>NC_143476.1:4723721-5062650 GCF_987193195.1 Phasianus colchicus
AAGATTGCTTTTCCTTGTGTGACACAGGAGCTCCTGACCTGACAGCTAGAGGGATGTAATAGAAAGAGCTGCAACCTCTGCCAGACATGGCAAAGGTGAGTGGGATGTTGTATCAATTAGTGCTGATGGCAGGAAGGACTGTAAGGATGGAAAGGCTGTTGTTTGCCATGGGCAGGGAAACACATCTGGTTTTCATTTTCTCTTTCTCTTTGAGTGCCAGATAAAGAGGGTAGAGTGTGCCCTCATTTTGGAACTCTCCTGCCCTCTTCTGCTGAGATGGAGAAATGTCCCAGCTTGTAGAAGGAGATCAGGACAAAGATATGTAATGAAAATAAGTCCAGGCTGGCTGTCCTTGTGGGCATCAGCTGCTGGCATCTGCATTGCTGCTGTCATGAGCATGGCAAAGCAGGTAAAAGATTGCTTTTCCTTGAGTGACACAGGAGCTCTTCACTTGAAAGCAACTGGGATGCAATAAGAAGAGCTGCAACCTCTGCCAGACATGGCAAAGGTGAGTGGGATGTTGTTTCCATTGCTGCTGATGGCAGGAAGGACTGTAAGGATGGAAAGTCTGGTGTTTGCCATGGGCAGGGAAACACATCTGGTTTTCATCTTCTCTTTCTCTTTGTGTGCCAGAAAAAGAGGAGAGTGTGCCTGCAACTTTGACCCCTCCTGCCCTCTTCTGCTGAGATGGAGAAATGTTCCAGCTTCTAGAAGGACATCAGGACAAAGATATGTAATGAAAATAAGTCCAGGCTGGCTGTCCTTGTGGGCATCAGCTGCTGGCATCTGCATTGCTGCTGCCATGAGCATGGCAAAGCAGGTAAAAGATTGCTTTTCCTTGAGTGACACAGGAGCTCTTCACTTGAAAGCAAGTGGGATGCAATAAGAAGAGCTGCAACCTCTGCCAGACATGGCAAAGGTGAGTGGGATGTTGTTTCCATTGCTGCTGATGGCAGGAAGGACTGTAAGGATGGAAAGGCTGGTGTTTGCCATGGGCAGGGAAACACATCTGGTTTTCATCTTCTCTTTCTCTTTGTGTGCCAGAAAAAGAGGAGAGTGTGCCTGCAACTTTGACCCCTCCTGCCCTCTTCTGCTGAGATGGAGAAATGTTCCAGCTTCTAGAAGGACATCAGGACAAAGATATGTAATGAAAATAAGTCCAGGCTGGCTGTCCTTGTGGGCATCAGCTGCTGGCATCTGCATTGCTGCTGCCATGAGCATGGCAAAGCAGGTAAAAGATTGCTTTTCCTTGAGTGACACAGGAGCTCTTCACTTGAAAGCAAGTGGGATGCAATAAGAAGAGCTGCAACCTCTGCCAGACATGGCAAAGGTGAGTGGGATGTTGTTTCCATTGCTGCTGATGGCAGGAAGGACTGTTAGGATGGAAAGTCTGGTGTTTGCCATGGGCAGGGAAACACATCTGGATTTCATCTTCTCTTTGTCTTTGTGTGCCAGATAAAGAGGGTAGAGTGTGCCCTCATTTTTGAACTCTCCTGCCCTCTTCTGCTTAGATGGAGAAATGTCCCAGCTTCTAGAAGGAGATCAGGACAAAGATATGTAATCAAAATAAGTCCAGGCTGGCTGTCCTTGTGGGCATCAGCTGCTGGCATCTGCATTGCTGCTGCCATGACCATGGCACAGCAGGTAAAAGATTGCTTTTCCTTGTGTGACACAGGAGCTCTTGACTTGAAAGCTAGAGGGATGCAATAGAAAGAGCTGCAACCTCTGCCAGACATGGCAAAGGTGAGTGGGATGTTGTTTCAATTAGTGCTGATGGCAGGAAGGACTGTAAGGATGGAAAGGCTGGTGTTTGCCATGGGCAGGGAAACACATCTGGTTTTCATCTTCTCTTTCTCTTTGTGTGCCAGAAAAAGAGGAGAGTGTGCCCTAACCTTGCACCCCTCCTGCCCTCTTCTGCGCAGATGGAGAAATTTCCAAGCTTCTAGAAGGACATCAGGACAAAGATATGTAATGAAAATAAGTCCAGGCTGGCTGTCCTTGTGGGCATCAGCTGCTGGCATCTGCATTGCTGCTGCCATGAGCATGGCAAAGCAGGTAAAAGATTGCTTTTCCTTGTGTGACACAGGAGCTCCTGACCTGACAGCTAGAGGGATGTAATAGAAAGAGCTGCAACCTCTGCCAGACATGGCAAAGGTGAGTGGGATGTTGTATCAATTAGTGCTGATGGCAGGAAGGACTGTAAGGATGGAAAGGCTGGTGTTTGCCATGGGCAGGGAAACACATCTGGTTTTCATTTTCTCTTTCTCTTTGAGTGCCAGATAAAGAGGGTAGAGTGTGCCCTCATTTTGGAACTCTCCTGCCCTCTTCTGCTGAGATGGAGAAATGTCCCAGCTTCTAGAAGGAGATCAGGACAAAGATATGTAATGAAAATAAGTCCAGGCTGGCTGTCCTTGTGGGCATCAGCTGCTGGCATCTGCATTGCTGCTGTCATGAGCATGGCAAAGCAGGTAAAAGATTGCTTTTCCTTGAGTGACACAGGAGCTCTTCACTTGAAAGCAACTGGGATGCAATAAGAAGAGCTGCAACCTCTGCCAGACATGGCAAAGGTGAGTGGGATGTTGTTTCCATTGCTGCTGATGGCAGGAAGGACTGTAAGGATGGAAAGTCTGGTGTTTGCCATGGGCAGGGAAACACATCTGGTTTTCATCTTCTCTTTCTCTTTGTGTGCCAGAAAAAGAGGAGAGTGTGCCTGCAACTTTGACCCCTCCTGCCCTCTTCTGCTGAGATGGAGAAATGTTCCAGCTTCTAGAAGGACATCAGGACAAAGATATGTAATGAAAATAAGTCCAGGCTGGCTGTCCTTGTGGGCATCAGCTGCTGGCATCTGCATTGCTGCTGCCATGAGCATGGCAAAGCAGGTAAAAGATTGCTTTTCCTTGAGTGACACAGGAGCTCTTCACTTGAAAGCAACTGGGATGCAATAAGAAGAGCTGCAACCTCTGCCAGACATGGCAAAGGTGAGTGGGATGTTGTTTCCATTGCTGCTGATGGCAGGAAGGACTGTTAGGATGGAAAGTCTGGTGTTTGCCATGGGCAGGGAAACACAATTGGATTTCATCTTTTCTTTGTCTTTGTGTGCCAGAAAACGAGCAGAGTGTGATCTCACCTTGGAACTCTCCTGCCCTATTTTGCTGCGATGGAGAAATGTTCCAGCTTCTAGAAGGACATCAGGACAAAGATATGTAATGAAAATAAGTCCAGGCTGGCTGTCCTTGTGGGCATCAGCTGCTGGCATCTGCATTGCTGCTGCCATGAGCATGGCAAAGCAGGTAAAAGATTGCTTTTCCTTGTGTGACACAGGAGCTCCTGACCTGACAGCTAGAGGGATGTAATAGAAAGAGCTGCAACCTCTGCCAGACATGGCAAAGGTGAGTGGGATGTTGTATCAATTAGTGCTGATGGCAGGAAGGACTGTAAGGATGGAAAGGCTGGTGTTTGTCATGGGCAGGGAAACACATCTGGTTTTCATTTTCTCTTTCTCTTTGAGTGCCAGATAAAGAGGGTAGAGTGTGCCCTCATTTTGGAACTCTCCTGCCCTCTTCTGCTGAGATGGAGAAATGTCCCAGCTTCTAGAAGGAGATCAGGACAAAGATATGTAATGAAAATAAGTCCAGGCTGGCTGTCCTTGTGGGCATCAGCTGCTGGCATCTGCATTGCTGCTGCCATGACCATGGCACAGCAGGTAAAAGATTGCTTTTCCTTGTGTGACACAGGAGCTCTTGACTTGAAAGCTAGAGGGATGCAATAGAAAGAGCTGCAACCTCTGCCAGACATGGCAAAGGTGAGTGGGATGTTGTTTCAATTAGTGCTGATGGCAGGAAGGACTGTTAGGATGGAAAGGCTGGTGTTTGCCATGGGCAGGGAAACACATCTGGTTTTCATCTTCTCTTTCTCTTTGTGTGCCAGAAAAAGAGGAGAGTGTGCCTGCAACTTTGACCCCTCCTGCCCTCTTCTGCTGAGATGGAGAAATGTTCCAGCTTCTAGAAGGACATCAGGACAAAGATATGTAATGAAAATAAGTCCAGGCTGGCTGTCCTTGTGGGCATCAGCTGCTGGCATCTGCATTGCTGCTGCCATGAGCATGGCAAAGCAGGTAAAAGATTGCTTTTCCTTGAGTGACACAGGAGCTCTTCACTTGAAAGCAAGTGGGATGCAATAAGAAGAGCTGCAACCTCTGCCAGACATGGCAAAGGTGAGTGGGATGTTGTTTCCATTGCTGCTGATGGCAGGAAGGACTGTAAGGATGGAAAGTCTGGTGTTTGCCATGGGCAGGGAAACACATCTGGATTTCATCTTCTCTTTGTCTTTGTGTGCCAGAAAAAGAGCAGAGTGTGATCTCACCTTGGAACTCTCCTGCCCTATTTTGCTGCGATGGAGAAATGTTCCAGCTTCTAGAAGGACATCAGGACAAAGATATGTAATGAAAATAAGTCCAGGCTGGCTGTCCTTGTGGGCATCAGCTGCTGGCATCTGCATTGCTGCTGCCATGAGCATGGCAAAGCAGGTAAAAGATTGCTTTTCCTTGTGTGACACAGGAGCTCCTGACCTGACAGCTAGAGGGATGTAATAGAAAGAGCTGCAACCTCTGCCAGACATGGCAAAGGTGAATGGGATGTTGTTTCAATTAGTGCTGATGGCAGGAAGGACTGTAAGGATGGAAAGGCTGGTGTTTGCCATGGGCAGGGAAACACATCTGGTTTTCATTTTCTCTTTCTCTTTGAGTGCCAGATAAAGAGGGTAGAGTGTGCCCTCATTTTGGAACTCTCCTGCCCTCTTCTGCTGAGATGGAGAAATGTCCCAGCTTCTAGAAGGAGATCAGGACAAAGATATGTAATGAAAATAAGTCCAGGCTGGCTGTCCTTGTGGGCATCAGCTGCTGGCATCTGCATTGCTGCTGCCATGACCATGGCACAGCAGGTAAAAGATTGCTTTTCCTTGTGTGACACAGGAGCTCTTGACTTGAAAGCTAGAGGGATGCAATAGAAAGAGCTGCAACCTCTGCCAGACATGGCAAAGGTGAGTGGGATGTTGTATCAATTAGTGCTGATGTCAGGAAGGACTGTAAGGATGGAAAGGCTGGTGTTTGCCATGGGCAGGGAAACACATCTGGTTTTCATCTTCTCTTTCTCTTTGTGTGCCAGAAAAAGAGGAGAGTGTGCCTGCAACTTTGACCCCTCCTGCCTTCTTCTGCTGAGATGGAGAAATGTTCCAGCTTCTAGAAGGACATCAGGACAAAGATATGTAATGAAAATAAGTCCAGGCTGGCTGTCCTTGTGGGCATCAGCTGCTGGCATCTGCATTGCTGCTGCCATGAGCATGGCAAAGCAGGTAAAAGATTGCTTTTCCTTGAGTGACACAGGAGCTCTTCACTTGAAAGCAAGTGGGATGCAATAAGAAGAGCTGCAACCTCTGCCAGACATGGCAAAGGTGAGTGGGATGTTGTTTCCATTGCTGCTGATGGCAGGAAGGACTGTTAGGATGGAAAGTCTGGTGTTTGCCATGGGCAGGGAAACACATCTGGATTTCATCTTCTCTTTGTCTTTGTGTGCCAGATAAAGAGGGTAGAGTGTGCCCTCATTTTTGAACTCTCCTGCCCTCTTCTGCTTAGATGGAGAAATGTCCCAGCTTCTAGAAGGAGATCAGGACAAAGATATGTAATCAAAATAAGTCCAGGCTGGCTGTCCTTGTGGGCATCAGCTGCTGGCATCTGCATTGCTGCTGCCATGACCATGGCACAGCAGGTAAAAGATTGCTTTTCCTTGTGTGACACAGGAGCTCTTGACTTGAAAGCTAGAGGGATGCAATAGAAAGAGCTGCAACCTCTGCCAGACATGGCAAAGGTGAGTGGGATGTTGTTTCAATTAGTGCTGATGTCAGGAAGGACTGTAAGGATGGAAAGGCTGGTGTTTGCCATGGGCAGGGAAACACATCTGGTTTTCATCTTCTCTTTCTCTTTGTGTGCCAGAAAAAGAGGAGAGTGTGCCCTAACCTTGCACCCCTCCTGCCCTCTTCTGCGCAGATGGAGAAATTTCCAAGCTTCTAGAAGGACATCAGAACAAAGATATGTAATGAAAATAAGTCCAGGCTGGCTGTCCTTGTGGGCATCAGCTGCTGGCATCTGCATTGCTGCTGCCATGAGCATGGCAAAGCAGGTAAAAGATTGCTTTTCCTTGTGTGACACAGGAGCTCCTGACCTGACAGCTAGAGGGATGTAATAGAAAGAGCTGCAACCTCTGCCAGACATGGCAAAGGTGAGTGGGATGTTGTATCAATTAGTGCTGATGGCAGGAAGGACTGTAAGGATGGAAAGGCTGTTGTTTGCCATGGGCAGGGAAACACATCTGGTTTTCATTTTCTCTTTCTCTTTGAGTGCCAGATAAAGAGGGTAGAGTGTGCCCTCATTTTGGAACTCTCCTGCCCTCTTCTGCTGAGATGGAGAAATGTCCCAGCTTCTAGAAGGAGATCAGGACAAAGATATGTAATGAAAATAAGTCCAGGCTGGCTGTCCTTGTGGGCATCAGCTGCTGGCATCTGCATTGCTGCTGCCATGACCATGGCACAGCAGGTAAAAGATTGCTTTTCCTTGTGTGACACAGGAGCTCTTGACTTGAAAGCTAGAGGGATGCAATAGAAAGAGCTGCAACCTCTGCCAGACATGGCAAAGGTGAGTGGGATGTTGTTTCAATTAGTGCTGATGGCAGGAAGGACTGTAAGGATGGAAAGGCTGGTGTTTGCCATGGGCAGGGAAACACATCTGGTTTTCATCTTCTCTTTCTCTTTGTGTGCCAGAAAAAGAGGAGAGTGTGCCTGCAACTTTGACCCCTCCTGCCCTCTTCTGCTGAGATGGAGAAATGTTCCAGCTTCTAGAAGGACATCAGGACAAAGATATGTAATGAAAATAAGTCCAGGCTGGCTGTCCTTGTGGGCATCAGCTGCTGGCATCTGCATTGCTGCTGCCATGAGCATGGCAAAGCAGGTAAAAGATTGCTTTTCCTTGAGTGACACAGGAGCTCTTCACTTGAAAGCAAGTGGGATGCAATAAGAAGAGCTGCAACCTCTGCCAGACATGGCAAAGGTGAGTGGGATGTTGTTTCCATTGCTGCTGATGGCAGGAAGGACTGTTAGGATGGAAAGTCTGGTGTTTGCCATGGGCAGGGAAACACATCTGGATTTCATCTTCTCTTTGTCTTTGTGTGCCAGAAAAAGAGCAGAGTGTGATCTCACCTTGGAACTCTCCTGCCCTATTTTGCTGCGATGGAGAAATGTTCCAGCTTCTAGAAGGACATCAGGACAAAGATATGTAATGAAAATAAGTCCAGGCTGGCTGTCCTTGTGGGCATCAGCTGCTGGCATCTGCATTGCTGCTGCCATGAGCATGGCAAAGCAGGTAAAAGATTGCTTTTCCTTGGGTGACACAGGAGCTCCTGACCTGACAGCTAGAGGGATGTAATAGAAAGAGCTGCAACCTCTGCCAGACATGGCAAAGGTGAGTGGGATGTTGTTTCAATTAGTGCTGATGGCAGGAAGGACTGTAAGGATGGAAAGGCTGGTGTTTGCCATGGGCAGGGAAACACATCTGGTTTTCATTTTCTCTTTCTCTTTGAGTGCCAGATAAAGAGGGTAGAGTGTGCCCTCATTTTGGAACTCTCCTGCCCTCTTCTGCTGAGATGGAGAAATGTCCCAGCTTCTAGAAGGAGATCAGGACAAAGATATGTAATGAAAATAAGTCCAGGCTGGCTGTCCTTGTGGGCATCAGCTGCTGGCATCTGCATTGCTGCTGCCATGACCATGGCACAGCAGGTAAAAGATTGCTTTTCCTTGTGTGACACAGGAGCTCTTGACTTGAAAGCTAGAGGGATGCAATAGAAAGAGCTGCAACCTCTGCCAGACATGGCAAAGGTGAGTGGGATGTTGTATCAATTAGTGCTGATGTCAGGAAGGACTGTAAGGATGGAAAGGCTGGTGTTTGCCATGGGCAGGGAAACACATCTGGTTTTCATTTTCTCTTTCTCTTTGAGTGCCAGATAAACAGGGGAGAGTGTGCCCATACCTTGGAACTCTCCTGCCCTCTTCTGCTGAGATGGAGAAATGTCCCAGCTTGTAGAAGGAGATCAGGACAAAGATATGTAATGAAAATAAGTCCAGGCTGGCTGTCCTTGTGGGCATCAGCTGCTGGCATCTGCATTGCTGCTGCCATGAGCATGGCAAAGCAGGTAAAAGATTGCTTTTCCTTGAGTGACACAGGAGCTCTTCACTTGAAAGCAAGTGGGATGCAATAAGAAGAGCTGCAACCTCTGCCAGACATGGCAAAGGTGAGTGGGATGTTGTTTCCATTGCTGCTGATGGCAGGAAGGACTGTAAGGATGGAAAGGCTGGTGTTTGCCATGGGCAGGGAAACACATCTGGTTTTCATCTTCTCTTTCTCTTTGTGTGCCAGAAAAAGAGGAGAGTGTGCCTGCAACTTTGACCCCTCCTGCCCTCTTCTGCTGAGATGGAGAAAAGTTCCAGCTTCTAGAAGGACATCAGGACAAAGATATGTAATGAAAATAAGTCCAGGCTGGCTGTCCTTGTGGGCATCAGCTGCTGGCATCTGCATTGCTGCTGCCATGAGCATGGCAAAGCAGGTAAAAGATTGCTTTTCCTTGAGTGACACAGGAGCTCTTCACTTGAAAGCAACTGCGATGCAATAAGAAGAGCTGCAACCTCTGCCAGACATGGCAAAGGTGAGTGGGATGTTGTTTCCATTGCTGCTGATGGCAGGAAGGACTGTTAGGATGGAAAGTCTGGTGTTTGCCATGGGCAGGGAAACACATCTGGATTTCATCTTCTCTTTGTCTTTGTGTGCCAGATAAAGAGGGTAGAGTGTGCCCTCATTTTTGAACTCTCCTGCCCTCTTCTGCTTAGATGGAGAAATGTCCCAGCTTCTAGAAGGAGATCAGGACAAAGATATGTAATCAAAATAAGTCCAGGCTGGCTGTCCTTGTGGGCATCAGCTGCTGGCATCTGCATTGCTGCTGCCATGACCATGGCACAGCAGGTAAAAGATTGCTTTTCCTTGTGTGACACAGGAGCTCTTGACTTGAAAGCTAGAGGGATGCAATAGAAAGAGCTGCAACCTCTTCCAGACATGGCAAAGGTGAGTGGGATGTTGTTTCCATTGCTGCTGATGGCAGGAAGGACTGTTAGGATGGAAAGTCTGGTGTTTGCCATGGGCAGGGAAACACATCTGGATTTCATCTTCTCTTTGTCTTTGTGTGCCAGAAAAAGAGCAGAGTGTGATCTCACCTTGGAACTCTCCTGCCCTATTTTGCTGCGATGGAGAAATGTTCCAGCTTCTAGAAGGACATCAGGACAAAGATATGTAATGAAAATAAGTCCAGGCTGGCTGTCCTTGTGGGCATCAGCTGCTGGCATCTGCATTGCTGCTGCCATGAGCATGGCAAAGCAGGTAAAAGATTGCTTTTCCTTGTGTGACACAGGAGCTCCTGACCTGACAGCTAGAGGGATGTAATAGAAAGAGCTGCAACCTCTGCCAGACATGGCAAAGGTGAGTGGGATGTTGTATCAATTAGTGCTGATGGCAGGAAGGACTGTAAGGATGGAAAGGCTGTTGTTTGCCATGGGCAGGGAAACACATCTGGTTTTCATCTTCTCTTTGTCTTTGTGTGCCAGAAAAAGAGGACAGTGTGCCCTCACCTTGGAACTCTCCTGCCCTCTTCTGCTGAGATGGAGAAATGTCCCAGCTTGTAGAAGGAGATCAGGACAAAGATATGTAATGAAAATAAGTCCAGGCTGGCTGTCCTTGTGGGCATCAGCTGCTGGCATCTGCATTGCTGCTGCCATGAGCATGGCACAGCAGGTAAAAGATTGCTTTTCCTTGAGTGACACAGGTGCTCTTGACTTGAAAGCTAGAGGGATGCAAGAGAAAGAGCAGCAACCTCTGCCAGACATGGCAAAGGTGAGTGGGATGTTGTTTCAATTAGTGCTGATGTCAGGAAGGACTGTAAGGATGGAAAGGCTGGTGTTTGCCATGGGCTGGGAAACACATCTGGTTTTCATTTTCTCTTTCTCTTTGAGAGCCAGATAAAAAGGGGAGAGTGTGCCCTCACCTTGGAACTCTCCTGCCCTCTGCTGCTCAGAGGGAGAAATATCCAATCTTCTAGATGGACATCAGGACAAAGATATGTAATGAAAATAAGTCCAGGCTGGCTGTCCTTGTGGGCATCAGCTGCTGGCATCTGCATTGCTGCTGCCATGAGCATGGCAAAGCAGGTAAAGGATTACTTTTCCTTGAGTGACACAGGTTCTGTTGAATTGAAAGCTAGAGGGATGTAATAGAAAGAGCTGCAACCTGTGCCAGACATGGCAAAGGTGAGTGGGATGTTGTATCAATTAGTGCTGATGTGAGGAAGGACTGTAAGGATGGAAAGTGTGGTGTTTGCCATGGGCAGGGAAACACATCCAGTTTAATCTTCTCTTTCCCTTTGTGTGCCAGAAAAAGAGGAGCGTGTGCCCTCACCTTGGACCCCTCCTGCCCTCTTCTGCTCAGATGGAGAAATTTCCAAGTTTCTAGAAGGACATCAGGACAAAGATATGTAATGAAAATAAGACCAGGCTGGCTGTCCTTGTGGGCATCAGCTGCTGGCATCTGCATTGCTGCTGCCAAGAGCATGGCACAGCAGGTAAAAGATTGCTTTTACTTGTGGGTCAGCTGTTAAGCCATTCTGATTCACCGTTTGCATCCACAGCATACAGTTTTTTCCCACACTGCTGTTTCTATCCTGCAATGTGCATATGTGCAGTGCTACAGAGGTTGGTGGCCCTGCCTGTGGCAGGGAGTTGGAGATTCCTGATCCTTGAGGTCCCTTCCAACCCGGGCCATTCTGTGTGTGTGTGTGTGACTGGCTAAACACCCATTGTTGCTAGCTCAGCAGGTATACTGCTAATTATTGAATGTCTGACAGCTGCTTATCAACACTTGGCCACTATTTCTGGACAGCTGCTCATCCCAGAATAGAGAGAAGTTTGGAAGGAGGACAGAGGGGAGTCTCTTGATGCCTGCCTGTTGCATCCCAACCTGCCCACAGAGTGAGTCAATTCGGCCTTGTGTGGAGGCCCTGGCTTCTTTGGAGTCTGTTTTTCTTTTGCTGAGCTTCTCCTATCCAAACAGAATGGCCTTACAACATGCTTTCTGGTCCTTAATACTATACCCATGCAATTTTTTAACTATTACAGTTCTGTAAGTGAGAATTGATCACATGATTGAACAACTGTATTTCTAAAATATGTTATGAAATAACTTATTTTTACTAATACTAATAAGGTATTTCTACTTTTTCAAACTGTTTCTAAGGGCAAATTACTAAACACATCGTGCTGTACTACTTCAGAGCAATCCCACATTTGATAGCCAGTGCAGAAACATTCCATCCTACAGCATTAGCTAGTTCAGAGGTACCAGACGTGTATCTGGATGTGGCTGTTGTGCATAACTGGGGCTGAGGGATCAGAAGTGACAGCTCCACTCTTGGAGACCACAGAACTAAAATGGAAAGATAAAATAGTTGCAGGGCAATTGTTCTGTGTGCCTGAAGCAGGGACCGATTTATGGGGGAGAGATCACAGAATCACAGAATCACAGAATGACCTGGGTTGGAGGGGACCTCAAGGATCATGTAGTTCCAACCCCCCTGCCTAGCAGGGCCACCAAACATACACCTTTACTAGATCAGGTTGCCCAGAGCCTCGTCCAACCTGGTCTTGAACACCTCCAAGGACGGGGCATCCACAACATCCCTGGGCAGCCTGTTCCAGGACCTAACCACCCTCCTAGTAAAAAACTTCCCCCTAACATCCAACCTAAATCTTCCCTCTTTTAACTTAAAACCATTTCCCCGTGTCCTGCTATTATCAGCCCTTATGAAGAGTTTACTCCCCTCCTGGGAGTAAGTTCCCTTCAGATATTGAAAGGCTGCAATGATGTCGCCCCGCAACCTTCTCTTCTCCAGGCTGAACAAACCCAACTCCCTCAGCCTGTCCTCATAGGGGAGGTGCTCCAGCCCCCTGATCATCTTCGTGGCCCTCCTCTGGACCCTTTCCAAAATCTCCATGTCTTTTTTGTACTGAGGGCTCCACACCTGAACACAGTACTCCAGATGGGGCCTCACAAGAGCAGAGTAGAGAGGGACAATCACCTCCCTATCCCTGCTGACCACCCCTCTCCTGATGGAGCCCAGGATCCCATTTGCTTTCCGGGCTGCCAGAGCGCACTGCTGGCTCATGTTAAGTTTCTCATCTATCAGGACCCCTAGGTCTTTCTCTGCCGAGCTGCTCTCAAGGACAACTCCCCCCAGCCTGTACAGGTGCCTGGGGTTCTTCCGGCCCAAGTGCAAAACCTTGCACTTTGCCTTATTGAACCTCATTAGGTTCACCCGAGCCCAGCTTTCAAGCCTGTCAAGGTCCCTCTGAATGGCCTCCATTCCCTCCACCGTATCGACTGCACCACTCAGCTTGGTGTCATCAGCAAACTTGCTGAGGGTGCACTCCATTCCCTCATCGATGTCATTAATAAAGGTGTTAAAGAGCACCGGTCCCAAGACAGACCCTTGAGGGACACCGCTCGTTACCGGCCTCCACCTGGACATAGAGCCATTGACCACCACCCTCTGTCTGCGGCCTTTCAACCAATTGCTTATCCATCTAGTTGTCCACCCGTCAAATCCACTTCCCTCCAGTTTGGAGATGAGGATGTGATGGGGGACCATGTCAAAGGCCTTGCTCAGGTCCAGGTAAATGACATCAGTTGCCTTCCCTTCGTCCACCAATGCCGTCACTCCATCATAGAAGGCCACAAGATTAGTTAAGCATGACCTTCCCCTGGTGAAGCCATGCTGGCTATCTAGGATCACGTGCTCACAGTTAAATGAGGATTACAGCTGCAAGTCTGTGAAACAGATATCAGGGGTCAATGAATGTGTTAACAGCTGTGATGAAGAAGAAATGAATCCAAAGGTGTGGGCAGGGGAAGGAAATCGGGGTGGACTCACAATTTTCCCTTACAAATAACTGCCCAAGGAGGGAGTGGAGCTGTGAAACAGCAACAATATCCCATAGCCTTAGAAGGGAGAGTGGGTCTAAAAGCTGTAACACAGACAGTGCTTAAGGATGGTCTTCTGGAACCTTGTCTGTGGCCTTATAACACCCCAATCCTGTCGGCACGGAAGGCAGACGGCACGTATCGGCTGGTGCAAGATGTAAGGAAATGACTGAACCCGTTCTCAAAAGACAGCCTGCGGTTCCTAACCCCTATACCCTAATGAGTCAGATCCCACACGGACAGCAGTGGTTTGGTGTGAGAGACCTCACAGATGCTTTCCGGACAGCCTCTGGACTCAGAGAGAAATGGCTGCGTTTGTATGAGGACACATTGTAATCCTATCGTGATTCGTGATGATACTGTAGATACTGGAACTCGTGCTAATCCTTGTCTTTGCAGCATTTGAAGCAAGCAACTGGTGCTGCTGTCATGCAGAAAGCTCCCTTCCAACCACTCAGCAAGCATTTGGATGAGACAGCTTCCTGCTGGGAGCCCTCCGACATCACTGCTGCCTCCTCCAGAACCATACCTGCAGATGCTTCAGAGCTCTTCAGCATGGACTTCCTTCCTCCCATCAGCAGCTGCTCCTGCACTGACCTTCATTCACACTGGGATACCATCTGCTTCCAGCAGGAGCTGACCTGCGAGACAGAGAAAGGAAACGTGGGATGAGCACCAATGCAGAAGCACAAGGCTGTGTCACCACCACGTCTTGCAGCCTTGGGAAGTCAGCTGCAACTGCAGCCTTGGTCAGAATTACAACGGGCACCGTAAATTAAGTGTGACCTCTGAAGTTGTTGCCATGATCAGAAATAGACGCTGAAATCGCTCACATAACTGTCGGTGGTTCCCTCCAAATTCTTTTGCTTTGGGGAACAGATGGACTCGGAATGGAAGGACACGAGAAAAATGACATCTGTTTGAGCTCAGCAGACTTGAGAGGTGGGCCTGGGTGAACCTCATGAGGTTCAGCACAGCCAAGTGCAAGGTTTGGCATTTGGGCCGGAGGAATCCCAGGCATTCTTTTGTCATCGTGGTGGTTTCCAATAGACCCCAACAATGAGACATCAGGTCGCCGTGTGGGCTCCTGGGTGACACTGCCATTTCCCAGCCATTGCAGCCTAGGGGCAAATAAAGTAAAATACTTCAGAAAGATCTCACACTGATTGCATATTTTACTGTTCTTTTACACAAAACAGAAGGGGAGGGCAGCAGATGCATGCAGCTGCATCAACACCCAGGCTGCTAAAGGAATGGAAAGGCAGAAACATAAAATATGAATGCCTTATTCTAATGCAAGGAGGGAAGCTTTTTTCAGTGTTACTTTTTATCATTTAAAATAAGCAGCTGGCACTCTTAAAGGAAAATCCTGGGCCCCAAGTTCTGGCAGTGTGGCAATCTGGCACGGACTCAGCTGTGAATGATCCAAACAGTCTGTTCCAGATTTTAACATCCCGTATATGCATTCACAAGTTTTCTCTCTTGACTTCCCCTTACAGCTGTTAGATGCCAGCAAAACATCCCACAAACACTCCTTAACTCTGTGCACACAGGCACCCATCCAACCAGAGCCATCAGTCATTCCCAGCCATGCGCTCTTCCTCCAATCATGGTCAGCATCACACGGCCGTCACGCAGCTCACTTGACTCAGTTTTTCTCTTCTTTCTGGAGGTGTCCTTGCTTCTCAGCCTTACCTTCTCGTGATGTTTATCTCGCTCTGCAGCTCCTGCTCTGAATAGGCTTTCTTGGATTCCCGCATGACAGGCACAAAATGCAGCCACAGCCCCTGCCACCAAGGTCAGCTCTTCAGCACACATTACCTGAGGAGCACTTGGCAACTCCTGCAACCTGAGCAGTGCCAGGAAGACTGTTTCACTTCTGCTTCTCCTGGCTCAGAAATTCATTTTCCTACCTAGAAAATGGGAAAAGAAAAGAAAGAAAAAAGATCCTGACATAAAGCAGACACAGTTGATACTATGGAATTCTGGAAGGCAAGGGATTTGCCCTCTATGATGAGAAGTTGAGTGCAAAGAACTAAGAAGAGCCATGAGCAGGTTGTGAAGTTGTGGGTAAAATTAGGAAGTGCAGCAGTGCAGGGCTTCTGGAGGTGAGGGTCTGCTACAGCCGCCTGGAAAGAGAGCCTGTTGGTGGGAGCTGCTTACTGCAGCCAGCAGAAGCATCGCACTCACTGACTCTCATCCTGATGGGGGATTCCAGTCAGTCTGGGAAATCAGCATGGCTGGCTGCAAGCAATCTGACAGACTCCTGGAGTGCAGTGAGAATCACTCTGTGGTGCAGGCATTGGGCACAGCAAGCAGAAGGGAAGCATTGCTGGACATGGTGCACACCAGGGGTTACGACAGGAGGCGGTCAGGGCTGCAGTGACCATGCCCTCCTTGAGTTGGTGATCTCAAGGAATGCGGGCCTGGCAGGAAGCAAAGGCAGGAGCCTGAACTTCAGGAGAGCCAGCTGCAGGCTGTTCCAGGAATTCTTGGACGAGATCCTCTGGACAACTGTTTGTAGGGGCAAAGGGATGGAAAAGAGCTGGTCACTTTCTCAGAAAAAAACTTGCTCAGGTTGCAGGCTGAGCTGCAGGAGAGGAAGGGGAGGAGGTGCCAGCACGGCTCTGCACGATGCTCTGCCACACTGGGCAGCTTGATCATGGCTCAGCAGTGGGATCCGACGAGGAGAAGGGGAGAAGGAAATCAAGGATGGGAGGGAGCCATCAGACACAGTCGGTGAGTGTCTGTGAAGTCTTGCAGACCCAGAGATTCCCAGGTTGTTTCTGCTTTTGTAGCATTTGTGTGCTGCAGGGTGAGCAAAAGGTTCTGCTGCTTGATTCTTCTGCAGGAGCCGCCTAAAAGGGAAATGGCCACTGAGCTGCAGACCAAGCAGTACTGCCTGACGTTGGCCAGGGGGAGCTTCTCCTGCCGCAGTGTGCTGATGACAGGTCTGGAGATGATCTGCAGGGCCAGTTCGTAGATGGGAGCCAGGAAAGGACATGATGGGAGGAGAGAGGTGTTAAAGAACAGCCAAGGCATGGAAATGCATCAGAAAGCCCTGAAAAGCATCACAAAGCCACAGCCAGGAAGCTTGGGAGTATCATGAGCAGCATCCAGGATGCGAGAGATTATTTGCTACCATGCCAAATGGTAGCAGAGCTCCCCCTGCAGACATCCCAAAGCCAGACAAAACAGGAACAAACCCGGAGCTGTGCTGCACGCACCCCACGGCCACAGCATTGCAAGCTGGGGTGCCTTGCTGTGTGCTGCATTCATCCCAGTCCGTGTGAATGAAGACTCTGGAGGCAGTCAAGGCGTTGGTTGAGCACAAGTGTGCTTTTATTATTAAATAAAGGACAGGAGGGTGTGAGAGGTCCACGGTGAAGATGGGACTCATCCTGTCTTGTCATGGAGAGAGTGGCTCAGAGCTCTCAGTGCTGCTGTCCGGTGCCTGAGACTGGAGGCCTGATTGAAAGTCCCCCTGCAAGAGGCTCTGCTCCTCCTCACTGATGCTGACCTGCTCCTGCATGGAGGTGCTGCTGTTGGGGCACTCACACTGTGCTTGGGATGGGCTGCACTGCATGGACTCCTGGTTACAATCCAGGCTGGTGACTGTGGTGTCTTGCAGGCCCAGGTCAGCAACTTCAGCAGAGCCAGGTGTAATGAGGGCATGGACTTCGATGAGCTCCTTCTCTCCATCACTGTTTTCATGTGGAAGGCTGCTGTTGGAACTGCAGCAATTTGTGCTTCCTAAGAGCTCTCCACTGATAGAAGCACAGAGAGCTTCCTCGCTACTTGCCCTGGATCTTGTGGGTTGGCAAGGGCTCGATTCACCTAGAAAGGATACACAGGGGTTAGTGTCAAACTTTCACAAGCTGAATTATGACAGTGGTTGATCAGAGGTGTACTGAAGACGTTAGGCAGGGGCTGGAATGGCAGAAGGAGATACAAGTGCAGAGCAAACTTGAATTCTATGTTCCTGAAAAGCAGGGATTTGGAAGCTGCATTTGCACCCTTACCTGCCAGGACTACCACTGCTGTTTCTGAGGGCTGCCTGGCATTGCGCTGCAGTTGGCGTTTGCTGCCAGAGGATGGCTTCCTGAGGCTGAAGCAGCAACACCAACTGCTAGCTGGTGATTCCTCCTTCTTGCTGGGTGGATTTTGTCTGGAGAGAGAAAACAGCCAATGCTGTGAGTCGTGCGTGATGCAGGGTGAGGGAAGAGCAGCACTGAGCTCTTGGCAGCAGTTGCTTGTTCCTAGCACTGCCTGGTTTCTGCAGAAACACAACTTAGAAACTCGCTCTGTTTCCAGCAGTTGAGGATGGCTCCATTCCTATAGCTCAGCCCTGAAGTCTTGCTGGCTAAATTCCCCTCAACTCTGTCAAGCAAGATGCAGAGCATGTGAACAAAGGCTCCACAGCTGTACAGCACAGCATCTGAGGGATGGCTTTGATGGAGCTGGCAGGTGTAACTGCTTTCTGAGGAACCGTGCAGCCATAAAGGAAGTTCAGAAGCATCTCTGACTCTTACATTAGCACCTCATCGGCCTCATCTCACTGCCATGTTTAATTTCTAGTGCCAGCAAGTCTGACCAATTGCTCTGCTTAGAGGAGAACTGGATTTGGTTTCAGGCACGTGGCCCTGACATCTGGAAAATCCCACCTTAGCCTAACTTACTTTCAGCAACTTTTGGCACTAGAAATACTGGGAAAAAAAACCCACAAAAACCCACCCAAACAATGATGCTAGGTGCTGGAAAAGAAAGTCCTCTTTACCTGTCAGATGGAAAGTCGACGACGGTGTGGAATTTGCCCTGCCCAGCTGCAGGGCTTTCTTCCACTTCAATGTCCCGGCTGCTCTCAGTCACAACAGGAGAGCTGCTGTGGCCTCGCCTCTGTGCCTGTGCCTCCTCCAGGCTGAGCAGCTTTGTGGCAGCAGAAGAGACCCCCACAGACTTGGGCCCTGGGAGAGAATTGTGCCCTGTCAGGGAAAACCACAGGTAAGAGCGAGGATCAGAAAGCAGCAGCACAGCCACCACAGTTCTGGGGGAGGTGCTGTATTTTTCTCAGGCTTGCTTATCCGAGCCACTGGAAGAAGAGGAGCTCAAAATAACCATGTGGGCAGAGGTCTGTTTATGGCAAAGGACACGGTCATCATTAAGAGCAGCTTACCCCTAGATAAAAGGGGCAGGGAACTGAGAAAGCTTCGCTGCCACACTTGCATCAAGCTTTTCCTGCATGCAAACCATAATAATGACGGTTTCCTCCTTGTGAAGTTTGGGCTTGGACATTCTCAGCATCCAGCAACAGGATGCCATACCCTAATGGAAGCCCAGAGGTCTGCTGTCCTCTTGATGGTAAAAGAGTATCTCAAAGGTCCCAGAGAAGGCCTGCATTTGGTCAAGGTGTCAGGTCAAGATCAAGCTAATGGAGGAAGACACTCACCTGCTGCATCTGCAATGTCTGCTCTGGATTTGGAGCAGAAGAGGACGTCGGTGTGGTTGATGATGAATTCCACCACATCCGACTGCGTCTGCAGCTCCATGCAGGCAGCTCTTCCACTGGCGCAGGCAGACTCGTTCTGCTGTGATCTGTAGAAAAGGCAGATTTTAGAAGTCATTTCTCCAAGACCGTTTCCCCGAGTCTGAATTGTTGCAGCCAAAAGCTGTCAGCTGAGGCTCTGGAGACTTCCGCAGTGGGCAATCAGTGATGCCACTGCAGAAATTCCCCTGGATGATCAAGGACACGTCAGTCCCATCTCAACAAGACTGCAGAAATTGTCACCTAGACATTGTGCCCGTGGGGTTGGAGAACAGCCCAGGCTCCTGCGCTTCTGTCAGCCACAGATTTTACAGGAGAAGAGCACATTTGATGGAGAAAAAGAGAGGACTGTTCTTTTTTAGTGGAGAACAGATGTAAGCGTTGTGTTGAAACAGAACCAGAAGTTTACCTTAAGAGGTTTGGAGCCCACACAATGGCTAGGTTCTTGGCATGCATGTTTGTTATCGTGGAGCTCCCAGCCAGACACGCCAAGTGTCTCATCAGGTACTCCAGTGTCCTGGAAAACAAGAGAGGCAAACGTTCAGCACCAACAAGCATGCTGTGCTGCAATTCAGAAAGACAAAGGCTGGAACCGCATCGTTGCCCTCTGCAATGCAGCAGGGCTGAGCTCAGCAGGCTGAGGGCAGCACTGACCTGTAGTGAGGAGCGGGCAGCTGCTGGATGACCTCCTGCATTCTGAGCAGCCGCTCCTCCTCTGTAGCGGCAACAACAGCATCCTGGAGTAGTGCAGAAAGGGAGCGAGACACCAATCAGGCTAGTACACCACTGCGAGTAAACCTCGTGGGGCTGACAGCAAAAGGGCCTCCGAGCTGGGGCACTGCTGCAGCCATCTGCCAAGAGGCCCAGGAAGAGGGAAATGAAAGACGTGGCCTTGTGCTTACCGAGAACTTGCCGTACAGCTGGTGGGTGAGCAGAGGGTTCGGGAGCTCCCTGAAGTACATCTTGCAGAGGGAGCTCACGCTGTGAATGTCACGGACGGTGAGCTCAGGAATCTGCTCCGACTCAAATTCCTGCCTGGAGAGAGGGACGCAAACCCGGTTGAGCGAGAGGAAGGCAAGCCCAAAGCCACACCAGATGCACTCAGGCTGTGTCAGTCGCAGCACTCTTACCGCAGTCTCTGGATGTTGGACGCGACGCCGGACAGGCGGTATATCCCCTGCACCACGCCGTGCTGCTCAATGAACTCAGCGCAGCTCTGGAGGACCTGGGGGACTGAAGAACACGTGCCAGCCGTCAGTGGAGCTCCTGATTCAAGTCCTGCTGCAGGCTGTGCTTCACATCCCATCCACTAAGCCCAGCCAGGCTTGGCTGAAGCAAATACAGATGTGCTTGTCTCTTAGGAGCATCCGCCTCACTTTATCCTTCAGCCATCAACTCCCTTTACACGTGTCTCCGCTGCTATCAGCCTGCCCCCTGCTAGATATGAGCTCCCTTTCATCTTCTTTAGATGCCCAGCAGAGGAAGATCTCAGGAATGGGCAGCTCCTTACCATCACGACCGGAGTGGAGAAGATGCTCTCCCAGGTCACCGCCAAACACCCTTTCCTTCTCCACCTCCCGCTCGGTCGGTTTCTTTGGGCGGGCCTTCACCAAGGAACGAAGGAAGGTGAGGATCTTGCTGCGTTTCTTGGGCACTGCACAACAAAAGGAAGAAACCAGGTCATTTCAGGTCTGGCTCCGTTGGACGAGGCCGAGCACAGCACATTCTACAGGGCACGTCAGAACGGGAAGAACATTACCAACCAGTACATACAAAAAGGGATTTTCCCCATCTCTGGAGGAGCCCAAGGCCAGGCTGGATGGGGCCCTGGGCAGCCTGATCTAGTCTCACATTAAATGTGGGGGCTGGGAGACCATCCTGAGGCGGGAGGGTTGGAGCATGATGATCCCTGAGGTCCCTTCCATCCCAAGCCATTCTATGAAGATTCTATAGTTTCCCCAAGTCCAATCATAAACACAGGAGGATTGGGCCAAATCTCTGCCCCATGGTGTGCATGAAGAATCATCAACCCAGAGGACAATGTGGGATGGATAAAGGAGGTACTAAACATGGAACACACCCCAGAAAAGACTCCCTTTTGCTTCCCCACACCATCAAATGTAACATCCCTACCTGGCTTTGGCACAGAGTTGATGAGTGCCTCAGGAATGTTCTTATTAATCAGTTCCACACACTCCCCTGGGAAAAATCCCACCTGTAACAAGAAGAGAAGCCAACTATTGCATGCAGCACTTCTCAGATCTGAACTGTTAAACCAAAAGCCACATAACATTTCCCTCGGAACGTGCTTGCCTGACACTTTCTAAGACTATCCAGCAGAAAATGGCCATAGTTCACAGCATAAAGGTAATAAGTTTTCAGCATTTGCAGCCAAAGGCAAGGTCCTCTGACACCGACACAGGGAAACTGTTTATGTCCACTAGGCATCCTGTGCAGGCAGAGCAGCTCTAAGCTGAGATTCCTGCCTTTACTGAAGTTGCACTCTCCAGTCTGAAGCTTGTGCCTACCTGGAAGCCAAGCTTGCCTCTCCACCAGGGGGTCAGCTCCTTTGGTGGCATGTCGATGACACAGATGATGTCTCCCACCTGCAAGAGATTGCAACGTCAATCCCAGCTTCAGCACGGCTGGGAGGAAAGCACAGCTCAAATGACTGCATTCTTCTGCACTGCCAAACATCGCCGAGCATGAGAGCACTTGCACCAGTGCAGCTCTGAAGGCATTTGCCATTGTAAAATTGAGCAACAAGGAACGCCTTGAACTGCTTACCTCAAAGGAGAGTTCATCCGCTGCCTGGGCAACGTATCTCTTAATAGCATGGGCAGCAGCAATAGCTGGAACATTCACAGGTGCCACCTCATGGTCTAGCAGGGGCTTCCCCTTGTTCTCAGCCTGAAACAGAGAGCACAGGCCACGGTGAGGAGCTGGGAACCAACAAGGAGGATTTCAAGGTGAGGAGCACATCTGCAGAGAAAGCTGCAGGAAATGCACTCGGTCCTTATCATGGGCACTTCAGAAGGAACTGCAAGTCTAATAACGGCTGTTTCTCTCCCTGGTGTGCAGCAGGCACACGCCAGCAAAGATGCATCTCTCCCCACCCAGACTAATCAGCAATGGCACTGACGCAGACAGGTGGCCTTGTGTATTTTGCCACATCCTTTCCTGCGCTCTTTGTGCAGGAAGGCTGACTGTTTCAGATGCTAGGAGACCGTGAAGAGGGAAACCAAAGCTACGGCTGCAGTTACAAGGTGCAAACAGTGCCATTGCAAGCACCAAGCAGCTCTCTTGAGCAGTCCATCCAACAGCGAGGCCAAACAGAGCAGAGAATGATTGTTGTTTCTGCAGCCATTTCAAGGGAA
Source organism: Phasianus colchicus (assembly GCF_987193195.1). Classification (NCBI taxonomy): domain Eukaryota; kingdom Metazoa; phylum Chordata; class Aves; order Galliformes; family Phasianidae; genus Phasianus; species Phasianus colchicus. The sequence goes on from NC_143476.1 coordinate 4,745,758, forward strand.
AAGTCAGTAGAGGACAAACAAAACAGCCGAGATGGCTCTGGTACTTTTATAAACTTGCCACTCTTGCACTACTGTCTTGCCACAGAGGAGCTCTCTTGGAAAGCAGGAGAGCACATCTGCGGCTCACTCTGCTGGCTGCAGTCAGGGAACAAAGACCAATCAGAGCTTCATACTCTACCTCTGTCCATGCCAGGTCAGGCCCACAGCTGATCTCGCTGCACGCCACAGCCATCAGCGTAGGTGTGACAAGCTGGAACGGAAAAGAAACACACTTTTATTTTCTCTGTTCACATCTCTGCTGTGCTCCCTACAGCTGTCGGGCACACTCACACAGCCCAAGCACGCCTGCTGGTGTCCCTGGTGATGCTGTGCAGCTCTGCACAAGCTGGGGCTGGGACTCTTTGCCTAAGGGATTGCTTTCCATAAAACCAGCTGGTCACAGCACCACAGACAGCATCCTTCTGAGGGCTGAGCTGCAGAGCATGTGGAGAAAACCCACACGTGACCAGCGTCCCATCAAAGCTGGATGAGGCTGTGTTACTAAACACGGGGCGTCACGGGCTGCTAAAGCATGTGGGGGGACAAAGCATGGCAGGTACCTGGCAAGAGATCAGAACAAGGAAGACAAATCTCACGAATCTGCAGCCGTTCCTTGTCACTTTGCTCTGATCTTCCACGAGCAAAAGCTGCAGCAGGGAAGCAGGCAGAGGGTGGAGAGAGGAGAGAGAAAGAGCAGGTCAGTTTGCTTCCACGGTTTAGCAAAGACTACGAGGGAAAATCCAAAATCTGCCCTCCCTCAACTTAAAAACTCAAGTTTTCAACTTAAAACCATTTCCCCTTGTCCTGCAGTTATCTACCCTTTCAAAGAGTTGATTCCCCTCCTCTTTTTAGGCTCCCTTTAGGTACTGAAGGCTGCCATGAGGTCACCCCACTGCCTTCTTTTCTCCAGGCTGAACAAGCCCAGCTCCCTCAGCCTGTCTTTGCAGGGGAGGTGCTCCTGTCCCCTGATCATCTCTGTGGCTCGCCTCTGGACCCTCTCCAACAGCTCCCTGTCTTTCTGGACACTGTACTGCAGCTGGGGCCTCACAAGAGCAGAGCAGGGGGGGACGATCACCTCCCTGTCCCTCATGGCCACCCCTCTGCTGATGGAGATAATGTGATCCTATGAGCTCCGCCAGCCAGCAGTTCTCAGCACTCACTGTCCCCCCGTCTCTCCCACACTGTCTCAGCTTACCTACAAGGTGCTGCACAGGACGGTGTGAAGACAAAGGGACGCAGTCGGTGCACAAGTGCAACAAGCGAGCTGCTCAGTCAGAGCTCCAGCGCTCCAATGAAGGGACGCAGCACGCACTGCTCCTCCCCTCATTCTAGCCCTTATGACATCACTGAGGGCCACCAGGCTGCTCCACCACGACGGACAGGGTGGGGAGGCAAGACCAGTCCCAAGGGCAGAAGATTCCAACAGCCCAGCCCAACGTTCTGGAATCAGGGGCTGCTTGGAATTCTACCCCAGCCAAATCCTGGAGAAGCTGGCACGGGGTCGTCATGACCAAAGCGCAGGACCTGGCGCTTGCTCTTGTTGAGCCTCGCACAACTGGCCTCAGTGCATCCCTCTGGAGGGCCTTCCTGCCCTCAGCCAGATGGACGCTTCCTCCCAGCAGCGTACCTTGCAGTGCTGGGCCCATGTCAAATCCACACTAGAGTGGGTTTTGTTACATTCAAGGGCATGTTGCAGCACCCATCTATTTCACCTGGAAGGAAATAAAGCAGGAGATGGGAGAAACACAGAACTGCTGCCAGACTGCTTTATCACTTTCTTACACCAACTTCCCTTGTCTCATCCCCTACCCCAACTCCTGGATGATGCCCACGGGCTGATAGTTGGATCTCAAGTCCATAGGACTCCTTTCACAGGACTCCATCAAAAAGGCTGTCACACTTGTTCCGTACACTCACACTGACCCAGCAGTGGTATCACAGTCACTTAACACACACACAACAACCAAACCCCGAGCATGCACATCCCTTCCTGCGTGACTGCAGCCCACAGCTCCCCTTCACACCTCCGTGGATCTCTGGTGTTTTACACTGATGCAGCCTCGCTGCAGCTCCGTGGCTGTCACACAAGGCCTGCAGGACCTCTTTCTCTGCAAACCCCGTCTGCAGGCATTGCTGCACGAGGTTCACCTCCTGCCCTCCTGAGCAAAAACAAGCACTAAGAACAAGAGCAAAGCACACTGGACTCGACCTGGCTGGATCCCCAACCCTCAGTCCTGTCAGTCGTACCCTGGTGTGGAGACTCATTCCCAAAGCCTGGCTGGACATCAGCACAGGCATCATTCTTCAAACGCCCCATCCAAGCAGCAAGGGATCAAAGCGTTGGCACAGCTGAAACAGAAATGCTGTGTGAGTTTCCTGTTAGCACTGAGCAGGAACAAATCTACCGCTGAGCAGCAGGATGTGAGACAAGCAGCAGAAGACACCCAACCTGCAGAACCAGCTCGTTTGGGGTCGGTCCAGATGTTTGTCTGCTCCCTTCCCTGGCCCAGGCCAAGCTTGTGAGCTGCTCCTCCTTGGTGCAGGGGGAAATGGTGCAAATGCCATGTGGTGGCTGTGCACAGCATGCCTTGGACTTGCTTTTCCTATCTCCATCTGCCATTAGCAAACAGCATCTCCAGCCTCCAGAGATCACTGAGTCCAACCCCTGCACAACAGTGAAAGAAAAGATATGATAAGGGGTACTTAAAGCACAGCATCTGTAATCAGACCAGACTCCTGCACTGTGAAGACTTCCATGAGTATTCCTGCAGAGTGCATCACTTAGTCTCTCTTTAGCCTTGTGTTCATGGTTTTCCTGTAAGAGCTTGTCTAAAACACTGCCTATAATCGTGGTTACGCTAGAAGCATTTGGATTTATTGATCCTCAGTGTGATTTCAGTAACAAATCCAGATGCTTTTTTGTTAAGGGCAGCTTTCAATTTCTCAACTGAAATTTCAATATTGCATTAGGTGTTGACAACCACGGGGCTGCAGTACAGAGAATTACAGGAAGATTAATTTCTCCATCTCCATGCTCCTAGACATTTATGATTACAGTGATGTAGTTATATACAAAGTTGCAAGATACCAAAGCTAGAATAACCTCTTGGTGCAGCAGGATGTCTGGAGCCCAAGTGCAGAGTCTCAGTGTTGCAAAGCCTTGAAGAGGTGCACCGTATGTGCTGGGGCTGATGACACAGACACTGGAGCAAGGCCAGTGTGATGTTAGAAACTTGACCAGCAGCTGATCTGTTGTCAGCCATTTCTGGACACAAACGGGACCTGGTCGACTTAGGACACAACCTTTGGGCTGGAGAGCAACTCCCCGAGGAATCACACAGCCACTGCAGACCGTTGGCAAGAACCCCATACCAAAACAGCTCGTCTGCAATCAGTTTTTAATCTGTGCAGCAGTGATTGGAACAGGCGCACGCTCTCTGCAATTGCAGGAATGTTCACAAGTGGAATGTACATCACCTGTGTGCTCCAGCTCTTCTGTGTGCATGCTAGGAGCAGTGATCCCCCTGCACCCAGGGCTGCAATAAAGTCATGCTGGCTTTCTAACCTGCCAACCAGCAGCCCAGGCTGCCCAGAGCCACATCCAGCCTGGCCTTGGATGCCTGCAGGGATGGGGCATCCACAGCCTCCCTGGGCAACCTGTTCCAGTGCCTCACCACCCTCTGGCTGAAAAACTTCCTCCTCACATCCAACCTAAACCTCAACACCCCCCGTCTCAGTTTAAAGCCATTCCCCACTTGTCCCATCACTATCCACCCTCCAAAACAAAACACCTCGGCTGTTCAACACTGAAAGAGCAAAATAACCCACAGCTCTTACTTCCACTGTATGCATTTAATTCCAAACTTAAGGTCACAGGTTAATTACTCATGTGATCCTTCCTGACAGAAGAACTACTCGTAGTGATGTGTAGGAGTAAGGAACAGTTTGAAAAGGTCATGGACATATTAGAACTTGCAGCATTTATCTTAATAGATGCCTACATTGCACAGCATTTTGTAAAACACACGTTACAAGTACTGTGCATTGGATTACACTATATCAAACTCTAAGTAACAATACAGGTTGCTTTTAAATCTACACTTACATGTTTTCTTCTAACTCCTTGACAAAATTCCTTACTACCTTCAGTTTTATAGCCAAAGCAGTGTTTGAGCTGGTAATGTACTCTTGAACAGCACTGCTGCCTTTAACATTTGTATGTTTAGATCTGAAAAGAGAATTTGGTCATTATTTCATGATGAGAGAATCTTATATGACAAAACAGAATTACAAAAATCTGACAATTCTGTAAAATGCCAGCGTAAGAATGTGGCTTTGATTTTTTTTTTTTTAATGGTGAGTGTACCATTAATTCAAGACAAGAATTTTGTTTGTAAGTCGATCTCTATAACTGTTCTTGGCATCCTTCTGTAGGATGAAGTAGATACATGGAATTTGGCACTGGCTCCCCAGGGCAGTGGTTTGGCACTGAGCTGACAAAGGCCAAAGAGCATTTGCACAATGCTCTCAGACACAGGGCTTGACCCATAGGAGGTCCGGTGTGGAACCAGGAGGTGGAATACATGATCCTCGAGGTCCCTTCCAAATAAAGATATTCCATGATCCTCTAATACTGTTATTCCCAAGTCCTGTACACAGTGCTCAGATGCTTAATTGAAAGGTTCCATGAAACAGTGAGGTATCTATGTCCCTTTACCACCCAGTTATTCAATTTGCCACATGGATCTTTTGTCCAGTCACATTAAAAAACCCCTCAAAGTATTTCCTTCAGTCTTCCATTCTGATAGAGCTTTCTGGAGCAAATAAAGAGTTGCAACTCAGAATGTCCACACCTCCCTTCCTGCACCCTGCATACTTTTTTCATTGTACTGTGATTACGTACCATTCTATTGTCACCCTCATTCTGTCATTATCTAGGCAGTTTACTGACATTAAATTTTCCAGCAACAGATGCCCACAAGTACAGCCAGCCTGGACTTATTTCCAATACTTACCTTTGTCCTGATGTCCTTGTAGGAGGTGGGACGTTTCTCCATCTCAGCAGCAGAGGGCAGGAGGGGTCCAAGGTGAGGGCACGCTCTTTTCTATTTTTCTGGCACTCAAAGACAAAGGGAACAAGAAAACCAGATGTGTTTCCCTGCCCATGGCAAACACCAGCCTTTCCATCCTTACAGTCCTTCCTGCCATCAGCAGAGACATTTTGCTTTCTTGTGCCACTTCATCCCTTTAGCATCTGGCATTCTAACAAAAAAGTACTTACAAGGAATTTTAATATTTTCATGTTAAATGTCAGAATTAGAACCATTATGTTTACCAAATATTTAAAACGTTCAACCCAGTGAGAAGTGAATTGATGTTGTATTTAGCATTCAGATAAGAACTTGTAAAGGAAGTAAAAAGTGCTGCTTTCATAAACTATAGTCTCATTGTCAAGCCTTGCGCTGTCTCAGCAGATTATTACAGAATGTTCATTCAAGCAGGAATTCAGAGATGCGTCTGAATTGATAACAACAACGAGTAATTAAGAAAGCTTGACTGCAGTCTGCTTGAGGATTCCAGTCTGAAGTGTGTTCCACCTGATGACAACTGGGAATGTCTTTCTCTCACCATTAGAACCATTGCACCTCTGACTAAACACATAGCTAATCACCACTGAAAACTAACTACATGTTGATTAACATTCAGAGAGATTGTGCAGGTGTCCTTTTAGGAACTGGCCTACAGTATGCTAAGAGGGATGGATGTGGGGACATTAGGATAACGTGCCCTCTGCCTTTTAAGACAGCCCCAGCAGAGCAGGTCAGCAGGCTGAAGAGCTGAGTGGGTCACCAGGGCTCAGAGACTTCACTCGGCCATCTGCAAGTTGAGGGCCTTCAGCCCAAGCTGCCCTTTTCCATGCAGGCAAGGAGGCCAAGAGAAGGTGGATCGGCACGGTTCTGGTGCAGACAGGGGCTGCAGTGTGAGCAGGCCTACACAGACAAGGCTGTGCCCACACAGAGTGACAGCAGCTTTCGCTGTGAGCAGATTCCCAGGGGGCCTGAGCCATGGCAGTTCTTGATGGCAGCATGTTCCAATCAGCCCTGGAAGTCTTCTCTGGACGTCTGTCGCATTCTGGAATCCACACTGAGGACGCAGTCGCTGTGTCAGAGCAGCTGGCAGAGTCACGGGGAACCGTGACGTAGTTGGCCCAGGGAGCAACAACAAGGCCTGCACTGCTCAGCCAGCCCAGGCCAAAGGGGAGCACGAGAGAGAGCAGAGGAGAGAGGGGGGGAAAGAGGGCCAGGAAGGAAAGGCCTGTGCCTGAATGGACGTGTAGCAGCAGCTGCTGACAGCAAACTCGGTGATGGCAGGGGCACAGCAGAGCAGTGCAATGCTGGCAGCTTCCTGTGTCTTTCACACAGGCACTGCAGACATGGCCAGCACTGGGAGATCAGCAGAACTGCTGCACACCTCTGCCAGCCCAGGCCAGAGGAGTGCAGAACAGTGAGCTGCTGCTGAGGGGAGAGAGGATGGCCTGAGAGCTGACCTGAGAGGCAGGGCTGGCTGTGTGACAGCAGCCTCTGTGTCCTCCTCCTGTGTCTGTGAGGGCCAGAGGGCCAGAAGAGAACATGCCCAGACAACGAAGCCCTGCTGTCCTCTGCTGCTCAGCTGGAGAGATGTTCCGCCTTCCTGAAGGACGCTGATCCAAAGGGAAGGAATCAAAGGAAGTCCAGGCTGGCTGTCCTTGTGGGCATCAGCTGCCTCTGTGCTGCCATGGGCAGGGCACAGCACACACAGTGTTTGCAGTTCCCTGTGTGACACTGGCCCTGGTGACCTGACAGCCATAGGGAGACAACAGAAAGAGCTGCCTCCCTCTGCCAGATGAGGCAAAGGTGAGAATCCCAGAATCACAGCATGGCCCGGCTTGGAAAGGAGCTCAAGGTTCATGAATCTCCAACCCTTGGCTCTCCAAGGGTGCACAGGGGGCTTTGTTCTCCCTGTGGTGCAGCTTCAGTGCCAACTCACAGCTGAGCTGGTTGGCACACTGTGACAGCCTGCCGCTCTGAAGCTCTTGGGGCAGTGCTCAGTTCTTTCTGAAGTACTCTGGAAATGCTGCTTCTCCTTCACCAAGTCTGTTTCCAGACAGACGTCTTTTTCTCCTCTGTACACACAAACAGTATCTTGTAACTCCCTGGCACAGTGCTCAGAAGTGATACTTCTGGAAGCACGTCAGAGAAAAGTGGCCTTGTCCCAGTGGACTTTCAGAGCAGATGAGAACAAGTCTTGGTTGACGGCTTTCTTCTGCTTCTGGAACTGCACAGGCAGGTTGTGTGTTGTCATACTTTATGCCAGAGTGCCAAACTGAAGCAGTTTCTGCAACCTCTTTTTTTCATACTTGTCATTCTTTGCTGAGACCTTAACTTAGTCATTTTTAATGCGCTCTCATCTAAACTACTGTGTCCTCCAGTGTCAGTGTTGTATGAATCAGGACTGTGGGATTTCATCAGTGAAAGGATTCTGCTCTAATGACTGTCATTCTAAAGCTGATATTGTTTCTACCGCATCAGGCTTGCATGAAGCATCTTTGATCAACAGAGAAATCAGAAAAATTGCTTTTCCTATTGCAGTTTCCTTTTAACTAGTGATGAAAGCTGTCAGTTTATTTTTGGCACCAGAAATCCTGGGATGCAACCAGGTTAGATAAGAAGTGAAACTGAGTCAACAGTAAAGGAACATAGATGAGATAGCATCACACAGCTCTGGAAAAGATGTTCCAGCTCTGTGTCTACCTACACCTTCAGGAGAGGAAAAGTACTGGCTTACTGAGGTGTCCTGGGTTGCAGGTTCTGTTAATCTCCATTTTTGGAAGAGCTGCTTGCAATAAATACCTTGTAAGGTGAATGAGCTTGATAGAATCAGGGTGTGAAAGAGATGGATTTGCTGTTTCCCTGAAGGTGCAGGAGTATTGCTGTGCCTACAGTCAGTAAACAAGGCAGAAATCACTGTGTTCCTCAGAATGAAAAGCAAAAGAATAAAAATCTTTTTGGGAGTGACAGCACGCCTGAATGAAGCACAAATGTAAACATTTAAAATAAGGGCTAGTGTCAAAGGGACTTGCAGTATTTCTCGTGAAGAAATATTTGATGCTTCTTTAGGAAAGTCATCCTAACAAAAGTGTACTGATGTCTTTGCTGAGGATTTCCTTGGTTCCAGCCTGAAGGTGTGCGCAGGCATGAGCAGGCAGTGCTGAGCTGCAGGTGAGTGCCTGTGTCCCACAGCAGGAAACCCGTGGATGTCTTCAGGGGTTTGAAATGGGCAGAGCTGTGAAACCTGTAGGCTTTCACTGAAATTGTCCTCTGCTTTATTTTGTAATCTTAGTTTCACCAATGCTTTCCAATATGATTTTCGTATGAATGCAGATACATGGGATAGGATTTAAAGTTTTTATGGTGCTGCTGTATAAATTTCTGTAGTCATCATAAGCCAATAAAAAAAATAAATGGCAATCAGGCAATCTATTAACAACCTGTGGCACGTGTCAAAACAATGAAATTCCTTGCAGGAAGACAATATTGCTATACAATAATGTGGCTATCCAAAACTGTTAATTATACTTGATGAGCTGGAGATAATCCTGAAATGCGGGACATTGATCTTAGCCAAGAATAATAAAAGTTATTATCGTTCTTAAATGGGCAGCTGCTATCAAAAGCCTGTGTCTTATTTCCCTTTTAGTAACACTGGCTAAATCAGAGAAAGTGATAAAAGAATTTCATGATTGCAGCTTAGGGATTCTTTCCCACTTGACCAGAAGTAATCTATGTCCAAAAATGTCTGTAAATACTTTTTCTATCTTATTTTGCCAGATGTATTGATATTTGAGATGAATGGCAAAAACATTTTGCGTACATAGATAAGCAATGCAAATTCGCTGGATTGTTTTAGAGAAAAAAGCTCTGGTTATCTGATCGTTTCCATGCAGAAATAAGATTTACAGAAAAATTCTCATTATTATTATTCATGCATGAATAAGTTCAAAAAAGAGATGTGGGGGATGTTGTTTCAATTCCAGGTGATTGTAGGAAGGACTGTCAGGATGGAAAGGCTAGTGTCAGCCATGGGCAAAGAAACACTTCTGGTTTTCATGTTCCCTTTGTCTTTGAGTGCAAGAGGCCATGAGGAGAGTGTGCCCTAAACTTGGACCCTTTTTGACCATTGCAGCAGATATGGAGAAGTGTTCAACCTTCTAGAAGGACATCAGGACAAAGATATGTAATGAAAATAAGTCCAGGTTGGCTGTCCTTGTGGGCATCAGCTGCTCGCATCTGCATAGTTGTTGCTATGGGAATGGCAGAACAGCTGGAATGTTGCATTTCCTTGTGTGACACAAGCACTGGTGAATTCAAAGCAAGAGGGGTATATTAGAAAGAGCATCACCTCCCTGCCAGATTAGGAAAAGGTGAGTGGGATGTTGTTTCAATTAGTGCTGATGGCAGGAAGGACTGTAAGGATGGAAAGGCTGGTGTTTGCCATGGGCAGGGAAACACATCTGGTTTTCATTTTCTCTTTCTCTTTGAGTGCCAGATAAACAGGGGAGAGTGTGCCCTCACGTTGGAAGAATCCTGCCCTCTTCTGCTGAGATGGAGAAATGTTCCAGCTTGTAGAAGGACATCAGGACTAAGATATGTAATGAAAATAAGTCCAGGCTGGCTGTCCTTGTGGGCATCAGCTGCTGGCATCTGCATTGCTGCTGCCATGAGCATGGCAAAGCAGGTTAAATATTGCTTTTCCTTGTGTGACACAGGAGCTCTGTAGTTGAAAGCTAGAGGGAAGCAATAGAAAGAGCTGCAACCTCTGCCAGACATGGCAAAGGTGAGTGGGATGTTGTTTCAGTTGCTGCTGATGTCAGGAAGGACTGTAAGGATGGAAAGTCTGGTGTTTGCCATGGGCAGGGAAACACATCTGGTTTTCATTTTCTCTTTCTCTTTGAGTGCCAGATAAACAGGGGAGAGTGTACCCTCACCTTGGACCCATCCTGCCCTCTTCTCCTGAGACTTCCAGCTTGTAGAAGGACATCAGGACAAAGATATGTAATGAAAGTAAGTCCAGGCTGGCTGTCCTTGTGGGCATCAGCTGCTGGCATCTGCATTGCTGCTGCCAAGAGCATGGCAAAGCAGGTAAAAGGTTGCTTTTGCTTGTGTGACACAGGAGCTCTTGACTGAAAGCTAGAGGGAAGCAATAGAAAGAGCTGCAACCTCTGCCAGACATGGCAAAGGTGAGTGGGATGTTGTTTCAATTAGTGCTGATGTCAGGAAGACTGTAAGGATGGAAAGGCTGGTGTTTGCCATGGGCTGGGAAACACATCTGGTTTTCATTTTCTCTTTCTCTTTGAGTGCCAGATAAACAGGGGAGAGTGTGCCCTCACGTTGGAACCATCCTGCCCTCTTCTGCTGAGATGGAGAAATGTTCCAGCTTGTAGAAGGACATCAGGACTAAGATATGTAATGAAAATAAGTCCAGGCTGGCTGTCCTTGTGGGCATCAGCTGCTGGCATCTGCATTGGTGTTGCCATGAGCATGGCACAGCAGGTAAAAGATTGCTTTTCCTTGTGTGACACAGGAGCTCTTGACTTGAAAGCTAGAGGGATGCAATAGAAAGAGCTGCAACCTCTGCCAGACATGGCAAAGGTGAGTGGGATGTTGTTTCAATTAGTGCAGATGTCAGGAAGACTGTAAGGATGGAAAGACTGGTGTTTGCCATGGGCTGGGAGACACATCTTGTTTTCATTTTCTCTTTCTCTTTGAGTGCCAGATAAAGAGCAGAGTGTGCCCTAACCTTGGAACACTCCTGCCTTCTTCTCCTGAGATGGAGAAATGTGCAAGCTTCTAGAAGGACATCAGGACAAAGATATGTAATGAAAATAAGTCCAGGCTGGCTGTCCTTGTGGGCATCACCTGCTGGCATCTGCATTGCTGCTGCCATGAGCATGGCACAGCAGGTAAAAGATTGCTTTTCCTTGTGTGACACAGGAGCTCTTGACTTGAAAGCTAGAGGGATGCAATAGAAAGAGCTGCAACCTCTGCCAGACATGGCAAAGGTGAGTGGGATGTTGTTTCAATTAGTGCTGATGACAGGAAGACTGTAAGGATGGAAAGGCTGGTGTTTGCCATGGGCTGGGAAACCCATCTTGTTTTCATTTTCTCTTTCACTTTGAGTGCCAGATAAAGAGCAGAGTGTGCCCTCACCTTGTAACCCTCCTGCCCTCTTCTGCTGAGATGGAGAGATGTTCCAGCTTCTAGAAGGACATCAGGACAAAGATATGTAATGAAAATAAGTCCAGGCTGGCTGTCCCTGTGGGCATCAGCTGCAGGCATCTGCATTGCTGCTGCCATGAGCATGGCAAAGCAGGTAAAAGATTGCTTTTCCTTGTGTGACACAGGAGCACTTGACTTGAAAGCTAGAGGGATGCAATAGAAAGAGCTGCAACCTCTGCCAGACATGGCAAAGGTGAGTGGGATGTTGTTTCAATTAGTGCTGATGTCAGGAAGACTGTAAGGATGGAAAGGCTGGTGTTTGCCATGGGCAGGGAAACACATCTTGTTTTCATTTTCTCTTTCTCTTTGAGTGCCAGATAAACAGGGGAGAGTGTGCCCTCACCTTGGAACACTCCTGCCCTCTGCTGCTGAGAGGGAGAAATTTCCAAGCTTCTAGAAGGACATCAGGACAAAGATATGTAATGAAAATAAGTCCAGGCTGGCTGTCCTTGTGGGCATCAGCTGCTGGCATCTGGACTTCTGTGCCATGAGCATGGCAAAGCAGGTAAAAATTGCGTTTCCTTGTGTGACACAGGAGCTCTTGACTTGACAGCTAGAGGGATGCAATAGAAAGAGCTGCAACCTCTGCCAGACATGGAAGAGGTGAGGGGGATGTTGTTTCAATTAGTGCAGATGTCAGGAAGGACTGTTAGGATGGAAAGTCTGGTGTTTCCCATGGGCAGGGAAACACATCTGGTTTTCATTTTCTCTTTCTCTTTGAGTGCCAGATAAACAGGGGAGAGTGTGCCCTCACGTTGGAACCATCCTGCCCTCTTCTGCTGAGATGGAGAAATGTTCCAGCTTGTAGAAGGACATCAGGACAAAGATATGTAATGGAAATAAGTCCAGGCTGGCTGTCCTTGTGGGCATCAGCTGCAGGCATCTGCATTGCTGCTGCCAAGAGCATGGCACAGCAGGTAAAAGATTGCTTTTCCTTGTGTGACACAGGAGCTCTTGACTTGACAGCTAGAGGGATGCAATAGAAAGAGCTGCAACCTCTGCCTGACATGGCAAAGGTGAGTGGGATGTTGTTTCCATTTCTGCTGATGTCAGGAAGGACTGTAAGGCTGGAAAGTCTGGTGTTTGCCATGGGCTGGGAAACACATCTTGTTTTAATTTTCTCTTTCTCTTTGAGTGCCAGATAAACAGGGGAGAGTGTGCCCTCACCTTGGTACTCTCCTGCCCTCTGCTGCTCAGAGGAAGAAATGTCCAAGCTTGTAGAAGGACATCAGGACAAAGATATGTAATGAAAATAAGTCCAGGCTGGCTGTCCTTGTGGGCATCAGCTGCTGGCATCTGCATTGCTGCTGCCATGAGCATGGCAAAGCAGGTAAAAGGTTGCTTTTCCTTGTGTGACACAGGAGCTCTTGACTTGAAAGCTAGAGGGAAGCAATAGAAAGAGCTGCAACCTCTGCCAGACATGGCAAAGGTGAGTGGGATGTTGTTTCAGTTGCTGCTGATGTCAGGAAGGACTGTAAGGATGGAAAGTCTGGTGTTTGCCATGGGCAGGGAAACACATCTGGTTTTCATTTTCTCTTTCTCTTTGAGTGCCAGATAAACAGGGGAGAGTGTGCCCTCACCTTGGACCCATCCTGCCATCTTCTCCTGAGACTTCCAGCTTGTAGAAGGACATCAGGACAAAGATATGTAATGAAAGTAAGTCCAGGCTGGCTGTCCTTGTGGGCATCAGCTGCTGGCATCTGCATTGCTGCTGCCAAGAGCATGGCAAAGCAGGTAAAAGGTTGCTTTTCCTTGTGTGACACAGGAGCTCTTGACTTGAAAGCTAGAGGGAAGCAATAAAAAGAGCTGCAACCTCTGCCAGACATGGCAAAGGTGAGTGGGATGTTGTTTCAATTAGTGCTGATGTCAGGAAGGACTGTAAGGATGGAAAGTCTGGTGTTTGCCATGGGCTGGGAAACACATCTGGTTTTCATTTTCTATTTCTCTTTGAGTGCTAGATAAACAGGGGAGAGTGTGCCCTCACCTTGGACCCATCCTGCCATGTTCTCCTGAGACTTCCAGCTTCTAGAAGGACATCAGGACAAAGATATGTAATGAAAGTAAGTCCAGGCTGGCTGTCCTTGTGGGCATCAGCTGCTGGCATCTGCATTGCTGCTGCCAAGAGCATGGCAAAGCAGGTAAAAGGTTGCTTTTCCTTGTGTGACACAGGAGCTCTTTACTTGAAAGCTAGAGGGAAGCAATAAAAAGAGCTGCAACCTCTGCCAGACATGGCAAAGGTGAGTGGGATGTTGTTTCAATTAGTGCTGATGTCAGGAAGGACTGTAAGGATGGAAAGTCTGGTGTTTGCCATGGGCTGGGAAACACATCTGGTTTTCATTTTCTATTTCTCTTTGAGTGCCAGATAAACAGGGGAGAGTGTGCCCTCACGTTGGAAGAATCCTGCCCTCTTCTGCTGAGATGGAGAAATGTTCCAGCTTGTAGAAGGACATCAGGACAAAGATATGTAATGGAAATAAGTCCAGGCTGGCTGTCCTTGTGGGCATCAGCTGCAGGCATCTGCATTGCTGCTGCCAAGAGCATGGCACAGCAGGTAAAAGATTGCTTTTCCTTGTGTGACACAGGAGCTCTTGACTTGACAGCTAGAGGAATGCAATAGAAAGAGCTGCAACCTCTGCCTGACATGGCTAACTTGAGTGGGATGTTGTTTCCATTTCTGCTGATGTCAGGAAGGACTGTAAGGCTGGAAAGTCTGGTGTTTGCCATGGGCTGGGAAACACATCTTGTTTTAATTTTCTCTTTCTCTTTGAGTGCCAGATAAACAGGGGAGAGTGTGCCCTCACCTTGGAACTCTCCTGCCCCCTGCTGCTCAGAGGAAGAAATGTCCAAGCTTGTAGAAGGACATCAGGACAAAGATATGTAATGAAAATAAGTCCAGGCTGGCTGTCCTTGTGGGCATCAGCTGCTGGCATCTGCATTGGTGTTGCCATGAGCATGGCAAAGCAGGTAAAAGGTTGCTTTTCCTTGTGTGACACAGGAGCTCTTGACTTGAAAGCTAGAGGGAAGCAATAGAAAGAGCTGCAACCTCTGCCAGACATGGCAAAGGTGAGTGGGATGTTGTTTCAGTTGCTGCTGATGTCAGGAAGGACTGTAAGGATGGAAAGTCTGGTGTTTGCCATGGGCAGGGAAACACATCTGGTTTTCATTTTCTCTTTCTCTTTGAGTGCCAGATAAACAGGGGAGAGTGTGCCCTCACCTTGGACCCATCCTGCCATCTTCTCCTGAGACTTCCAGCTTGTAGAAGGACATCAGGACAAAGATATGTAATGAAAGTAAGTCCAGGCTGGCTGTCCTTGTGGGCATCAGCTGCTGGCATCTGCATTGCTGCTGCCAAGAGCATGGCAAAGCAGGTACAAGGTTGCTTTTCCTTGTGTGACACAGGAGCTCTTGACTTGAAAGCTAGAGGGAAGCAATAGAAAGAGCTGCAACCTCTGCCAGACATGGCAAAGGTGAGTGGGATGTTGTTTCAATTAGTGCTGATGTCAGGAAGGACTGTAAGGATGGAAAGTCTGGTGTTTGCCATGGGCAGGGAAACACATCTGGTTTTCATTTTCTCTTTCTCTTTGAGTGCCAGATAAACAGGGGAGAGTGTGCCCTCACCTTGGACCCATCCTGCCATCTTCTCCTGAGACTTCCAGCTTGTAGAAGGACATCAGGACAAAGATATGTAATGAAAGTAAGTCCAGGCTGGCTGTCCTTGTGGGCATCAGCTGCTGGCATCTGCATTGCTGCTGCCAAGAGCATGGCAAAGCAGGTAAAAGGTTGCTTTTCCTTGTGTGACACAGGAGCTCTTGACTTGAAAGCTAGAGGGAAGCAATAGAAAGAGCTGCAACCTCTGCCAGACATGGCAAAGGTGAGTGGGATGTTGTTTCAATTAGTGCTGATGTCAGGAAGGACTGTAAGGATGGAAAGGCTGGTGTTTGCCATGGGCAGGGAAACACATCTGGTTTTCATTTTCTCTTTCTCTTTGAGTGCCAGATAAACAGCGGAGAGTGTGCCCTCACGTTGGAAACATCCTGCCCTCTTCTGCTGAGATGGAGAAATGTTCCAGCTTGTAGAAGGACATCAGGACTAAGATATGTAATGAAAATAAGTCCAGGCTGGCTGTCCTTGTGGGCATCAGCTGCTGGCATCTGGACTTCTGTGCCATGAGCATGGCAAAGCAGGTAAAAGGTTGCTTTTCCTTGTGTGACACAGGAGCTCTTGACTTGAAAGCTAGAGGGAAGCAATAGAAAGAGCTGCAACCTCTGCCAGACATGGCAAAGGTGAGTGGGATGTTGTTTCAATTAGTGCTGATGTCAGGAAGGACTGGAAGGATGGAAAGGCTGGTGTTTGCCATGGGCAGGGAAACACATCTGGTTTTCATTTTCTCTTTCTCTTTGAGAGCCAGATAAACATGGGAGAGTGTGCCCTCACCTTGGAACTCTCCTGACCTCTGATGCTCAGATAGAGAAATGTCCCAACTTCTAGAAGGACATCAGGACAAAGATATGTAATGAAAATAAGTCCAGGCTGGCAGTCCTTGTGGGCATCAGCTGCTGGCATCTGCATTGCTGCTGGCATGAGCATGGCACAGCAGGTAAAAGATTGCTTTTCCTTGTGTGACACAGGAGCTCTGTAGTTGAAAGCTAGAGGGATGCAAAACAAAGAGCTGCAACCTCTGCCAGACATGGCAAAGGTGAGTGGGATGTTGTTTCAATTAGTGCTGATGTCAGGAAGGACTGTAAGGATGGAAAGGCTGGTGTTTGGCATGGGCAGGGAAACATATCTGGTTTTCATTTTCTCTTTCTCTTTGAGTGCCAGATAAACAGGGGAGAGTGTGCCCTCACCTTGGAACTCTCCTGCCCTCTGATGCTCAGATAGAGAAATGTCCCAACTTCTAGAAGGACATCAGGACAAAGATATGTAATGAAAATAAGTCCAGGCTGGCAGTCCTTGTGGGCATCAGCTGCTGGCATCTGCATTGCTGCTGCCATGAGCATGGCACAGCAGGTAAAAGATTGCTTTTCCTTGTGTGACACAGGAGCTCTTGACTTGAAAGCTAGAGGGATGCAAAAGAAAGAGCTGCAACCTCTGCCAGACATGGCAAAGGTGAGTGGGATGTTGTTTCCATTGCTGCTGCTGTCAGGATGGACTGTAAGAATGGAAATTCTGGTGTTTGGCATGGGCAGGGAAACACATCTGGTTTTCATCTTCTCTTTCTCTTTGAGTGCCAGATAAACAGGGGAGAGTGTGCCCTCACCTTGGTACTCTCCTGCCCTCTTCTGCTGAGATGGAGAAATGTCCCAGCTTCTAGAAGGACATCAGGACAAAGATATGTAATGAAAATAAGTCCAGGCTGGCTGTCCTTGTGGGCATCAGCTGCTGGCATCTGCATTGGTGTTGCCATGAGCATGGCACAGCAGGTAAAAGATTGCTTTTCCTTGTGTGACACAGGAGCTCTTGACTTGAAAGCTAGAGGGATGCAATAGAAAGAGCTGCAACCTCTGGCAGACATGGCAAAGGTGAGTGGGATGTTGTTTCAATTAGTGCTGATGTTAGGAAGGACTGTAAGGATGGAAAGGCTGGTGTTTGCCATGGGCAGGGAAACACATCTGGTTTTCATCTTCCCTTTGGGTGCCAGAAAAAGAGGAGAGCGTGCCTGCAACTTGGACCCCTTCTGCCCTCTTCTGCTGAGATGGTGAAATGTTCCAGCTTGTAGAAGGACATCAGGACAAAGATATGTAATGAAAATAAGTCCAGGCTGGCTGTCCTTGTGGGCATCAGCTGCTGGCATCTGCATTGCTGCTGGCATGAGCATGGCACAGCAGGTAAAAGATTGCTTTTCCTTGTGTGACACAGGAGCTCTTGACTTGAAAGCAAGAGGGATGCAATAGAAAGAGCTGCAACCTCTGGCAGACATGGCAAAGGTGAGTGGGATGTTGTTTCAATTAGTGCTGATGTCAGGAAGGACTGTAAGGATGGAAAGGCTGGTGTTTGGCATGGGCAGGGAAACACATCTGGTTTTCATCTTCTCTTTCTCTTTGAGTGCCAGATAAACAGAGGAGAGTGTGCCCTCACCTTGGTACTCTCCTGCCCTCTTCTGCTCAGAGGGAGAAATTTCCAAGCTTCTAGAAGGACATCAGGACAAAGATATGTAATGAAAATAAGTCCAGGCTGGCTGTCCTTGTGGGCATCAGCTGCTGGCATCTGCATTGCTGCTGGCATGAGCATGGCACAGCAGGTAAAAGATTGCTTTTCCTTGTGTGACACAGGAGCTCTTGACTTGACAGCTAGAGGGATGCAATAGAAAGAGCTGCAACCTCTGCCAGACATGGCAAAGGTGAGTGGGATGTTGTTTCAATTAGTGCTGCTGATGTCAGGAAGGACTGTAAGGATGGAAAGGCTGGTGTTTGCCATGGGCAGGGAAACACATCTGGTTTTCATCTTCTCTTTCTCTTTGAGTGCCAGATAAACAGGGGAGAGTGTGCCCTCACCTTGGTACTCTCCTGCCCTCTTCTGCTCAGAGGGAGAAATTTCCAAGCTTCTAGAAGGAAATCAGGACAAAGATATGTAATGAAAATAAGTCCAGGCTGGCTGTCCTTGTGGGCATCAGCTGCTGGCATCTGCATTGCTGCTGGCATGAGCATGGCACAGCAGGTAAAAGATTGCTTTTCCAGGAGTGACACAGGAGCTCTTCTCTTGACAGCTGGAGGGATGCAATAGAAAGAGCTGCAACCTCTGCCAGACATGGCAAAGGTGAGTGGGATGTTGTTTCCATTGCTGCTGATGTCAGGATGGACTGTAAGGATGGAAAGGCTGGTGTTTGGCATGGGCAGGGAAACACATCTGGTTTTAATCTTCTCTTTGTGTTCCAGAAAAAGAGGAGAGTGTGCCTGGTACTTGGACCCCTCCTGCCCTCCTCGGCTGAGATGGTGAAATGTTCCAGCTTGTAGAAGGACATCAGGACAAAGATATGTAATGAAAATAAGTCCAGGCTGGCTGTCCTTGTGGGCATCAGCTGCTGGCATCTGCATTGCTGCTGGCATGAGCATGGCACAGCAGGTAAAAGATTGCTTTCCTTGTGTGACACAGGAGCTCTGTAGTTGAAAGCTAGAGGGATGCAAAAGAAAGAGCTGCAACCTCTGCCAGACATGGCAAAGGTGAGTGGGATGTTGTTTCAATTAGTGCTGATGTCAGGAAGGACTGTAAGGATGGAAAGGCTGGTGTTTGGCATGGGCAGGGAAACACAGCTGGTTTTCATCTTCTCTTTGTGTTCCAGAAAAAGAGGAGAGTGTGCCTGCAACTTGGACCCCTCCTGCCCTCTTCTGCTGAGATGGTGAAATGTTCCAGCTTCTAGAAGGACATCAGGACAAAGATATGTAATGAAAATAAGTCCAGGCTGGCTGTCCTTGTGGGCATCAGCTGCTGGCATCTGCATTGCTGCTGGCATGAGCATGGCACATCAGGTAAAAGATTGCTTTTCCTTGTGTGACACAGGAGCTCTTCACTTGAAAGCTAGAGGGATGCAATAGAAAGAGCTGCAACCTCTGGCAGACATGGCAAAGGTGAGTGGGATGTTGTTTCAATTAGTGCTGATGTCAGGAAGGACTGTAAGGATGGAAAGGCTGGTGTTTGGCATGGGCAGGGAAACACATCTGGTTTTAATCTTCTCTTTGTGTTCCAGAAAAAGAGGAGAGTGTGCCTGGTACTTGGACCCCTCCTGCCCTCCTCGGCTGAGATGGTGAAATGTTCCAGCTTGTAGAAGGACATCAGGACAAAGATATGTAATGAAAATAAGTCCAGGCTGGCTGTCCTTGTGGGCATCAGCTGCTGGCATCTGCATTGCTGCTGGCATGAGCATGGCACAGCAGGTAAAAGATTGCTTTCCTTGTGTGACACAGGAGCTCTGTAGTTGAAAGCTAGAGGGATGCAAAAGAAAGAGCTGCAACCTCTGCCAGACATGGCAAAGGTGAGTGGGATGTTGTTTCAATTAGTGCTGATGTCAGGAAGGACTGTAAGGATGGAAAGGCTGGTGTTTGGCATGGGCAGGGAAACACAGCTGGTTTTCATCTTCTCTTTGTGTTCCAGAAAAAGAGGAGAGTGTGCCTGCAACTTGGACCCCTCCTGCCCTCTTCTGCTGAGATGGTGAAATGTTCCAGCTTCTAGAAGGACATCAGGACAAAGATATGTAATGAAAATAAGTCCAGGCTGGCTGTCCTTGTGGGCATCAGCTGCTGGCATCTGCATTGCTGCTGGCATGAGCATGGCACATCAGGTAAAAGATTGCTTTTCCTTGTGTGACACAGGAGCTCTTGACTTGAAAGCTAGAGGGATGCAATAGAAAGAGCTGCAACCTCTGGCAGACATGGCAAAGGTGAGTGGGATGTTGTTTCAATTAGTGCTGATGTCAGGAAGGACTGTAAGGATGGAAAGGCTAGTGTTTGGCATGGGCAGGGAAACACATCTGGTTTTAATCTTCTCTTTGTGTTCCAGAAAAAGAGGAGAGTGTGCCTGGTACTTGGACCCCTCCTGCCCTCCTCGGCTGAGATGGTGAAATGTTCCAGCTTCTAGAAGGACATCAGGACAAAGATATGTAATGAAAATAAGTCCAGGCTGGCTCTCCTTGTGGGCATCAGCTGCTGGCATCTGCATTGCTGCTGGCATGAGCATGGCACAGCAGGTAAAAGATTGCTTTTCCTTGTGTGACAC
The DNA here is from genome assembly GCF_987193195.1 of Phasianus colchicus. Classification (NCBI taxonomy): domain Eukaryota; kingdom Metazoa; phylum Chordata; class Aves; order Galliformes; family Phasianidae; genus Phasianus; species Phasianus colchicus. The sequence goes on from NC_143476.1 coordinate 4,765,821, forward strand.
AGGAGCTCTTGACTTGAAAGCTAGAGGGATGCAATAGAAAGAGCTGCAACCTCTGGCAGACATGGCAAAGGTGAGTGGGATTTTCTTTCAATTAGTGCTGATGTCAGGAAGGACTGTAAGGATGGAATGTCTGGTGTTTGCCATGGGCAGGGAAACATATCTGGTTTTCATTTTCTCTTTCTCTTTGAGAGCCAGATAAACAGGGGAGAGTGTGCCCTCACCTTGGTACTCTCCTGCCCTCTTCTGCTGAGAGGGAGAAATTTCCAAGCTTCTAGAAGGACATCGGGACAAAGATATGTAATGAAAATAAGTCCAGGCTGGCTGTCCTTGTGGGCATCAGCTGCTGGCATCTGCATTGCTGCTGCCATGAGCATGGCACAGCAGGTAAAAGATTGCTTTTCCTTGTGTGACACAGGAGCTCTTGACTTGAAAGCTAGTGGGATGCAATAGAAAGAGCTGCAACCTCTGGCAGACATGGCAAAGGTGAGAGGGATGTTGTTTCAATTAGTGCTAATGTCAGGAAGGACTGTAAGGATGGAAAGGCTGGTGTTTGGCATGGGCAGGGAAACACATCTGGTTTTCATTTTCTCTTTCTCTTTGAGTGCCAGATAAACAGGGGAGAGTGTGCCCTCACCTTGGTACTCTCCTGCCCTCTTCTGCTGAGAGGGAGAAATTTCCAATCTTCTAGAAGGACATCGGGACAAAGATATGTAATGAAAATAAGTCCAGGCTGGCTGTCCTTGTGGGCATCAGCTGCTGGCATCTGCATTGCTGCTGGCATGAGCATGGCACAGCAGGTAAAAGATTGCTTTTCCTTGTGTGACACAGGAGCTCTTCACTTGAAAGCTTGAGGGATGCAATAGAAAGAGCTGCAACCTCTGCCAGACATGGCAAAGGTGAGTGGGATGTTGTTTCCATTAGTGCTGATGTCAGGAAGGACTGTAAGGATGGAAAGGCTGGTGTTTGCCATGGGCAGGGAAACACATCTGGTTTTCATCTTCTCTTTGGGTGCCAGAAAAAGAGGAGAGTGAGCCTGCAACTTGGACCCCTCCTGCCCTCTTCTGCTGAGATGGTGAAATGTTCCAGCTTCTAGAAGGACATCAGGACAAAGATATGTATTGAAAATAAGTCCAGGCTGGCTGTCCTTGTGGGCATCAGCTGCTGGTATCTGCATTGCTGCTGCCATGAGCATGGCACAGCAGGTAAAAGATTGCTTTTCCTTGTGTGACACAGGAGCTCTTGACTTGAAAGCTAGAGGGATGCAATAGAAAGAGCTGCAACCTCTTCCAGACATGGGAAAGTTGAGAGGGATGTTGTTTCAATTAGTGCTGATGTCAGGATGGACTGTAAGGATGGAAAGGCTGGTGTTTGGCATGGGCAGGGAAACACATCTGGTTTTCATTTTCTCTTTCTCTTTGAGTGCCAGATAAACAGGGGAGAGTGTGCCCTCACCTTGGTACTCTCCTGCCCTCTTCTGCTGAGATGGAGAAATGTCCCAGCTTCTAGAAGGACATCAGGACAAAGATAATAAATGAAAATAAGTCCAGGCTGGCTGTCCTTGTGGGCATCAGCTGCTGGCATCTGCATTGCTGCTGGCATGAGCATGGCACAGCAGGTAAAAGATTGCTTTTCCTTGAGTGACACAGGAGCTCTTCACTTGACAGCTAGAGGAATGCAATAGAAAGAGCTGCAACCTCTGCCAGACATGGCAAAGATTAGTGGGATGTTGTTTCAATTAGTGCTGATATCAGGAAGGACTGTAAGGATGGAATGTCTGGTGTTTGCCATGGGCAGGGAAACATATCAGGTTTTCTTTTTCTCTTTCTCTTTGAGAGCCAGATAAACAGGGGAGAGTGTGCCCTCACCTTGGAACTCTCCTGCCCTCTGCTGCTGAGATGGAGAAATGTCCCAACTTCTAGAAGGACATCAGGACAAAGATATGTAATGAAAATAAGTCCAGGCTGGCTGTCCTTGTGGGCATCAGCTGCTGGCCTATGCATTGGTGTTGCCATGAGCATGGCACAGCAGGTAAAAGATTGCTTTTCCTTGTGTGACACAGGAGCTCTGTAGTTGAAAGCTAGAGGGATGCAAAAGAAAGAGCTGCAACCTCTGGCAGACATGGCAAAGGTGAGTGGGATGTTGTTTCAATTAGTGCTGATGTCAGGAAGGACTGTAAGGATGGAAAGGCTGGTGTTTGCCATGGGCAGGGAAACACAGCTGGTTTTAATCTTCTCTTTGTGTTCCAGAAAAAGAGGAGAGTGTGCCTGCAACTTGGACCCCTCCTGCCCTCTTCTGCTGAGATTGTGAAATGTTCCAGCTTCTAGAAGGACATCAGGACAAAGATATGTAATGAAAATAAGTCCAGGCTGGCTGTCCTTGTGGGCATCAGCTGCTTGCATCTGCATTGCTGCTGGCATGAGCATGGCACAGCAGGTAAAAGATTGCTTTCCTTGTGTGACACAGGAGCTCTGTAGTTGAAAGCTAGAGGGATGCAAAAGAAAGAGCTGCAACCTCTGCCAGACATGGCAAAGGTGAGTGGGATGTTGTTTCAATTAGTGCTGATATCAGGAAGGACTGTAAGGATGGAATGTCTGGTGTTTGCCATGGGCAGAGAAACATATCTGGTTTTCATTTTCTCTTTCTCTTTGAGAGCCAGATAAACAGGGGAGAGTGTGCCCTCACCTTGGTACTCTCCTGCCCTCTTCTGCTGAGATGGAGAAATGTCCCAGCTTCTAGAAGGACATCAGGACAAAGATATGTAATGAAAATAAGTCCAGGCTGGCTGCCCTTGTGGGCATCAGCTGCTGGCATGTGCATTGCTGCTGGCATGAGCATGGCACAGCAGGTAAAATATTGCTTTTCCCTGTGTGACACAGGAGCTCTTGACTTGACAGCTAGAGGGATGCAATTGAAAGAGATGCAACCTCTGCCAGACATGGCAAAGGTGAGTGGGATGTTGTTTCAATTAGTGCTGATGTCAGGAAGGACTGTAAGGATGGAAAGGCTGGTGTTTGCCATGGGCAGGGAAACACATCTGGTTTTCATCTTCTCTTTGTGTGCCAGAAAAAGAGGAGAGAGTGCCCTCACCTTAGATTCCTCCTACCCTCTTCTGCTGAGATGGAGAAATGTTCCAGCTTCTAGAAGGACATCAGGACAAAGATATGTAATGAAAATAAGTCCAGGCTGGCTGTCCTTGTGGGCATCAGCTGCTGGCATCTGCATTGCTGCTGGCATGAGCATGGCACAGCAGGTAAAAGATTGCTTTTCCTTGAGTGACACAGGAGCTCTTCACTTGACAGCTAGAGGAATGCAATAGAAAGAGCTGCAACCTCTGCCAGACATGGCAATGGTGAGTGGGATGTTGTTTCCATTGCTGCTGATGTCGGGAAGGACTGTAAGGATGGAAAGGCTGTTGGTTGCCATGGGCAGGGAAACACATCTGGTTTTCACTTTCTCTTTCTCTTTGAGTGCCATATATACATGGGAGAGTGTGCCCTCACCGTGGATCTCTCATGCCCTCTGCTGCTCAGAGGGAGAAATTTTCAAGCCTCTAGAAGGACATCAGGACAATGATATGTATTGAAAATAAGTCCAGGCTGGCTGTCCTTGTGGGCATCAGCTGCTGGCATCTGCATTGCTGCTGGCATGTGCATGGCAAAGCACGTAAAAGATTGCTTTTCCTAGTGTGACACAGGAGCTCTTGACTTGACAGGTAGAGGGATGTAATAGAAAGAGCTGCAACCTCTTCCAGACATGGCAAAGGTGAGTGGGATGTTGTTTCAATTAGTGCTGATGTCAGGAAGGACTGTAAGGATGGAAATAACATCCTTCCCTAGACAGAGCATCGCTGTCCTGAATGCTCTGAATTCAGTGCTGATGTCCGAATTAATTGCAAGGTATCAATCTAACACTGAATTTTTTTTGCCAGAGGAGATGAGGTCTGTGCTACCCATCATTTCAGTAATTCTGAGTAACTTTCTGTTTGCCTTTACCAAGGCCTGCTGTAACAATCGTGGTATCAGTAATGTCTGTCTGGAATCATTGTGTGGGTCTGAGATCTGAGTTTTTTCTTTCTGGAGGGACCACTGAAATGAAAATTCAGACATGTAAGGAATAAACACAATTAATAGGCATTTCTGATCAGATTGGAGTCACTTCTTGTATTCAGAATCACAGATTCATCGAATTTTGTCATTTGTATTTGTGAACCTCAATTTCACAACACCAAGAGGTTATTCTAGCTTTGGTATCTTGCAACTTTGTATATAACTACATAACTGTAACCATAAATGTCTAGGAGCATGGAGATGGAGAAATTAATCTTCCTGTAATTCTCTGTACTGCAGCCCCGTGGTTGTCAACACCTACTGCAATATTGAAATTTCAGTTGAGAAATTGAAAGCTGTCCCTAACAAAAAAACATCTGGATTTGTTATTGAAATCACACTGAGGATCAATAAATCCAAATGCTTCTAGCATAACCACGATTACAGGCAGTGTTTAGACAAGCTCTTACAGGAAAACCATGAACACAAGGCTAAAGAGAGACTAAGTGATGCACTCTGCAGGAATACTCATGGAAGTCTTCACAGTGCAGGAGTCTGATCTGATTACAGATGCTGTGCTTTAAGTACCCCTTATCATATCTTTTTTTTCACTGTTGTGCAGGGGTTGGACTCAGTGATCTCTGGAGGCTGGAGATGCTGTTTGCTAATGGCAGATGGAGAGAGGAAAAGCAAGTGCAAGGCATGATGTGCATAGCCACCACATGGCATCTGCACCATTTCCCCCTGCACAAAGGAGGAGCAGCTCACAAGCTTGGCCTGGGCCAGGGAAGGGAGCAGACAAACATCTGGACCGACCCCAAACGAGCTGGTTCTGCAGGTTGGGTGTCTTCTGCTGCTTGTCTCACATCCTGCTGCTCAGCGGTAGATTTGTTCCTGCTCAGTGCTAACAGGAAACTCACACAGCATTTCTGTTTCAGCTGTGCCAACGCTTTGATCCCTTGCTGCTTGGATGGGGCGTTTGAAGAAGGATGCCTGTGCTGATGTCCAGCCAGGCTTTGGGGATGAGTCTCCACACCAGGGTCCGTCTGACAGGACTGAGGGCTGGGGATCCAGCCAGGTCAAGTCCAGTGTGCTTTGCTCTTGTTCTTAGTGCTTGTTTTTGCTCAGGAGGGCAGGAGGTGAACCTCGTGAACCAATGGGCTGCAGTAATGCAGGAAGGGATGTGCATGCCTGGGGTTTGGTTGTTGTGTGTGTGTTAAGTGACTGTGATACCACTGCTGGGTCAGTGTGAGTGTACAGAACAAGTGTGACAGCCTTTTTGATGGAGTCCTGTGAAAGGAGTCCTATGGACTTGAGATCCAACTGTCAGCCTGTGGGCATCATCCAGGAGTTGGGGTAGGGGATGAGGCAAGGGAAGTTGGGCTGAGATAGGGATAAATCAGTCTGGCAGTAGTTCTGTGTTTCTCCCATCTCCTGCTTTATTTCCTTCCAGGTGAAATAGATGGGTGCTGCAACATGCCCTTGAATGTAACAAAACCCACTCTAGTGTGGATTTGACATGGGCCCAGCACTGCAAGGTACGCTGCTGGGAGGAAGCGTCCATCTGGCTGAGGGCAGGAAGGCCCTCCAGAGGGATGCACTGAGGCCAGTTGTGCGAGGCTCAACAAGAGCAAGCGCCAGGTCCTGCGCTTTGGTCATGACGACCCCGTGCCAGCTTCTCCAGGATTTGGCTGGGGTAGAATTCCAAGCAGCCCCTGATTCCAGAACGTTGGGCTGGGCTGTTGGAATCTTCTGCCCTTGGGACTGGTCTTGCCTCCCCACCCTGTCCGTCGTGGTGGAGCAGCCTGGTGGCCCTCAGTGATGTCATAAGGGCTAGAATGAGGGGAGGAGCAGTGCGTGCTGCGTCCCTTCATTGGAGCGCTGGAGCTCTGACTGAGCAGCTCGCTTGTTGCACTTGTGCACCGACTGCGTCCCTTTGTCTTCACACCGTCCTGTGCAGCACCTTGTAGGTAAGCTGAGACAGTGTGGGAGAGACGGGGGGACAGTGAGTGCTGAGAACTGCTGGCTGGCGGAGCTCATAGGATCACATTATCTCCATCAGCAGAGGGGTGGCCATGAGGGACAGGGAGGTGATCGTCCCCCCCTGCTCTGCTCTTGTGAGGCCCCAGCTGCAGTACAGTGTCCAGAAAGACAGGGAGCTGTTGGAGAGGGTCCAGAGGCGAGCCACAGAGATGATCAGGGGACAGGAGCACCTCCCCTGCAAAGACAGGCTGAGGGAGCTGGGCTTGTTCAGCCTGGAGAAAAGAAGGCAGTGGGGTGACCTCATGGCAGCCTTCAGTACCTAAAGGGAGCCTAAAAAGAGGAGGGGAATCAACTCTTTGAAAGGGTAGATAACTGCAGGACAAGGGGAAATGGTTTTAAGTTGAAAACTTAAGTTTTTAAGTTGAGGGAGGGCAGATTTTGGTTTTTCCCTCGTAGTCTTTGCTAAACCGTGGAAGCAAACTGACCTGCTCTTTCTCTCTCCTCTCTCCACCCTCTGCCTGCTTCCGTGCTGCAGCTTTTGCTCGTGGAAGATCAGAGCAAAGAGACAAGGAACGGCTGCGGATTCGTGAGATTTCTCTCCCTCGTTCTGATCTCTTGCCAGGTACCTGCCATGCTTTGTCCCCCCACATGCTTTAGCAGCCCGTGACGCCCTGATTTTAGTAACACAGCCTCATCCAGCTTTGATGGGACGCTGGTCACGTGTGGGTTTTCTCCACGTGCTCTGCAGCTCAGCCCTCAGAAGGATGCTGTCTGTGGTGCTGTGACCAGCTGGTCTACAGGAAAGCAATCCCTTAGGCAAAGAGTCCCAGCCCCAGCTTGTGCAGAGCTGCACAGCATCACCAGGGACACCAGCAGGCGTGCTTGGGCTGTGTGAGTGTGCCCGACAGCTGTAGGGAGCACAGCAGAGATGTGAACAGAGAAAATAAAAGTGTGTTTCTTTTCAGTTCCAGCTTGTCACACCTACGCTGATGGCTGTGGCGTGCAGCGAGATCAGCTGTGGGCCTGACCTGGCATGGACAGAGGTAGAGTATGAAGCTCTGATTGGTCTTTGTTCCCTGACTGCAGCCAGCAGAGTGAGCCGCAGATGTGCTCTCCTGCTTTCCAAGAGAGCTCTTCTGTGGCAAGACAGCAGTGCAAGTGTGGCAAGTTTATAAAAGTACGAGAGCCATCTCGGCTGTGGGGTTTGTCCTCTACTGACTTTTCCCTTGAAATGGCTGCAGAAACAACAATCATTCTCTGCTCTGTTTGGCCTTGCTGTTGGTTGGACTGCTCAAGAGAGCTGCTTGGTGCTTGCAATGGCACTGTTTGCACCTTGTAACTGCAGCCGTAGCTTTGGTTTCCCTCTTCACGGTCTCCTAGCATCTGAAACAGTCAGTCTTCCTGCACAAAGAGCGCAGGAAAGGAGGGGGCAAAATGGACAAGGCCACCTGTCTGCGTCAGTGCCATTGCTGATTAGTCTGGGTGGGGAGAGATGCATCTTTGCATTGCCTGGCGTGTGCCTGCTGCACACCAGGGAGAGAAACAGCCGTTATTAGACTTGCAGTTCCTTCTGAAGTGCCCATGATAAGGACCGAGTGCATTTCCTGCAGCTTTCTCTGCAGATGTGCTCCTCACCTTGAAATCCTCCTCGCTTGTTCTCTGCTCCTCACTGTGGCCTGTGCTCTCTGTTTCAGACTGAGAACAAGGGGAAGCCCCTGCTGGACCATGAGGTGGCACCTGTGAATGTTCCAGCTATTGCTGCTGCCCATGCTATTAAGAGATACGTTGCCCAGGCAGCGGATGAACTCTCCTTTGAGGTAAGCAGTTCAAGGCGTTCCTTGTTGTTCAATTTTACAGTGGCAAATGCCTTCAGAGCTGCACTGGTGCAAGTGCTCTCAAGCTCGGCGATGTTGGGCAGTGCAGAAGAATGCAGTCATTTGAGCTGTGCTTTCCTCCCAGCCGTGCTGAAGCTGGGACTGACACTGCAATCTCTTGCAGGTGGGAGACATCGTGTGTGTCATCGACATGCCACCAAAGGAGCTGACCCCCTGGTGGAGAGGCAAGCTCGGCTTCCAGGTAGGCACAAGCTTCAGACTGGAGAGTGCAACTGCAGTAAAGGCAGGAATCTCAGCTTAGAGCTGCTCTGCCTGCTCAGGATGCCTAATGGACATAAACAGTTTCCCTGTGTCGGAGTCAGGGGACCTTGTCTTTGGCTGCAAATGTTGAAAAATTGTTACCTTTATGCTGTGAACTATGGCCATTTTCTGCTGGATAGTCTTATGGAACGTCAGGCAAGCACGTTCCGAGGGAAATGTTACGTGGCTTTTGGTTTAACAGTTCAGATCTGAGAAGTGCTGCATGCAATAGTTGGCCTCTCTTTTCTTCTTGTTACAGGTTGGATTTTTCCCAGGGGAGTGTGTGGAACTCATTAATAAGAACATTCCTGAGGCACTCATCAATTCTGTGCCAAAGCCAGGTAGGGATGTTACATTTGATGGTGTGGGGAAGCAAAATGAAGTCTTTTTTGGGGTGCGTTCCATGTTTAGTACCTCCTTTATCCATCCCACATTGTCCTCTGGGTTGATGATTCTTCATGCACACCATGGGGCAGAGATTTGGCCCAATCCTCCTGATTTTATGATTGGACTTGGCAAAACTATAGAATCTTCATAGAATGGCTTGGGATGGAAGGGACCTCAGGGATCATCATGCTCCAACCCTCCTGCCTCAGGATGGTCTCCCAGCCCCCACATTTAATGTCAGATTAGACCAGGCTGCCCAGGGCCCCATCCAACCTGGCCTTGGGCTCCTCCGGAGATGGGGAAAATCCCTTTTTGTATGTACTGGTTGGTAATGTTCTTCCCGTTCTGACGTGCTCTGTAGAATGTGCTGTGCTCGGCCTCGTCCAACGGAGCCAGACCTGAAATGACCTGGTTTCTTCCTTTTGTTGTGCAGTGCCCAAGAAACGCAGCAAGATCCTCACCTTCCTTCGTTCCTTGGTGAAGTCCCGCCCAAAGAAACCGACCGAGCGGGAGGTGGAGAAGGAAAGGGTGTTTGGCGGTGACCTGGGAGAGCATCTTCTCCACTCCGGTCGTGATGGTAAGGAGCTGCCCATTCCTGAGATCTTCCTCTGCTGGGCATCTAAAGAAGATGAAAGGGAGCTCGTATCTAGCAGGGGGCAGGCTGACAGCAGTGGAGACACGTGTAATGGGAGTTGATGGCTGAAGGATAAAGTGAGGCGGATGCTCCTAAGAGACAAGCACATCTGTATTTGCTTCAGCCAAGCCTGGCTGGGCTTAGTGGATGGGATGTGAAGCACAGCCTGCAGCAGGACTTGAATCAGGAGCTCCACTGACGGCTGGCACGTGTTCTTCAGTCCCCCAGGTCCTCCAGAGCTGCGCTGAGTTCATTGAGCAGCACGGCGTGGTGCAGGGGATATACCGCCTGTCCGGCGTCGCGTCCAACATCCAGAGACTGCGGTAAGAGTGCTGCGACTGACACAGCCTGAGTGCATCTGGTGTGGCTTTGGGCTTGCCTTCCTCTCGCTCAACCGGGTTTGCGTCCCTCTCTCCAGGCAGGAATTTGAGTCGGAGCAGATTCCTGAGCTCACCGTCCGTGACATTCACAGCGTGAGCTCCCTCTGCAAGATGTACTTCAGGGAGCTCCCGAACCCTCTGCTCACCCACCAGCTGTACGGCAAGTTCTCGGTAAGCACAAGGCCACGTCTTTCATTTCCCTCTTCCTGGGCCTCTTGGCAGATGGCTGCAGCTGTGCCCCAGCTCGGAGGCCCTTTTGCTGTCAGCCCCACGAGGTTTACTCGCAGTGGTGTACTAGCCTGATTGGTGTCTCGCTCCCTTTCTGCACTACTCCAGGATGCTGTTGGTGCCGCTACAGAGGAGGAGCGGCTGCTCAGAATGCAGGACGTCATCCAGCAGCTGCCCGCTCCTCACTACAGGTCAGTGCTGCCCTCAGCCTGCTGAGCTCAGCCCTGCTGCATTGCAGAGGGCAACGATGCGGTTCCAGGCTCTGTCTCACGCCGGCAACACGATGCCTGTGTATGCTGAAGGGTTGAAGACTCCATGGGCTTACTTTATGGGGTCAGTTCCTGGGCACGGGGGCACGCTTGGTGCAGCTGATGGCTGCGGCTGTGCTGTGCTGGGGCTTGGTGCTGCAGCGTGGCACTCAGTCAAGTTGGATCTACTTCATCTTCGGTGACAGTAGCAATCACAAGAAGTAGCATGAATGGAGGTTTGCTTTCTGAATTGCAGCACGGCATGCTCGTTGGTGCTGAACGTTTGCCTCTCTTGTTTTCCAGGACACTGGAGTTCCTGATGAGACACTTGGCGTGCCTGGCTGGGAGCTCCACGATAACAAACATGCATGCCAAGAACCTAGCCATTGTGTGGGCTCCAAACCTCTTAAGGTAAACTTCTGGTTCTGATTCAACACAACACTGACATCTGTTCTCCAGTAAAAAAAAAAAACAGTCCTCCCTTTTTCGCCATCAAATGTGCTCTTCTCCTGTAAAATCTGTGGCTGACAGAAGAGCTGGAGCCTGGGCTGTTCTCCAACCCCACGGGCACAATGTCTAGGTGACAATTTCTGCAGTCTTGTTGAGATGGGACTGACGTGTCCTTGATCATCCAGGGGAATTTCTGCAGTGGCATCACTGATTGCCCACTGCGGAAGTCTCCAGAGCCTCAGCTGACAGCTTTTGGCTGCAACAATTCAGACTCGGGGAAACGGTCTTGGAGAAATGACTTCTAAAATCTGCCTTTTCTACAGATCACAGCAGAACGAGTCTGCCTGCGCCAGCGGAAGAGCTGCCTGCATGGAGCTGCAGACGCAGTCGGATGTGGTGGAATTTCTCATCAACCACACAGACGTCCTCTTCTGCTCCAAATCCGGAGAAGACATTGCAGATGCAGCAGGTGAGTGTCTTCCTCCATTAGCTTGATCTTGACCTGACACCTTGACCAAATGCAGGCCTTCTCCAGGACCTTTGAGATTCTCTTTTACCATCAAGGGGACAGCAGACCTCTGGGCTTCCATTAGGGTATGGCATTCTGTTGCTGGATGCTGAGAATGTCCAAGCCCAAACTTCACAAGGAGGAAACCATCATTATTATGGTTTGCATGTAGGAAAAGCTTGATGCAAGCGTGGCAGCGAAGCTTTCTCAGTTCCCTGCCCCCATTTCCTTGGGTTTTTCCTTGCCTGTTTTGATACAGTAAGCTGCTCTTAGTTATAACCGTGTCCTTTGCCATAAACAGACTTCTGCCCACATGGTTATTTTGGGCTTCTGTTCTTCCAGTGGCTCGGATAAGCAAGCCTGAGAAAAATACAGCACCTCCCCCAGAACTGTGGTGGCTGTGCTGCTGCTTTCTGATCCTCACTCTTACCTGTGGTTTTCCCTGACAGGGCACAATTCTCTCCCAGGGCCCAAGTCTGTGGGGGTCTCTTCTGCTGCCACAAAGCTGCTCAGCCTGGAGGAGGCACAGGCACAGAGGCGAGGCCACAGCACCTCTTCTGTGGTAACAGAGAGCAGCCGGGACATTGAAGTGGAAGAAAGCCCTGCAGCTGGGCAGGGCAAATTCCACACCGTCGTTGACTTTCCATCTGACAGGTAAAGAGGACTTTCTTTTCCAGCAGCTAGCATCATTGTCTGGGTGGGTGTTAGTGGTTTTTTTTTTCCAGTATTTCTAGTGCCAGAAGTTGCTGAAAGTAAGTTAGGCTAAGGTGGGGTTTTCTAGATTTCAGGGCCATGTGCCTGAAACCAAATCCAGTTCTCCTCTAAGCAGAGCAGTTGGTCAGACTTGCTGGCACAGGAAATTAAACATGGCAGTGAGATGAGGCCGATGAGGTGCTAATGTAAGAGTCAGAGATGCTTCTGAGCTTCCTTTATGGCTGCACGGTTCCTCAGAAAGCAGTTACGCCTGCCAGCTCCATCAAAGCCATCCCTCAGATGCTGTGCTGTACAGCTGTGGAGCCTTTGCTCACATGCTCTGCATCTTGCTTGACAGAGTTGAGGGGAATTTAGCCAGCAAGACTTCAGGGCTGAGCTGTAGAACGGAGCCATCCTCAACTGCTGGAAACAGCGAGTTTCTAAGTTGTGTTTCTGCAGAAACCAGGCAGTCCCAGGAACAAGCAACTGCTGCCAAGAGCTCAGTGCTGCTCTTCCCTCACCCTGCACCACGCACGACTCACAGCATTGGCTGTTTTCTCTCTCCAGACAAAATCCACCCAGCAAGAAGGAGGAATCACCAGCTAGCAGTTGGTGTTGCTGCTTCAGCCTCAGAAAGCCATCCTCTGGGAGCAAACGCCAACTGCAGCGCAATGCCAGGCAGCCCTCAGAAACAGCAGTGGTAGTCCTGGCAGGTAAGGGTGCAAATGCAGTTTCCAAATCCCTGCTTTTCAGGAACATAGAATTCAAGCTTGCTCTGCACTTGTATCTCTTTCTAGCGTCCAATCCCGTGCCTAAATCTTCATCCCTGATCAAGAACCACTGGCGTAATTCAGCTTGTGAAAGTTTGACACTAATCCCTGTGTATCCTTTCTAGGTGAATCAAGCCCTTGCCAACCCAGAAGATCCAGGGCAAGTAGCAACAATGCTCTCTGTGCTTCCATCAGTGGAGAGCTCTTAGGAAGCACAAATTGCTGCAGTTCCAATAGCAGCCTTCCATCTAACAACATTAATGGAGAGAAGGAGCTCATCGAAGTCCATGCTCTCATTACACCTGGCTCTGCTGAAGTTGCTGACCTGAGCCTCCCAGACACCACAGTCACAAGTGTGGATTTTAACCAAGAGTCTCTGCAGTGCAGCCCATCTGAAGCACAGTGTGAGTGCCCTGACAGCAGCACCTCCATGCAGGAGCAGGTCAGCATCAGTGAGGAGGAGCAGAGCCTCTTGCAAGGGGACTTTCAATCAGGCCTCCAGTCCCAGGCACCGGATAGCAGCACTGAGAGCTCTGAGCCACTCTCTCCATGACAAGACAGGATGAGTCCCTAAGTCACCGTGGACCTCTCCCACCCTCCTGTCTTTTATACAATAATAAAAGCACACTCGTGCTCAACCAACGCCTTGACTGTCTCCAGAGTCTTCATTCACACGGACTGGGATGAATGCAGCACACAGCAAGGCACCCCAGCTTGCAATGCTGTGGCTGTGGGGTGCGTGCAGCACAGCTCCGGGTTTGTTCCTGTTTTGTCTGGCTTTGGGATGTCTGCAGGGGGAGCTCTGCTACCATTTGGCATGGTAGCAAATAATCTCTCGCATCCTGGATGCTGCTCATGATACTCCCAAGCTTCCTGGCTGTGGCTTTGTGATGCTTTTCAGGGCTTTCTGATGCATTTTGATGCCTTGGATGTTGCTTAACACCTCCCTCCTCCCATCATGTCCTTTCCTGGCTCCCATCTACGAACTGGCCCTGCAGATCATCTCCAGACCTGTCATCAGCACACTGCGGCAGGAGAAGCTCCCCCTGGCCAACGTCAGGCAGTACTGCTTGGTCTGCAGCTCAGTGGCCATTTCCCTTTTAGGCGGCTCCTGCAGAAGAATCAAGCAGCAGAACCTTTTGCTCACCCTGCAGCACACAAATGCTACAAAAGCAGAAACAACCTGGGAATCTCTGGGTCTGCAAGAATTCACAGACACTCACTGACTGTTTGGTGGCTCCCTCCCATCCTTGATTTCCTTCTCCCCTTCTCCTCGTCGGATCCCACTGCTGAGCCATGATCAAGCTGCCCAGTGTGGCAGAGCATCGTGCAGAGCCGTGCTGGCACCTCCTCCCCTTCCTCTCCTGCAACCTCACCCGCTTCTCTGACAGACCTGCTGATCCCACGCGTGCCAACGGGATGCTCTGGCACAGGATGTGCCCCTAACCCAAAGCTCCTTCCCACCCTCCCAACAAAAAGCAAACAGGTCTCCTGCCTCCTCTGCTTGATTTCATGTGGCAGGGATGGAGAGCTCTTCAGCTCTGAGCAAGTTTTTTTCTGAGAAAGTGACCAGCTCTTTTCCATCCCTTTGCCCCTACAAACAGTTGTCCAGAGGATCTCGTCCAAGAATTCCTGGAACAGCCTGCAGCTGGCTCTCCTGAAGTTCAGGCTCCTGCCTTTGCTTCCTGCCAGGCCCGCATTCCTTGAGATCACCAACTCAAGGAGGGCATGGTCACTGCAGCCCTGACCGCCTCCTGTCGTAACCCCTGGTGTGCACCATGTCCAGCAATGCTTCCCTTCTGCTTGCTGTGCCCAATGCCTGCACCACAGAGTGATTCTCACTGCACTCCAGGAGTCTGTCAGATTGCTTGCAGCCAGCCATGCTGATTTCCCAGACTGACTGGAATCCCCCATCAGGATGAGAGTCAGTGAGTGCGATGCTTCTGCTGGCTGCAGTAAGCAGCTCCCACCAACAGGCTCTCTTTCCAGGCGGCTGTAGCAGACCCTCACCTCCAGAAGCCCTGCACTGCTGCACTTCCTAATTTTACCCACAACTTCACAACCTGGTCATGGCTCTTCTGAGTTCTTTGCAGTCAACTTCTCATCATAGGGGGCAAATCCCTTGCCTTCCAGAATTCCATAGTATCAATTGTGTCTGCTAATGTCAGGATTTTTTTTCTTTCTTTTCTTTTTCCATTTTCTAGGTAGGAAAATGAATTTCTGAGCCAGGAGAAGCAGAAGTGAAACAGTCTTCCTGGCACTGCTCAGGTTGCAGGAGTTGCCAAGTGCTCCTCAGGTAATGTGTGCTGAAGAGCTGACCTTGGTGGCAGGGGCTGTGGCTGCATTTTGTGCCTGTCATGCGGGAATCCAAGAAAGCCTATTCAGAGCAGGAGCTGCAGGGCGAGATAAACATCACGAGAAGGTAAGGCTGAGAAGCAAGGACACCTCCAGAAAGAAGAGAAAAACTGAGTCAAGTGAGCTGCGTGACGGCCGTGTGATGCTGACCATGATTGGAGGAAGAGCGCATGGCTGGGAATGACTGATGGCTCTGGTTGGATGGGTGCCTGTGTGCACAGAGGTAAGGAGTGTTTGTGGGATGTTTTGCTGGCATCTAACGGCTGTAAGGGGAAGTCAAGAGAGAAAACTTGTGAATGCATAGAAGGGATGTTAAAATCTGGAACAGACTGTTTGGATCATTCACAGCTGAGTCCAGATTGCCACACTGTCAGAACCTGGGGCCTAGGATTTTCCTGTAAGAGTGCCAACTGCTTATTTTAAATGATAAAAAGTAACATTGAAAAAAGCTTCCCTCCTTGCATTAGAATAACGCATTGATATTTGATGTTTCTGTCTTTCCATTCCTTTAGCAGCCTGGGTGTTGATGCAGCTGCATGCATCTGCTGCCCTCCCCTTCTGTTTTGTGTAAAAGAACAGTAAAATATGCAATCAGTGTGAGATCTTTTAAAAGTATGTTACTTTATTTGCCCCGAGGCTGCAATGGCTGGGAAATGGCAGTGTCACCCAGGAGCCCACACGGCGACCTGATGTCTCATTGTTGGGGTCTATTGGAAACCACCACGATGACAAAAGAATGCCTGGGATTCCTCCGGCCCAAATGCCAAACCTTGCACTTGGCTGTGCTGAACCTCATGAGGTTCACCCAGGCCCACCTCTCAAGTCTGCTGAGCTCAAACAGATGTCATTTTTCTCGTGTCCTTCCATTCCGAGTCCATCTGTTCCCCAAAGCAAAAGAATTTGGAGGGAACCACCGACAGTTATGTGAGCGATTTCAGCGTCTATTTCTGATCATGGCAACAACTTCAGAGGTCTCACTTAATTTACGGTGCCCGTTGTAATTCTGACCAAGGCTGCAGTTGCAGCTGACTTCCCAAGGCTGCAAGACGTGGTGGTGACACAGCCTTGTGCTTCTGCATTGGTGCTCATCCCACGTTTCCTTTCTCTGTCTCGCAGGTCAGCTCCTGCTGGAAGCAGATGGTATCCCAGTGTGAATGAAGGTCAGTGCAGGAGCAGCTGCTGATGGGAGGAAGGAAGTCCATGCTGAAGAGCTCTGAAGCATCTGCAGGTATGGTTCTGGAGGAGGCAGCAGTGATGTCGGAGGGCTCCCCAGCAGGAAGCTGTCTCATCCAAATGCTTGCTGAGTGGTTGGAAGGGAGCTTTCTGCATGACAGCAGCACCAGCTGCTTGCTTCAAATGCTGCCAAGACAAGGATTAGCACGAGTTCCAGTATCTACAGTATCATCACGAATCACGATAGGATTACAATGTGTCCTCATACAAACGCAGCCATTTCTATCTGAGTCCAAAGGCTGTCCGGAAAGCATCTTTGAGGTCTCTCACACCAAACCACTGCTGTCCGTGTGGGATCTGACTCATTAGGGTATAGGGGTTAGGAACCACAGGCTGTCTTTTGAGAACGGGTTCAGTCATTTCCTTACATCTTGCACCAGCCGATACGTGCCGTCTGCCTTCCGTGCCGACAGGATTGGGGTGTTATAAGGCCACAGACAAGGTTCCAGAAGACCATCCTTAACCACTGTCTGTGTTACAGCTTTTAGACCCACTCTCCCTTCTAAGGCGATGGGATATTGTTGCTGTTTCACAGCTCCACTCCCTCCTTGGGCAGTTATTTGTAAGGGAAAATTGTGAGTCCACCCCGATTTCCTTCCCCTGCCCACACCTTTGGATTCATTTCTTCTTCATCACAGCTGTTAACACATTCATTGACACCTGACATGTGTTTCACAGTCATTCAGCTGTAATCCTCATTTAACTGTTAAATCTCTCCCCCATAAATCGGTCCCTGCTTCAGGCACAGAGAACAATTGCCCTGCAACTATTTTATCTTTCCATTTTAGTTCTGAGGTCTCCAAGAGTGGAGCTGTCACTTCTGATCCCTCAGCCCCAGTTATGCACAACAGCCACATCCAGATACACGTCTGGTACCTCTGAACTAGCTAATGCTGTAGGATGGAATGTTGTTTCTGCACTGGCTATCAAATGTGGGATTCCTCTGAAGCAGTACAGCACAATGTGTTTTGTAATTTGCCCTTAGAAACAGTTTGAAAAAGTAGAAAGACTTTATTAGTATTAGTATTAGTAAAAAGAAGTTATTTCATAACATATTTTAGAAATACAGTTGTTCAATCGTGTGATCAATTCTCACTTACAGAACTGTAATAGTTACAAATTGCATGGGTATAGTATTAAGGACCAGAAAGCATGTTGTAAGGCCATTCTGTTTGGATAGGAGAAGCTCAGCAAAAGAAAAACAGACTCCAAAGAAGCCAGGGCCTCCACACAAGGCCGAAGTGACTCACTCTGTTGGCAGGTTGGGATGCAACAGGCAGGCATCAAGAGACTCCCCTCTGTCCTCCTTCCAAACTTCTCTCTCTTCAGGGATGAGCAGGTGTCCAGAAATAGTGGCCAAGTGTTGATAAGCAGCTGTCAGGCGTTCAATAATTAGCAGTATACCTGCTGAGCTAGCAACAATTGGTGTTTAGCCAGTCACACACACACACACAGAATGGCCCGGGTTGGAAGGGACCTCAAGGATCAGGAATCTCCAACCCCCTGCCACAGGCAGGACCACCAACATCTGTAGCACTGCACATATGCACATTGCTGGATAGAAACAGCAGTGTGGGAAAAAACGGTATGCTGTGGATGCAAAGGGTGAATCAGAATGGCTTAACAGCTGTCCCACAAGGAAAAGCAATCCCTTACCTGCTGTGACATGCTCAAGCCAACACCAATGCAGAAGCTAGCAGCTGATGCCCACAAGGACAGCCAGCCTGGACTTATTTTCACTACATATCTTTGTCCTGATGTCCTTCTAGAAGCTGGGACATTTCTCCCTCTGAGCAGCAGAGGGCAGGATGGGTCCAAGGTGAGGGCACACTCTGCTCTTTAACTGGCACGCAAAGAGAAAGAGAAAATGAAAACCAGATGTGTTTCCCTGCCCATGGCAAACACCAGCCTTTCCATCCTTACAGTCCTTCCTGACTTCAGCACTAATTGAAACAACATCCCACTCACCATTGCCATGACTGGCAGATGTTGCAGCTACTTCTATTGCATCCCTCTAGCTTTCAAGTCAAGAGCTCCTGTGTCACACAAGGAAAAGCAATCTGATACCTGCTGTGCCATGCTCATGCCAGCAGCAATGCAGATGCCAGCAGCTGATGCCCACAAGGACAGCCAGCCTGGACTTATTTTCATTACATATCTTTGTCCTGATGTCCTTCTAGAAGCTGGAACATTTCTCCATCTCAGCAGAAGATGGTAGGTGGGGTCCAAGTTGCAGGCACACTCTCCTCTTTCTCTGGCAAAGAAAGACATAGAGAAAATGAAAACCAGATGTGTTTCCCTGCCCATGGCAAACAACAGCCTTTCCATCCTTACAGTCCTTCCTGACATCAGCAGCAACTGAAACAACATCCCACTCACCTTTGCCATGTCTGGCAGAGGTTGCAGCTCTTTCTATTGCATCCCTCTTGCTTTCAAGTCAAGAGCTCCTGTGTCACACAAGGAAAAGCAATATTTTACTTGCTTTGCCATGCTCATGGCAGCAGCAATGCAGATGCCAGCAGCTGATGCCCACAGGGACAGCCAGCCTGGACTTATTTTCATTACATATCATTGTCCTGATGTCCTTCCAGAAGCTGGGACATTTCTCCATCTCAGCAGAAGAGGGCAGGAGGGGTCCAAGGTTAGGGCACACTCTCCTCTTTTTCTGGCACACAAAGAGAAAATGAAAACTAGATGTGTTTCCCTGCCCATGGCAAACACCAGCCTTTCCATCCTTACAGTCCTTCCTGACATCAGCACTAATTGAAACAACATCCCAGTCACCTTTGCCATGTCTGGCAGAGGTTGCAGCTCTTTCTATTGCATCCCTCCAGCTTTCAAGTCAAGAGCTCCTGTGTCACACAAGGAAAAGCAATCTGTTACCTGCTTTGCCATGCTCATGGCAGCAGCAATGCAGATGCCAGCAGCTGATGCCCACAAGGACTGCCAGCCTGGACTTACTTTCATTACATATCTTTGTCCTGATGTCATTCTAGAAGCTGGGACGTTTCACCATCTCAGCAGAAGAATGAAGGGGAGTTGCAAGGTGAGGGCACACTCTCCCCTGTTTATCTGGCACTCAAAGAGAAAGAGAAAATGAAAACCAGATGTGTTTCCCTGCCCATGGCAAACACCAGCCTTTTCATCCTTACAGTCCTTCCTGACATCAGCACTAATTGAAACAACATCCCACTCACCATTGCCATATCTGGCAAAGGTTGCAGCTCTTTCTATTGCATCCCTCTAGCTTTCAAGTCAAGAGCTCCTGTGTCACACAAGGAAAAGCAATATGTTACCTGCTGTGCCATGCTCATGGCAGCAGCAATGCAGATGCCAGCAGCTGATGCCCACAAGGACTGCCAGCCTGGACTTATTTTCATTACATATCTTTGTCCTGATGTCCTTCCAGAAGCTGGGACATTTCTCCCTCTCAGCAGCAGAGGGCAGGAGAGTTGCAAGGTGAGGGCACACTCTCCCCTGTTTATCTGGCACTCAAAGAGAAAGAGAAAATGAAAACCAGATGTGTTTCCCTGCCCATGGCAAACACCAGCCTTTCCATCCTTACAGTCCTTCCTGACATCAGCACTAATTGAAACAACATCCCACTCACCTTTGCCATGTCTGGCAGAGGTTGCAGCTCTGTCTATTGCATCCCTCTAGCTGTCAAGTCAAGAGCTCCTGTGTCACACAAGGAAAAGCAATCGGTTACCTGCTGTGCCATGCTCATGGCAGCAGCAATGCAGATGCCAGCAGCTGATGCCCACAAGGACTGCCAGCCTGGACTTATTTTCATTACATATCTTTGTCCTGATGTCCTTCCAGAAGCTGGGACATTTCACCATCTCAGCAGAAGAGGGCAGGGGTGTTAAAAGGTGAGGGCACACTCTCCCCTGTTTATCTGGCACTCAAAGAGAAAGAGAAAATGAAAACCAGATGTGTTTCCCTGCCCATGGCAAACACCAGCCTTTCCATCCTTACAGTCCTTCCTGACATCAGCACTAATTGAAACAACATCCCACTTCACCTTTGCCATGTCTGCCAGAGGTTGCAGCTCTTGCTATTGCATCCCTCTAGCTTTCAACTCAAGAGCTCCTGTGTCACACAAGGAAAAGCAATCTGTTACCTGCTGTGCCATGCTCATGTCAGCAGCAATGCAGATGCCAGCAGCAGATGCCCACAAGGACAGCCAGCCTGGACTTATTTTCATTACATACCTTTGTCCTGATGTCCTTCCAGAAGCTGGGACATTTCTCCCTCTCAGCAGCAGAGGGCAGGAGAGTTGCAAGGTGAGGGCACACTCTCCCCTGTTTATCTGGCACTCAAAGAGAAAGAGAAAATGAAAACCAGGTGTGTTTCCCTGCCCATGGCAAACACCAGCCTTTCCATCCTTACAGTCCTTCCTGACATCAGCACTAATTGAAACAACATCCCACTCACCTTTGCCATGTCTGCCAGAGGTTGCAGCTCTTTCTATTGCATCCCTCTAGCTTTCAAGTCAAGAGCTCCTGTGTCACACAAGGAAAAGCAATCTGTTACCTGCTGTGCCATGCTCATGTCAGCAGCAATGCAGATGCCAGCAGCTGATGCCCACAAGGACTGCCAGACTGGACTTATTTTCATTACATACCTCTGTCCTGATGTCCTTCTAGAAGCTGGGACATTTCACCATCTCAGCAGAAGAGGGCAGGAGAGTTACAAGGTGAGGGCACACTCTCCCCTGTTTATCTGGCACTCAAAGAGAAAGAGAAAATGAAAACCAGGTGTGTTTCCCTGCCCATGGCAAACACCAGCCATTCCATCCTTACAGTCCTTCCTGACATCAGCACTAATTGAAACAACATCCTACTCACCATTGCCATATCTGGCAAAGGTTGCAGCTCTTTCTATTGCATCCCTCTAGCTTTCAAGTCAAGAGCTCCTGTGTCACACAAGGAAAAGCAATCTGTTACCTGCTTTGCCATGCTCATGGCAACACCAATGCAGATGCCAGCAGCTGATGCCCACAAGGACAGCCAGCATGGACTTATTTTCATTACATATCTTTGTCCTGAAGTCCTTCTAGAAGCTGGAATATTTCTCCCTCTGAGCAGCAGAGGGCAGGAGAGTTGCAAGGTGGGGGCACACTCTCCCCTGTTTATCTGGCACTCAAAGAGAAAGAGAAAATGAAAACCAGATGTGTTTCCCTGCCCATGCAAACACCAGCCTTTCCTTCCTTACAGTCCTTCCTGACATCAGCACTAATTGAAACAACATCCCACTCACCTTTGCCATGTCTGGCAGAGGTTGCAGCTCTGTCTATTGCATCCCTCTAGCTGTCAAGTCAAGAGCTCCTGTGTCACACAAGGAAAAGCAATCTTTTACCTGCTGTGCCATGCTCATGGCAGCAGCAATGCAGATGCCAGCAGCTGATGCCCACAAGGAGAGCCAGCCTGGACTTATTTTCATTACATACCTTTGTCCTGATGTCCTTCTAGAAACTGGGACATTTCATCATCTCAGCAGAAGAGGGCAGGGGAGTTGCAAGGTGAGGGCACACTCTCCCCTGTTTATCTGGCACTCAAAGAGAAAGAGAAAATGAAAACCAGATGTGTTTCCCTGCCCATGGCAAACACCAGCCTTTCCATCCTTACAGTCCTTCCTGACATCAGCACTAATTGAAACAACATCCCAGTCACCTTTGCCATGTCTGGCAGAGGTTGCAGCTCTTTCTATTGCATCCCTCTAGCTTTCAAGTCAAGAGCTCCTGTGTCACACAAGGAAAAGCAATATGTTACCTGCTGTGCCATGCTCATGGCAGCAGCAATGCAGATGCCAGCAGCTGATGCCCACAAGGACTGCCAGCCTGGACTTATTTTCATTACATATCTTTGTCCTGATGTCCTTCCAGAAGCTGGGACATTTCTCCCTCTCAGCAGCAGAGGGCAGGATAGTTGCAAGGTGAGGGCACACTCTCCCCTGTTTATCTGGCACTCAAAGAGAAAGAGAAAATGAAAACCAGATGTGTTTCCCTGCCCATGGCAAACACCAGCCTTTCCATCCTTACAGTCCTTCCTGACATCAGCACTAATTGAAACAACATCCCACTCACCTTTGCCATGTCTGGCAGAGGTTGCAGCTCTGTCTATTGCATCCCTGTAGCTTTCAACTCAAGAGCTCCTGTGTCACACAAGGAAAAGCAATCTGTTACCTGCTGTGCCATGCTCATGGCAGCAGCAATGCAGATGCCAGCAGCTGATGCCCACAAGGACTGCCAGCCTGGACTTATTTTCATTACATATCTTTGTCCTGATGTCCTTCCAGAAGCTGGGACATTTCACCATCTCAGCAGAAGAGGGCAGGGGTGTTAAAAGGTGAGGGCACACTCTCCCCTGTTTATCTGGCACTCAAAGAGAAAGAGAAAATGAAAACCAGATGTGTTTCCCTGCCCATGGCAAACACCAGCCTTTCCATCCTTACAGTCCTTCCTGACATCAGCACTAATTGAAACAACATCCCACTTCACCTTTGCCATGTCTGCCAGAGGTTGCAGCTCTTGCTATTGCATCCCTCTAGCTTTCAACTCAAGAGCTCCTGTGTCACACAAGGAAAAGCAATCTGTTACCTGCTGTGCCATGCTCATGTCAGCAGCAATGCAGATGCCAGCAGCAGATGCCCACAAGGACAGCCAGCCTGGACTTATTTTCATTACATACCTTTGTCCTGATGTCCTTCCAGAAGCTGGGACATTTCTCCATCTCAGCAGAAGAGGTCGTGGAGTTACAAGGTGAGGGCACACTCTCCCCTGTTTATCTGGCACTCAAAGAGAAAGAGAAAATGAAAACCAGATGTGTTTCCCTGCCCATGGCAAACACCAGCCTTTCCATCCTTACAGTCCTTCCTGACATCAGCACTAATTGAAACAACATCCCACTCACCTTTGCCATGTCTGGCAGAGGTTGCAGCTCTGTCTATTGCATCCCTGTAGCTTTCAACTCAAGAGCTCCTGTGTCACACAAGGAAAAGCAATCTGTTACCTGCTGTGCCATGCTCATTTCAGCAGCAATGCAGATGCCAGCAGCTGATGCCCACAAGGACTGCCAGCCTGGACTTATTTTCATTACATACCTTTGTCCTGATGTCCTTCCAGAAGCTGGGACATTTCTCCCTCTCAGCAGCAGAGGGCAGGAGAGTTGCAAGGTGAGGGCACACTCTCCCCTGTTTATCTGGCACTCAAAGAGAAAGAGAAAATGAAAACCAGGTGTGTTTCCCTGCCCATGGCAAACACCAGCCTTTCCATCCTTAAAGTCTTCCTGACATCAGCACTAATTGAAACAACATCCCACTCACCTTTGCCATGTCTGGCAGAGTTTGCAGCTCTGTCTATTGCATCCCTCTAGCTGTCAAGTCAAGAGCTCCTGTGTCACACAAGGAAAAGCAATCTGTTACCTGCTGTGCCATGCTCATGTCAGCAGCAATGAAGATGCCAGCAGCTGATGCCCACAAGGACTGCCAGCCTGGACTTATTTTCATTACATATCTTTGTCCTGATGTCCTTCCAGAAGCTGGGACATTTCTCCCTCTCAGCAGCAGAGGGCAGGAGAGTTGAAGGTGAGGGCACACTCTCCCCTGGTATCTGGCACTCAAAGAGAAAGAGAAAATGAAAACCAGATGTGTTTCCCTGCCCATGGCAAACACCAGCCTTTCCATCCTTACAGTCCTTGCTGACATCAGCACTAATTGAAACAACATCCCACTCAGCTTTGCCATGTCTGCCAGAGGTTGCAGCTCTGTCTATTGCATCCCTCTAGCTGTCAAGTCAAGAGCTCCTGTGTCACACAAGGAAAAGCAATCTGTTACCTGCTGTGCCATGCTCATGGCAGCAGCAATGCAGATGCCAGCAGCTGATGCCCACAAGGACAGCCAGCCTGGACTTATTTTCATTACATATCTTTGTCCTGATGTCCTTCCAGAAGCTGGGACATTTCACCATCTCAGCAGAAGAGGGCAGGGGAGTTGCAAGGTGAGGGCACACTCTCCCCTGTTTATCTGGCACTCAAAGAGAAAGAGAAAATGAAAACCAGATGTGTTTCCCTGCCCATGGCAAACACCAGCCTTTTCATCCTTACAGTCCTTCCTGACATCAGCACTAATTGAAACAACATCCCACTCACCTTTGCCATGTCTGGCAGAGGTTGCAGCTCTTGCTATTGCATACCTCTAGCTTTCAACTCAAGAGCTCCTGTGTCACACAAGGAAAAGCAATCTGTTACCTGCTGTGCCATGCGCATGTCAGCAGCAATGCAGATGCCAGCAGCAGATGCCCACAAGGACAGCCAGCCTGGACTTATTTTCATTACATATCTTTGTCCTGATGTCCTTCCAGAAGCTGGGACATTTCTCCCTCTCAGCAGCAGAGGGCAGGAGAGTTGCAAGGTGAGGGCACACTCTCCCCTGTTTATCTGGCACTGAAAGAGAAAGAGAAAATGAAAACCAGATGTGTTTCCCTGCCCATGGCAAACACCAGCCTTTCCATCCTTACAGTCCCTCCTGACATCAGCACTAATTGAAACAACATCCCCCTCACCTTTGCCATGTCTGGCAGAGGTTGCAGCTCTGTCTATTGCATCCCTCTAGCTTTCAACTCAAGAGCTCCTGTGTCACACAAGGAAAAGCAATCTTTTACCGTCTTTGCCATGCTCATGGCAGCAGCAATGCAGATGCCAGCAGCTGATGCCCACAAGGACAGCCAGCCTGGACTTATTTTCATTACATATCTTTGTCCTGATGTCCTTCCAGAAGCTGGGACATTTCTCCCTCTCAGCAGCAGAGGGCAGGAGAGTTGAAGGTGCGGGCACACTCTCCCCTGTTTATCTGGCACTCAAAGAGAAAGAGAAAATGAAAACCAGATGTGTTTCCCTGCCCAAGGCAAACACCAGCCATTCCATCCTTACAGTCCTTCCTGACATCAGCACTAATTGAAACAACATCCCACTCACCTTTGCCATGTCTGCCAGAGGTTGCAGCTCTTGCTATTACATCCCTCTAGCTGTCAAGTCAAGAGCTCCTGTGTCACACAAGGAAAAGCAATCTGTTACCTGCTGTGCCATGCTCATGTCAGCAGCAATGCAGATGCCAGCAGCTGATGCCCACAAGGACAGCCAGCCTGGACTTATTTTCATTACATACCTTTGTCCTGATGTCCTTCTAGAAGCTGGGACATTTCTCCCTCTCAGCAGAAGAGGGCAGGGGAGTTCCAAGGTGAGGGCACACTCTCCCCTGTTTATCTGGCACTCAAAGAGAAAGAGAAAATGAAAACAAGATGTGTTTCCCTGCCCATGGCAAACACCAGCCTTTCCATCCTTACAGTCCTTCCTGACATCAGCACTAATTGAAACAACATCCCACTCACCTTTGCCATGTCTGCCAGAGGTTGCAGCTCTGTCTATTGCATCCCTCTAGCTTTCAAGTCAAGAGCTCCTGTGTCACACAAGGAAAAGCAATCTTTTACCTGCTTTGCCATGCTCATGGCAACACCAATGCAGATGCCAGCAGCTGATGCCCACAAGGACTGCCTGCCTGGACTTATTTTTATAACATATCTTTGTCCTGATGTCCTTCCAGAAGCTGGGACATTTCTCCCTCTCAGCAGCAGAGGGCAGGAGAGTTGCAAGGTGAGGGCACACTCTCCCCTGGTATCTGGCACTCAAAGAGAAAGAGAAAATGAAAACCAGATGTGTTTCCCTGCCCAAGGCAAACACCAGCCATTCCATCCTTACAGTCCTTCCTGACATCAGCACTAATTGAAACAACATCCCACTCACCTTTGCCATGTCTGCCAGAGGTTGCAGCTCTGTCTATTGCATCCCTCTAGCTTTCAAGTCAAGAGCTCCTGTGTCACACAAGGAAAAGCAATCTGTTACCTGCTGTGCCATGCTCATGGCAGCAGCAATGCAGATGCCAGCAGCAGATGCCCACAAGGACAGCCAGCCTGGACTTATTTTCATTACATATCTTTGTCCTGATGTCCTTCTAGAAGCTGGGACATTTCTCCCTCTCAGCAGCAGAGCGCAGGAGAGTTGCAAGGTGAGGGCACACTCTCCCCTGTTTATCTGGCACTCAAAGAGAAAGAGAAAATGAAAACCAAATGTGTTTCCCTGCCCATGGCAAACACCAGCCTTTCCATCCTTAAAGTCCTTCCTGACATCAGCACTAATTGAAACAACATCCCACTCACCTTTGCCATGTCTGGCAGAGGTTGCAGCTCTTGCTATTGCATCCCTCTAGCTGTCAAGTCAAGAGCTCCTGTGTCACACAAGGAAAAGCAATCTGTTACCTGCTGTGCCATGCTCATTTCAGCAGCAATGCAGATGCCAGCAGCTGATGCCCACAAGGAGAGCCAGCCTGGACTTATTTTCATTACATACCTTTGTCCTGATGTCCTTCCAGAAGCTGGGACATTTCTCCCTCTCAGCAGCAGAGGGCAGGAGAGTTGCAAGGTGAGGGCACACTCTCCCCTGTTTATCTGGCACTCAAAGAGAAAGAGAAAATGAAAACCAGGTGTGTTTCCCTGCCCATGGCAAACACCAGCCTTTCCATCCTTACAGTCCTTCCTGACATCAGCACTAATTGAAACAACATCCCACTCACCTTTGCCATGTCTGCCAGAGGTTGCAGCTCTGTCTATTGCATCCCTCTAGCTGTCAAGTCAAGAGCTCCTGTGTCACACAAGGAAAAGCAATCTGTTACCTGCTGTGCCATGCTCATGTCAGCAGCAATGCAGATGCCAGCAGCTGATGCCCACAAGGACTGCCAGCCTGGACTTATTATCATTACATATCTTTGTCCTGATGTCCTTCTAGAAGCTGGGACATTTCTCCATCTCAGCAGAAGAGGGCAGGGGAGTTCCAAGGTGAGGGCACACTCTCCCCTGTCTATCTGGCACTCAAAGAGAAAGAGAAAATGAAAACCAGATGTGTTTCCCTGCCCATGGCAAACACCAGCCTTTTCATCCTTACAGTCCTTCCTGACATCAGCACTAATTGAAACAACATCCCACTCACCTTTGCCATGTCTGGCAGAGGTTGCAGCTCTTGCTATTGCATACCTCCAGCTTTCAACTCAAGAGCTCCTGTGTCACACAAGGAAAAGCAATCTGTTACCTGCTGTGCCATGCTCATGTCAGCAGCAATGCAGATGCCAGCAGCAGATGCCCACAAGGACAGCCAGCCTGGACTTATTTTCATTACATATCTTTGTCCTGATGTCCTTCCAGAAGCTGGGACATTTCTCCCTCAAAGCAGCAGAGGGCAGGAGAGTTGCAAGGTGAGGGCACACTCTCCCCTGTTTATCTGGCACTCAAAGAGAAAGAGAAAATGAAAACCAGATGTGTTTCCCTGCCCATGGCAAACACCAGATTTTCCATCCTTACAGTCCCTCCTGACATCAGCACTAATTGAAACAACATCCCCCTCACCTTTGCCATGTCTGGCAGAGGTTGCAGCTCTGTCTATTGCATCCCTCTAGCTTTCAACTCAAGAGCTCCTGTGTCACACAAGGAAAAGCAATCTTTTACCGTCTTTGCCATGCTCATGGCAGCAGCAATGCAGATGCCAGCAGCTGATGCCCACAAGGACAGCCAGCCTGGACTTATTTTCATTACATATCTTTGTCCTGATGTCCTTCCAGAAGCTGGGACATTTCTCCCTCAAAGCAGCAGAGGGCAGGAGAGTTGCAAGGTGCGGGCACACTCTCCCCTGTTTATCTGGCACTCAAAGAGAAAGAGAAAATGAAAACCAGATGTGTTTCCCTGCCCATGGCAAACACCAGCCTTTCCATCCTTACAGTCCTTCCTGCCATCAGCACTAATTGAAACAACATCCCACTCACCTTTGCCATGTCTGGCAGAGGTTGCAGCTCTTTCTATTGCATCCCTCTAGCTGTCAAGTCAAGAGCTCCTGTGTCACACAAGGAAAAGCAATCTTTTACCTGCTTTGCCATGCTCATGGCAACACCAATGCAGATGCCAGCAGCTGATGCCCACAAGGACTGCCTTCCTGGACTTATTTTTATAACATATCTTTGTCCTGATGTCCTTCCAGAAGCTGGGACATTTCTCCCTCTCAGCAGCAGAGGGCAGGAGAGTTGCAAGGTGAGGGCACACTCTCCCCTGGTATCTGGCACTCAAAGAGAAAGAGAAAATGAAAACCAGATGTGTTTCCCTGCCCATGGCAAACACCAGCCTTTCCATCCTTACAGTCCTTGCTGACATCAGCACTAATTGAAACAACATCCCACTCAGCTTTGCCATGTCTGCCAGAGGTTGCAGCTCTGTCTATTGCATCCCTCTAGCTGTCAAGTCAAGAGCTCCTGTGTCACACAAGGAAAAGCAATCTGTTACCTGCTGTGCCATGCTCATGGCAGCAGCAATGCAGATGCCAGCAGCTGATGCCCACAAGGACAGCCAGCCTGGACTTATTTTCATTACATATCTTTGTCCTGATGTCCTTCCAGAAGCTGGGATATTTCACCATCTCAGCAGAAGAGGGCAGGGGAGTTGCAAGGTGAGGGCACACTCTCCCCTGTTTATCTGGCACTCAAAGAGAAAGAGAAAATGAAAACCAGATGTGTTTCCCTGCCCATGGCAAACACCAGCCTTTTCATCCTTACAGTCCTTCCTGACATCAGCACTAATTGAAACAACATCCCACTCACCTTTGCCATGTCTGGCAGAGGTTGCAGCTCTTGCTATTGCATACCTCTAGCTTTCAACTCAAGAGCTCCTGTGTCACACAAGGAAAAGCAATCTGTTACCTGCTGTGCCATGCGCATGTCAGCAGCAATGCAGATGCCAGCAGCAGATGCCCACAAGGACAGCCAGCCTGGACTTATTTTCATTACATATCTTTGTCCTGATGTCCTTCCAGAAGCTGGGACATTTCTCCCTCTCAGCAGCAGAGGGCAGGAGAGTTGCAAGGTGAGGGCACACTCTCCCCTGTTTATCTGGCACTCAAAGAGAAAGAGAAAATGAAAACCAGATGTGTTTCCCTGCCCATGGCAAACACCAGATTTTCCATCCTTACAGTCCCTCCTGACATCAGCACTAATTGAAACAACATCCCCCTCACCTTTGCCATGTCTGGCAGAGGTTGCAGCTCTTGCTATTGCATCCCTCTAGCTTTCAACTCAAGAGCTCCTGTGTCACACAAGGAAAAGCAATCTGTTACCTGCTGTGCCATGCTCATGGCAGCAGCAATGCAGATGCCAGCAGCTGATGCCCACAAGGACAGCCAGCCTGGACTTATTTTTATAACATATCTTTGTCCTGATGTCCTTCTAGAAGCTGGGACATTTCTCCCTCTCAGCAGCAGAGGGCAGGAGAGTTGCAAGGTGAGGGCACACTCTCCCCTGGTATCTGGCACTCAAAGAGAAAGAGAAAATGAAAACCAGATGTGTTTCCCTGCCCAAGGCAAACACCAGCCATTCCATCCTTACAGTCCTTCCTGACATCAGCGCTAATTGAAACAACATCCCACTCACCTTTGCCATGTCTGGCAGAGGTTGCAGCTCTGTCTATTGCATCCCTCTAGCTGTCAAGTCAAGAGCTCCTGTGTCACACAAGGAAAAGCAATCTGTTACCTGCTGTGCCATGCTCATGTCAGCAGCAATGCAGATGCCAGCAGCTGATGCCCACAAGGACAGCCAGCCTGGACTTATTTTCATTACATACCTTTGTCCTGATGTCCTTCCAGAAGCTGGGACATTTCTCCCTCTCAGCAGCAGAGGGTAGGAGAGTTGCAAGGTGAGGGCACACTCTCCCCTGGTATCTGGCACTCAAAGAGAAAGAGAAAATGAAAACCAGATGTGTTTCCCTGCCCATGGCAAACACCAGCCTTTCCATCCTTACAGTCCTTCCTGACATCAGCACTAATTGAAACAACATCCCACTCACCTTTGCCATGTCTGCCAGAGGTTGCAGCTCTTGCTATTACATCCCTCTAGCTGTCAAGTCAAGAGCTCCTGTGTCACACAAGGAAAAGCAATCTGTTACCTGCTGTGCCATGCTCATGTCAGCAGCAATGCAGATGCCAGCAGCTGATGCCCACAAGGACAGCCAGCCTGGACTTATTTTCATTACATACCTTTGTCCTGATGTCCTTCTAGAAGCTGGGACATTTCTCCCTCTCAGCAGAAGAGGGCAGGGGAGTTCCAAGGTGAGGGCACACTCTCCCCTGTTTATCTGGCACTCAAAGAGAAAGAGAAAATGAAAACAAGATGTGTTTCCCTGCCCATGGCAAACACCAGCCTTTCCATCCTTACAGTCCTTCCTGACATCAGCACTAATTGAAACAACATCCCACTCACCTTTGCCATGTCTGGCAGAGGTTGCAGCTCTTGCTATTGCATCCCTCTAGCTTTCAAGTCAAGAGCTCCTGTGTCACACAAGGAAAAGCAATCTTTTACCTGCTTTGCCATGCTCATGGCAACACCAATGCAGATGCCAGCAGCTGATGCCCACAAGGACTGCCTGCCTGGACTTATTTTTATAACATATCTTTGTCCTGATGTCCTTCCAGAAGCTGGGACATTTCTCCCTCTCAGCAGCAGAGGGCAGGAGAGTTGCAAGGTGAGGGCACACTCTCCCCTGGTATCTGGCACTCAAAGAGAAAGAGAAAATGAAAACCAGATGTGTTTCCCTGCCCAAGGCAAACACCAGCCATTCCATCCTTACAGTCCTTGCTGACATCAGCACTAATTGAAACAACATCCCACTCACCTTTGCCATGTCTGCCAGAGGTTGCAGCTCTGTCTATTGCATCCCTCTAGCTTTCAAGTCAAGAGCTCCTGTGTCACACAAGGAAAACCAACCTTTTACCTGCTGTGCCATGCTCATGGCAGCAGCAATGCAGATGCCAGCAGCTGATGCCCACAAGGACTGCCAGCCTGGACTTATTTTCATTACATATCTTTGTCCTGATGTCCTTCTAGAAGCTGGGACATTTCTACCTCTCAGCAGCAGAGCGCAGGAGAGTTGCAAGGTGAGGGCACACTCTCCCCTGTTTATCTGGCACTCAAAGAGAAAGAGAAAATGAAAACCAAATGTGTTTCCCTGCCCATGGCAAACACCAGCCTTTCCATCCTTAAAGTCCTTCCTGACATCAGCACTAATTGAAACAACATCCCACTCACCTTTGCCATGTCTGCCAGAGGTTGCAGCTCTTGCTATTGCATCCCTCTAGCTTTCAACTCAAGAGCTCCTGTGTCACACAAGGAAAAGCAATCTTTTACCTGCTGTGCCATGCTCATGTCAGCAGCAATGCAGATGCCAGCAGCTGATGCCAACAACGACTGCCAGCCTGGACTTATTTTCATTACATACCTTTGTCCTGATGTCCTTCCAGAAGCTGGGACATTTCTCCCTCTCAGCAGCAGAGGGCAGGAGAGTTGCAAGGTGAGGGCACACTCTCCCCTGGTATCTGGCACTCAAAGAGAAAGAGAAAATGAAAACCAGATGTGTTTCCCTGCCCATGGCAAACACCAGCCTTTCCATCCTTACAGTCCTTGCTGACATCAGCACTAATTGAAACAACATCCCAGTCACCTTTGCCATGTCTGGCAGAGGTTGCAGCTCTTTCTATTGCATCCCTCTAGCTTTCAAGTCAAGAGCTCCTGTGTCACACAAGGAAAAGCAATCTGTTACCTGCTGTGCCATGCTCATGGCAGCAGCAATGCAGATGCCAGCAGCTGATGCCCACAAGGACTGCCAGCCTGGACTTATTTTCATTACATATCTTTGTCCTGATGTCCTTCCAGAAGCTGGGACATTTCTCCCTCTCAGCAGCAGAGGGCAGGAGAGTTGCAAGGTGAGGGCACACTCTCCCCTGTTTATCTGGCACTCAAAGAGAAAGAGAAAATGAAAACCAGATGTGTTTCCCTGCCCATGGCAAACACCAGCCTTTCCATCCTTACAGTCCTTCCTGACATCAGCACTAATTGAAACAACATCCCACTCACCTTTGCCATGTCTGGCAGAGGTTGCAGCTCTGTCTATTGCATCCCTGTAGCTTTCAAGTCAAGAGCTCCAGTGTCACACAAGGAAAAGCAATCTGTTACCTGCTGTGCCATGCTCATGGCAGCAGCAATGCAGATGCCAGCAGCTGATGCCCACAAGGACTGCCAGCCTGGACTTATTTTCATTACATATCTTTGTCCTGATGTCCTTCCAGAAGCTGGGACATTTCACCATCTCAGCAGAAGAGGGCAGGGGTGTTAAAAGGTGAGGGCACACTCTCCCCTGTTTATCTGGCACTCAAAGAGAAAGAGAAAATGAAAACCAGATGTGTTTCCCTGCAAATGGCAAACACCAGCCTTTCCATCCTTACAGTCCTCCCTGACATCAGCACTAATTGAAACAACATCCCACTTCACCTTTGCCATGTCTGCCAGAGGTTGCAGCTCTTGCTATTGCATCCCTCTAGCTTTCAACTCAAGAGCTCCTGTGTCACACAAGGAAAAGCAATCTGTTACCTGCTGTGCCATGCTCATGTCAGCAGCAATGCAGATGCCAGCAGCAGATGCCCACAAGGACAGCCAGCCTGGACTTATTTTCATTACATACCTTTGTCCTGATGTCCTTCCAGAAGCTGGGACATTTCTCCATCTCAGCAGAAGAGGGCAGGGGAGTTCCAAGGTGAGGGCACACTCTCCCCTGTCTATCTGGCACTCAAAGAGAAAGAGAAAATGAAAACCAGATGTGTTTCCCTGCCCATGGCAAACACCAGCCTTTTCATCCTTACAGTCCTTCCTGACATCAGCACTAATTGAAACAACATCCCACTCACCTTTGCCATGTCTGGCAGAGGTTGCAGCTCTTGCTATTGCATACCTCCAGCTTTCAACTCAAGAGCTCCTGTGTCACACAAGGAAAAGCAATCTGTTACCTGCTGTGCCATGCTCATGTCAGCAGCAATGCAGATGCCAGCAGCTGATGCCCACAAGGACAGCCAGCCTGGACTTATTTTCATTACATATCTTTGTCCTGATGTCCTTCCAGAAGCTGGGACATTTCTCCCTCTCAGCAGCAGAGGGCAGGAGAGTTGCAAGGTGAGGGCACACTCTCCCCTGTTTATCTGGCACTCAAAGAGAAAGAGAAAATGAAAACCAGATGTGTTTCCCTGCCCATGGCAAACACCAGCCTTTCCATCCTTACAGTCCCTCCTGACATCAGCACTAATTGAAACAACATCCCACTCACCTTTGCCATGTCTGGCAGAGGTTGCAGCTCTTGCTATTGCATCCCTCTAGCTTTCAAGTCAAGAGCTCCTGTGTCACACAAGGAAAAGCAATCTGTTACCTGCTGTGCCATGCTCATGTCAGCAGCAATGCAGATGCCAGCAGCTGATGCCCACAAGGACAGCCAGCCTGGACTTATTTTTATAACATATCTTTGTCCTGATGTCCTTCTAGAAGCTGGGACATTTCTCCCTCTCAGCAGCAGAGGGCAGGAGAGTTGCAAGGTGAGGGCACACTCTCCCCTGTTTATCTGGCACTCAAAGAGAAAGAGAAAATGAAAACCAGATGTGTTTCCCTGCCCAAGGCAAACACCAGCCATTCCATCCTTACAGTCCTTCCTGACATCAGCGCTAATTGAAACAACATCCCACTCACCTTTGCCATGTCTGGCAGAGGTTGCAGCTCTTGCTATTGCATCCCTCTAGCTGTCAAGTCAAGAGCTCCTGTGTCACACAAGGAAAAGCAATCTGTTACCTGCTGTGCCATGCTCATGTCAGCAGCAATGCAGATGCCAGCAGCTGATGCCCACAAGGACAGCCAGCCTGGACTTATTTTCATTACATACCTTTGTCCTGATGTCCTTCCAGAAGCTGGGACATTTCTCCCTCTCAGCAGCAGAGGGCAGGAGAGTTGCAAGGTGAGGGCACACTCTCCCCTGTTTATCTGGCACTCAAAGAGAAAGAGAAAATGAAAACCAGATGTGTTTCCCTGCCCATGGCAAACACCAGCCTTTCCATCCTTACAGTCCTTCCTGACATCAGCACTAATTGAAACAACATCCCACTCACCTTTGCCATGTCTGGCAGAGGTTGCAGCTCTTGCTATTACATCCCTCTAGCTGTCAAGTCAAGAGCTCCTGTGTCACACAAGGAAAAGCAATCTGTTACCTGCTGTGCCATGCTCATGTCAGCAGCAATGCAGATGCCAGCAGCTGATGCCCACAAGGACAGCCAGCCTGGACTTATTTTCATTACATACCTTTGTCCTGATGTCCTTCTAGAAGCTGGGACATTTCTCCCTCTCAGCAGAAGAGGGCAGGGGAGTTCCAAGGTGAGGGCACACTCTCCCCTGTTTATCTGGCACTCAAAGAGAAGGAGAAAATGAAAACCAGATGTGTTTCCCTGCCCATGGCAAACACCAGCCTTTCCATCCTTACAGTCCTTCCTGACATCAGCACTAATTGAAACAACATCCCACTCACCTTTGCCATGTCTGGCAGAGGTTGCAGCTCTTGCTATTGCATCCCTCTAGCTTTCAAGTCAAGAGCTCCTGTGTCACACAAGGAAAAGCAATCTTTTACCTGCTGTGCCATGCTCATGTCAGCAGCAATGCAGATGCCAGCAGCTGATGCCCACAACGACTGCCAGCCTGGACTTATTTTCATTACATATCTTTGTCCTGATGTCCTTCCAGAAGCTGGGACATTTCTCCCTCTCAGCAGCAGAGGGCAGGAGAGTTGAAGGTGCGGGCACACTCTCCCCTGTTTATCTGGCACTCAAAGAGAAAGAGAAAATGAAAACCAGATGTGTTTCCCTGCCCATGGCAAACACCAGCCTTTCCATCCTTACAGTCCTTCCTGACATCAGCACTAATTGAAACAACATCCCACTCACCTTTGCCATGTCTGCCAGAGGTTGCAGCTCTGTCTATTGCATCCCTCTAGCTTTCAAGTCAAGAGCTCCTGTGTCACACAAGGAAAAGCAATCTGTTACCTGCTGTGCCATGCTCATGGCAGCAGCAATGCAGATGCCAGCAGCTGATGCCCACAAGGACTGCCAGCCTGGACTTATTTTCATTACATATCTTTGTCCTGATGTCCTTCTAGAAGCTGGGACATTTCTCCCTCTCAGCAGCAGAGCGCAGGAGAGTTGCAAGGTGAGGGCACACTCTCCCCTGTTTATCTGGCACTCAAAGAGAAAGAGAAAATGAAAACCAAATGTGTTTCCCTGCCCATGGCAAACACCAGCCTTTCCATCCTTAAAGTCCTTCCTGACATCAGCACTAATTGAAACAACATCCCACTCACCTTTGCCATGTCTGGCAGAGGTTGCAGCTCTTGCTATTGCATCCCTCTAGCTGTCAAGTCAAGAGCTCCTGTGTCACACAAGGAAAAGCAATCTTTTACCTGCTGTGCCATGCTCATGTCAGCAGCAATGCAGATGCCAGCAGCTGATGCCCACAACGACTGCCAGCCTGGACTTATTTTCATTACATACCTTTGTCCTGATGTCCTTCCAGAAGCTGGGACATTTCTCCCTCTCAGCAGCAGAGGGCAGGAGAGTTGCAAGGTGAGGGCACACTCTCCCCTGTTTATCTGGCACTCAAAGAGAAAGAGAAAATGAAAACCAGATGTGTTTCCCTGCCCATGGCAAACACCAGCCTTTCCATCCTTACAGTCCTTGCTGACATCAGCACTAATTGAAACAACATCCCACTCACCTTTGCCATGTCTGGCAGAGGTTGCAGCTCTGTCTATTGCATCCCTCTAGCTGTCAAGTCAAGAGCTCCTGTGTCACACAAGGAAAAGCAATCTGTTACCTGCTGTGCCATGCTCATGTCAGCAGCAATGCAGATGCCAGCAGCAGATGCCCACAAGGACAGCCAGCCTGGACTTATTTTCATTACATATCTTTGTCCTGATGTCCTTCCAGAAGCTGGGACATTTCTCCCTCTCAGCAGCAGAGGGCAGGAGAGTTGCAAGGTGAGGGCACACTCTCCCCTGTTTATCTGGCACTCAAAGAGAAAGAGAAAATGAAAACCAGATGTGTTTCCCTGCCCATGGCAAACACCAGATTTTCCATCCTTACAGTCCCTCCTGACATCAGCACTAATTGAAACAACATCCCCCTCACCTTTGCCATGTCTGCCAGAGGTTGCAGCTCTGTCTATTGCATCCCTGTAGCTTTCAACTCAAGAGCTCCTGTGTCACACAAGGAAAAGCAATCTTTTACCGTCTTTGCCATGCTCATGGCAGCAGCAATGCAGATGCCAGCAGCTGATGCCCACAAGGACAGCCAGCCTGGACTTATTTTCATTACATATCTTTGTCCTGATGTCCTTCCAGAAGCTGGGACATTTCTCCCTCTCAGCAGCAGAGGGCAGGAGAGTTGCAAGGTGAGGGCACACTCTCCCCTGGTATCTGGCACTCAAAGAGAAAGAGAAAATGAAAACCAGATGTGTTTCCCTGCCCAAGGCAAACACCAGCCTTTCCATCCTTACAGTCCATCCTGACATCAGCACTAATTGAAACAACATCCCACTCACCTTTGCCATGTCTGGCAGAGGTTGCAGCTCTGTCTATTGCATCCCTCTAGCTTTCAAGTCAAGAGCTCCTGTGTCACACAAGGAAAAGCAATCTGTTACCTGCTGTGCCATGCTCATGGCAGCAGCAATGCAGATGCCAGCAGCTGATGCCCACAAGGACTGCCAGCCTGGACTTATTTTCATTACATATCTTTGTCCTGATGTCCTTCTAGAAGCTGGGACATTTCTCCCTCTCAGCAGCAGAGCGCAGGAGAGTTGCAAGGTGAGGGCACACTCTCCCCTGTTTATCTGGCACTCAAAGAGAAAGAGAAAATGAAAACCAAATGTGTATCCCTGCCCATGGCAAACACCAGCCTTTCCATCCTTACAGTCCTTCCTGACATCAGCACTAATTGAAACAACATCCCACTCACCTTTGCCATGTCTGGCAGAGGTTGCAGCTCTTGCTATTGCATCCCTCTAGCTTTCAACTCAAGAGCTCCAGTGTCACACAAGGAAAAGCAATCTTTTACCTGCTGTGCCATGCTCATGTCAGCAGCAATGCAGATGCCAGCAGCTGATAACCACAACGACTGCCAGCCTGGACTTATTTTTATAACATATCTTTGTCCTGATGTCCTTCTAGAAGCTGGGACATTTCTCCCTCTCAGCAGCAGAGGGCAGGAGAGTTGCAAGGTGAGGGCACACTCTCCCCTGGTATCTGGCACTCAAAGAGAAAGAGAAAATGAAAACCAGATGTGTTTCCCTGCCCATGGCAAACACCAGCCTTTCCATCCTTACAGTCCTTGCTGACATCAGCACTAATTGAAACAACATCCCACTCACCTTTGCCATGTCTGGCAGAGGTTGCAGCTCTGTCTATTGCATCCCTCTAGCTGTCAAGTCAAGAGCTCCTGTGTCACACAAGGAAAAGCAATCTGTTACCTGCTGTGCCATGCTCATGGCAGCAGCAATGCAGATGCCAGCAGCTGATGCCCACAAGGACTGCCAGCCTGGACTTATTTTCATTACATATCTTTGTCCTGATGTCCTTCCAGAAGCTGGGACATTTCACCATCTCAGCAGAAGAGGGCAGGGGAGTTGCAAGGTGAGGGCACACTCTCCCCTGTTTATCTGGCATTCAAAGAGAAAGAGAAAATGAAAACCAGATGTGTTTCCCTGCACATGGCAAACACCAGCCTTTTCATCCTTACAGTCCTTCCTGACATCAGCACTAATTGAAACAACATCCCACTCACCTTTGCCATGTCTGGCAGAGGTTGCAGCTCTTGCTATTGCATACCTCTAGCTTTCAAGTCAAGAGCTCCTGTGTCACACAAGGAAAAGCAATCTGTTACCTGCTGTGCCATGCGCATGTCAGCAGCAATGCAGATGCCAGCAGCAGATGCCCACAAGGACAGCCAGCCTGGACTTATTTTCATTACATACCTTTGTCCTGATGTCCTTCTAGAAGCTGGGACATTTCTCCCTCTCAGCAGAAGAGGGCAGGGGAGTTCCAAGGTGAGGGCACACTCTCCCCTGTTTATCTGGCACTCAAAGAGAAAGAGAAAATGAAAACCAGATGTGTTTCCCTGCCCATGCCAAACACCAGCCTTTCCATACTTACAGTCCTTCCTGACATCAGCACTAATTGAAACAACATCCCACTCACCTTTGCCATGTCTAGCAGAGGTTGCAGCTCTGTCTATTGCATCCCTCTAGCTGTCAAGTCAAGAGCTCCTGTGTCACACAAGGAAAAGCAATCTGTTACCTGCTGTGCCATGCTCATGTCAGCAGCAATGCAGATGCCAGCAGCTGATGCCCACAAGGACTGCCTGCCTGGACTTATTTTCATTACATATCTTTGTCCTGATGTCCTTCCAGAAGCTGGGACATTTCTCCCTCTCAGCAGCAGAGGGCAGGAGAGTTGCAAGGTGAGGGCACACTCTCCCCTGGTATCTGGCACTCAAAGAGAAAGAGAAAATGAAAACCAGATGTGTTTCCCTGCCCAAGGCAAACACCAGCCATTCCATCCTTACAGTCCTTGCTGATATCAGCACTAATTGAAACAACATCCCACTCACCTTTGCCATGTCTGGCAGAGGTTGCAGCTCTTGCTATTGCATCCCTCTAGCTTTCAACTCAAGAGCTCCTGTGTCACACAAGGAAAAGCAATCTTTTACCTGCTGTGCCATGCTCATGTCAGCAGCAATGCAGATGCCAGCAGCTGATGCCCACAACGACTGCCAGCCTGGACTTATTTTCATTACATACCTTTGTCCTGATGTCCTTCCAGAAGCTGGGACATTTCTCCCTCTCAGCAGCAGAGGGCAGGAGAGTTGCAAGGTGAGGGCACACTCTCCCCTGTTTATCTGGCACTCAAAGAGAAAGAGAAAATGAAAACCAGATGTGTTTCCCTGCCCATGGCAAACACCAGCCTTTCCATCCTTACAGTCCTTGCTGACATCAGCACTAATTGAAACAACATCCCACTCACCTTTGCCATGTCTGGCAGAGGTTGCAGCTCGTTCTATTGCATCCCTCTAGCTGTCAAGTCAAGAGCTCCTGTGTCACACAAGGAAAAGCAATCTGTTACCTGCTGTGCCATGCTCATGGCAGCAGCAATGCAGATGCCAGCAGCTGATGCCCACAAGGACTGCCAGCCTGGACTTATTTTCATTACATATCTTTGTCCTGATGTCCTTCCAGAAGCTGGGACATTTCTCCATCTCAGCAGAAGAGGGCGGGGAGTTACAAGGTGAGGGCACACTCTCCCCTGTTTATCAGGCACTCAAAGAGAAAGAGAAAATGAAAACCAGATCTGTTTCCCTGCCCATGGCAAACACCAGCCTTTTCATCCTTATAGTCCTTCCTGACATCAGCACTAATTGAAACAACATCCCACTCACCTTTGCCATGTCTGGCAGAGGTTGCAGCTCTGTCTATTGCATCCCTGTAGCTTTCAACTCAAGAGCTCCTGTGTCACACAAGGAAAAGCAATCTTTTACCTGCTGTGCCATGCTCATGTCAGCAGCAATGCAGATGCCAGCAGCTGATGCCCACAACGACTGCCAGCCTGGACTTATTTTCATTACATACCTTTGTCCTGATGTCCTTCCAGAAGCTGGGACATTTCTCCCTCTCAGCAGCAGAGGGCAGGAGAGTTGCAAGGTGAGGGCACACTCTCCCCTGTTTATCTGGCACTCAAAGAGAAAGAGAAAATGAAAACCAGATGTGTTTCCCTGCCCATGGCAAACACCAGCCTTTTCATCCTTATAGTCCTTCCTGACATCAGCACTAATTGAAACAACATCCCACTCACCT
Organism: Phasianus colchicus; assembly: GCF_987193195.1. Taxonomy (NCBI): domain Eukaryota; kingdom Metazoa; phylum Chordata; class Aves; order Galliformes; family Phasianidae; genus Phasianus; species Phasianus colchicus. The sequence continues at coordinate 4,805,706 of NC_143476.1, forward strand.
TTGCCATGTCTGCCAGAGGTTGCAGCTCTGTCTATTGCATCCCTCTAGCTGTCAAGTCAAGAGCTCCTGTGTCACACAAGGAAAAGCAATCTGTTACCTGCTTTGCCATGCTCATGTCAGCAGCAATGCAGATGCCAGCAGCTGATGCCCACAAGGACTGCCAGCCTGGACTTTTTATCATTACATATCTTTGTCCTGATGTCGTTCCAGAAGCTGGGACATTTCACCATCTCAGCAGAAGAGGGCAGGGGAGTTGCAAGGTGAGGGCACACTCTCCCCTGTTTATCTGGCACTCAAAGAGAAAGAGAAAATGAAAACCAGATGTGTTTCCCTGCCCATGGCAAACACCAGCCTTTCCATCCTTACAGTCCTTCCTGACATCAGCACTAATTGAAACAACATCCCACTCACCTTTGCCATGTCTAGCAGAGGTTGTAGCTCTGTCTATTGCATCCCTCTCGCTTTCAACTCAAGAGCTCCTGTGTCACACAAGGAAAAACAATCTTTTACCTGCTTTGCCATGCTCATGGCACTAGCAATGCAGATGCCAGCAGCTGATGCCCACAAGGACAGCCAGCCTGGACTTATTTTCATTACATATCTTTGTCCTGATGTCCTTCTAGAAGCTGGGACATTTCTCCCTCTCAGCAGCAGAGGGCAGGAGAGTTGAAGGTGAGGGCACACTCTCCCCTGTTTATCTGGCACTCAAAGAGAAAGAGAAAATGAAAACCAGATGTGTTTCCCTGCCCATGGCAAACACCAGCCTTTCCATCCTTACAGTCCTTCCTGACATCAGCACTAATTGAAACAACATCCCACTCACCTTTGCCATGTCTGGCAGAGGTTGCAGCTCTTGCTATTGCATCCCTCTAGCTTTCAAGTCAAGAGCTCCTGTGTCACACAAGGAAAAGCAATCTGTTACCTGCTGTGCCATGCTCATGGCAGCAGCAATGCAGATGCCAGCAGCTGATGCCCACAAGGACAGCCAGCCTGGACTTATTTTCATTACATATCTTTGCCCTGATGTCCTTCCAGAAGCTGGGACATTTCTCCATCTCAGCAGAAGAGGTCGGGGAGTTACAAGGTGAGGGCACACTCTCCCCTGTTTATCTGGCACTCAAAGAGAAAGAGAAAATGAAAACCAGATCTGTTTCCCTGCCCATGGCAAACACCAGCCTTTCCATCCTTACAGTCCTTCCTGACATCAGCACTAATTGAAACAACATCCCACTCACCTTTGCCATGTCTGGCAGAGGTTGCAGCTCTTGCTATTGCATCACACTAGCTTTCAACTCAAGAGCTCCTGTGTCACACAAGGAAAAGCAATCTTTTACCTGCTGTGCCATGCTCATGGCAGCAGCAATGCAGATGCCAGCAGCTGATGCCCACAAGGACAGCCAGCCTGGACTTATTATCATTACATACCTTTGTCCTGATGTCCTTCCAGAAGCTGGGACATTTCTCCCTCTCAGCAGCAGAGGGCAGGAGAGTTGCAAGGTGAGGGCACACTCTCCCCTGTTTATCTGGCACTCAAAGAGAAAGAGAAAATGAAAACCAGATGTGTTTCCCTGCCCATGGCAAACACCAGCCTTTCCATCCTTACAGTCCTTCCTGACATCAGCACTAATTGAAACAACATCCCACTCACCTTTGCCATGTCTAGCAGAGGTTGTAGCTCTGTCTATTGCATCCCTCTAGCTTTCAAGTCAAGAGCTCCTGTTTCACACAAGGAAAAACAATCTTTTACCAGCTTTGCCATGCTCATGGCACTAGCAATGCAGATGCCAGCAGCTGATGCCCACAAGGACAGCCAGCCTGGACTTATTTTCATTACATATCTTTGTCCTGATGTCCTTCCAGAAGCTGGGACATTTCTCCCTCTCAGCAGCAGAGGGCAGGAGAGTTGAAGGTGAGGGCACACTCTCCCCTGTTTATCTGGCACTCAAAGAGAAAGAGAAAATGAAAACCAGATGTGTTTCCCTGCCCATGCCAAACACCAGCCTTTCCATCCTTACAGTCCTTCCTGACATCAGCACTAATTGAAACAACATCCCACTCACCTTTGCCATGTCTAGCAGAGGTTGCAGCTCTGTCTATTGCATCCCTCTAGCTGTCAAGTCAAGAGCTCCTGTGTCACACAAGGAAAAGCAATCTTTTACCTGCTTTGCCATGCTCATGGCAACACCAATGCAGATGCCAGCAGCTGATGCCCACAAGGACAGCCAGCCTCGACTTATTATCATTACATATCTTTGTCCTGGTGTCCTTCCAGAAGCTGGGACATTTCACCATCTCAGCAGCAGAGGGCAGGAGAGTTGCAAGGTGAGGGCACACTCTCCCCTGTTTATCTGGCACTCAAAGAGAAAGAGAAAATGAAAACCAGATGTGTTTCCCTGCCCATGGCAAACACCAGCCTTTTCATCCTTAAAGTCCTTCCTGACATCAGCACTAATTGAAACAACATCCCACTCACCTTTGCCATGTCTGGCAGAGGTTGCAGCTCTGTCTATTGCATCCCTCTAGCTGTCAAGTCAAGAGCTCCTGTGTCACACAAGTAAAAGCAATCTTTTACCTGCTTTGCCATGCTCATGTCAGCAGCAATGCAGATGCCAGCAGCTGATGCCCACAACGACTGCCAGCCTGGACTTATTTTTATAACATATCTTTGTCCTGATGTCCTTCCAGAAGCTGGGACATTTCTCCCTCTCAGCAGCAGAGGGCAGGAGAGTTGCAAGGTGAGGGCACACTCTCCCCTGGTATCTGGCACTCAAAGAGAAAGAGAAAATGAAAACCAGATGTGTTTCCCTGCCCATGGCAAACACCAGCCTTTCCATCCTTACAGTCCTTGCTGACATCAGCACTAATTGAAACAACATCCCACTCACCTTTGCCATGTCTGGCAGAGGTTGCAGCTCTGTCTATTGCATCCCTCTAGCTGTCAAGTCAAGAGCTCCTGTGTCACACAAGGAAAAGCAATCTGTTACCTGCTGTGCCATGCTCATGGCAGCAGCAATGCAGATGCCAGCAGCTGATGCCCACAAGGACTGCCAGCCTGGACTTATTTTCATTACATATCTTTGTCCTGATGTCCTTCCAGAAGCTGGGACATTTCTCCATCTCAGCAGAAGAGGGCGGGGAGTTACAAGGTGAGGGCACACTCTCCCCTGTTTATCTGGCACTCAAAGAGAAAGAGAAAATGAAAACCAGATCTGTTTCCCTGCCCATGGCAAACACCAGCCTTTTCATCCTTATAGTCCTTCCTGACATCAGCACTAATTGAAACAACATCCCACTCACCTTTGCCATGTCTGCCAGAGGTTGCAGCTCTGTCTATTGCATCCCTCTAGCTGTCAAGTCAAGAGCTCCTGTGTCACACAAGGAAAAGCAATCTGTTACCTACTTTGCCATGCTCATGTCAGCAGCAATGCAGATGCCAGCAGCTGATGCCCACAAGGACTGCCAGCCTGGACTTTTTATCATTACATATCTTTGTCCTGATGTCGTTCCAGAAGCTGGGACATTTCACCATCTCAGCAGAAGAGGGCAGGGGAGTTGCAAGGTGAGGGCACACTCTCCCCTGTTTATCTGGCACTCAAAGAGAAAGAGAAAATGAAAACCAGATGTGTTTCCCTGCCCATGGCAAACACCAGCCTTTCCATCCTTACAGTCCTTCCTGACATCAGCACTAATTGAAACAACATCCCACTCACCTTTGCCATGTCTAGCAGAGGTTGTAGCTCTGTCTATTGCATCCCTCTAGCTTTCAACTCAAGAGCTCCTGTGTCACACAAGGAAAAACAATCTTTTACCTGCTTTGCCATGCTCATGGCACTAGCAATGCAGATGCCAGCAGCTGATGCCCACAAGGACTGCCAGCCTGGACTTATTTTCATTACATATCTTTGTCCTGATGTCCTTCTAGAAGCTGGGACATTTCTCCCTCTCAGCAGCAGAGGGCAGGAGAGTTGAAGGTGAGGGCACACTCTCCCCTGTTTATCTGGCACTCAAAGAGAAAGAGAAAATGAAAACCAGATGTGTTTCCCTGCCCATGGCAAACACCAGCCTTTCCATCCTTACAGTCCTTCCTGACATCAGCACTAATTGAAACAACATCCCACTCACCTTTGCCATGTCTGGCAGAGGTTGCAGCTCTTGCTATTGCATCCCTCTAGCTTTCAAGTCAAGAGCTCCTGTGTCACACAAGGAAAAGCAATCTGTTACCTGCTGTGCCATGCTCATGGCAGCAGCAATGCAGATGCCAGCAGCTGATGCCCACAAGGACAGCCAGCCTGGACTTATTTTCATTACATATCTTTGCCCTGATGTCCTTCCAGAAGCTGGGACATTTCTCCATCTCAGCAGAAGAGGTCGGGGAGTTACAAGGTGAGGGCACACTCTCCCCTGTTTATCTGGCACTCAAAGAGAAAGAGAAAATGAAAACCAGATCTGTTTCCCTGCCCATGGCAAACACCAGCCTTTCCATCCTTACAGTCCTTCCTGACATCAGCACTAATTGAAACAACATCCCACTCACCTTTGCCATGTCTGGCAGAGGTTGCAGCTCTTGCTATTGCATCACACTAGCTTTCAAGTCAAGAGCTCCTGTGTCACACAAGGAAAAGCAATCTGTTACCTGCTGTGCCATGCTCATGGCAGCAGCAATGCAGATGCCAGCAGCTGATGCCCACAAGGACTGCCAGCCTGGACTTATTTTCATTACATATCTTTGTCCTGATGTCCTTCTAGAAGCTGGGACATTTCTCCCTCTCAGCAGCAGAGCGCAGGAGAGTTGCAAGGTGAGGGCACACTCTCCCCTGTTTATCTGGCACTCAAAGAGAAAGAGAAAATGAAAACCAGATGTGTTTCCCTGCCCATGGCAAACACCAGCCTTTCCATCCTTACAGTCCTTCCTGACATCAGCACTAATTGAAACAACATCCCACTCACCTTTGCCATGTCTAGCAGAGGTTGTAGCTCTGTCTATTGCATCCCTCTAGCTTTCAAGTCAAGAGCTCCTGTGTCACACAAGGAAAAACAATCTTTTACCAGCTTTGCCATGCTCATGGCACTAGCAATGCAGATGCCAGCAGCTGATGCCCACAAGGACAGCCAGCCTGGACTTATTTTCATTACATATCTTTGTCCTGATGTCCTTCCAGAAGCTGGGACATTTCTCCCTCTCAGCAGCAGAGGGCAGGAGAGTTGAAGGTGAGGGCACACTCTCCCCTGTTTATCTGGCACTCAAAGAGAAAGAGAAAATGAAAACCAGATGTGTTTCCCTGCCCATGCCAAACACCAGCCTTTCCATCCTTACAGTCCTTCCTGACATCAGCACTAATTGAAACAACATCCCACTCACCTTTGCCATGTCTAGCAGAGGTTGCAGCTCTGTCTATTGCATCCCTCTAGCTGTCAAGTCAAGAGCTCCTGTGTCACACAAGGAAAAGCAATCTTTTACCTGCTTTGCCATGCTCATGGCAACACCAATGCAGATGCCAGCAGCTGATGCCCACAAGGACAGCCAGCCTCGACTTATTATCATTACATATCTTTGTCCTGATGTCCTTCCAGAAGCTGGGACATTTCTCCCTCTCAGCAGCAGAGGGCAGGAGAGTTGCAAGGTGAGGGCACACTCTCCCCTGTTTATCTGGCACTCAAAGAGAAAGAGAAAATGAAAACCAGATGTGTTTCCCTGCCCATGGCAAACACCAGCCTTTCCATCCTTACAGTCCTTCCTGACATCAGCACTAATTGAAACAACATCCCACTCACCTTTGCCATGTCTGGCAGAGGTTGCAGCTCTTGCTATTGAATCCGTCTAGCTTTCAACTCAAGAACTCCTGTGTCACACAAGGAAAAGCAATCTTTTACCTGCTTTGCCATGCTCATGGCAACACCAATGCAGATGCCAGCAGCTGATGCCCACAAGGACAGCCAGCCTCGACTTATTATCATTACATATCTTTGTCCTGGCGTCCTTCCAGAAGCTGGGACATTTCACCATCTCAGCAGCAGAGGGCAGGAGAGTTGCAAGGTGAGGGCACACTCTCCCCTGTTTATCTGGCACTCAAAGAGAAAGAGAAAATGAAAACCAGATGTGTTTCCCTGCCCATGGCAAACACCAGCCTTTTCATCCTTAAAGTCCTTCCTGACATCAGCACTAATTGAAACAACATCCCACTCACCTTTGCCATGTCTGGCAGAGGTTGCAGCTCTTGCTATTGCATCCCTCTAGCTTTCAACTCAAGAGCTCCTGTGTCACACAAGGAAAAGCAATCTTTTACCTGCTTTGCCATGCTCATGGCAACACCAATGCAGATGCCAGCAGCTGATGCCCACAAGGACAGCCAGCCTGGACTTATTTTCATTACATATCTTCGTCCTGATGTCCTTCCAGAAGCTGGGACATTTCTCCCTCTCAGCAGCAGAGGGCAGGAGAGTTGCAAGGTGAGGGCACACTCTCCCCTGGTATCTGGCACTCAAAGAGAAAGAGAAAATGAAAACCAGATGTGTTTCCCTGCCCATGGCAAACACCAGCCTTTCCATCCTTACAGTCCTTCCTGACATCAGCACTAATTGAAACAACATCCCACTCACCTTTGCCATGTCTGGCAGAGGTTGCAGCTCTTGCTATTGCATCCCTCTAGCTTTCAACTCAAGAGCTCCTGTGTCACACAAGGAAAAGCAATCGTTTACCTGCTTTGCCATGCTCATGGCAACACCAATGCAGATGCCACCAGCTGATGCCCACAAGGACTGCCAGCCTGGACTTATTTTTATAACATATCTTTGTCCTGATGTCCTTCCAGAAGCTGGGACATTTCTCCCTCTCAGCAGCAGAGGGCAGGAGAGTTGCAAGGGGAGGGCACACTCTCCCCTGGTATCTGGCACTCAAAGAGAAAGAGAAAATGAAAACCAGATGTGTTTCCCTGCCCATGGTAAACACCAGCCATTCCATCCTTACAGTCCTTGCTGACATCAGCACTAATTGAAACAACATCCCACTCACCTTTGCCATGTCTGGCAGAGGTTGCAGCTCTGTCTATTGCATCCCTCTAGCTGTCAAGTCAAGAGCTCCTGTGTCACACAAGGAAAAGCAACCTTTTACCTGCTGTGCCATGCTCATGTCAGCAGCAATGCAGATGCCAGCAGCTGATGCCCACAAGGACTGCCAGCCTGGACTTATTTTCATTACATACCTTTGTCCTGATGTCCTTCCAGAAGCTGGGACATTTCTCCCTCTCAGCAGAAGAGGGCAGGGGAGTTACAAGGAGAGGGCACACTCTCCCCTGGTATCTGGCACTCAAAGAGAAAGAGAAAATGAAAACCAGATGTGTTTCCCTGCCCATGGCAAACACCAGCCTTTCCATCCTTACAGTCCTTGCTGACATCAGCACTAATTGAAACAACATCCCACTCACCTTTGCCATGTCTGGCAGAGGTTGCAGCTCTTGCTATTGCATCCCTCTAGCTGTCAAGTCAAGAGCTCCTGTGTCACACAAGGAAAAGCAATCTGTTACCTGCTGTGCCATGCTATGTCAGCAGCAATGCAGATGCCAGCAGCTGATGCCCACAAGGACTGCCAGCCTGGACTTATTTTCATTACATACCTTTGTCCTGATGTCCTTCCAGAAGCTGGGACATTTCTCCCTCTCAGCAGCAGAGGGCAGGAGAGTTGCAAGGTGAGGGCACACTCTCCCCTGTTTATCTGGCACTCAAAGAGAAAGAGAAAATGAAAACCAGATGTGTTTCCCTGCCCATGGCAAACACCAGCCTTTCCATCCTTACAGTCCTTCCTGACATCAGCACTAGTTGAAACAACATCCCACTCACCTTTGCCATGTCTGGCAGAGGTTGCAGCTCTGTCTATTGCATCCCTCTAGCTGTCAAGTCAAGAGCTCCTGTGTCACACAAGGAAAAGCAATCTGTTACCTGCTGTGCCATGCTCATGTCAGCAGCAATGCAGATGCCAGCAGCTGATGCCCACAAGGACTGCCAGCCTCGACTTATTTTCATTACATACCTTTGTCCTGATGTCCTTCTAGAAGCTGGGACATTTCTCCCTCTCAGCAGCAGAGGGCAGGAGAGTTGCAAGGTGAGGGCACACTCTCCCCTGTTTATCTAGCACTCAAAGAGAAAGAGAAAATGAAAACCAGATGTGTTTCCCTGCCCATGGCAAACACCAGCCTTTCCATCCTTACAGTCCTTCCTGACATCAGCACTAATTGAAACAACATCCCACTCACCTTTGCCATGTCTGGCAGAGGTTGCAGCTCTTGCTATTGAATCCGTCTAGCTTTCAACTCAAGAACTCCTGTGTCACACAAGGAAAAGCAATCTTTTACCTGCTTTGCCATGCTCATGGCAACACCAATGCAGATGCCAGCAGCTGATGCCCACAAGGACAGCCAGCCTCGACTTATTATCATTACATATCTTTGTCCTGGTGTCCTTCCAGAAGCTGGGACATTTCACCATCTCAGCAGCAGAGGGCAGGAGAGTTGCAAGGTGAGGGCACACTCTCCCCTGTTTATCTGGCACTCAAAGAGAAAGAGAAAATGAAAACCAGATGTGTTTCCCTGCCCATGGCAAACACCAGCCTTTTCATCCTTAAAGTCCTTCCTGACATCAGCACTAATTGAAACAACATCCCACTCACCTTTGCCATGTCTGGCAGAGGTTGCAGCTCTTGCTATTGCATCCCTCTAGCTTTCAACTCAAGAGCTCCTGTGTCACACAAGGAAAAGCAATCGTTTACCTGCTTTGCCATGCTCATGGCAACACCAATGCAGATGCCAGCAGCTGATGACCACAAGGACAGCCAGCCTGGTCTTATTTTCATTACATATCTTTGTCCTGATGTCCTTCTAGAAGCTGGGACATTTCACCGTCTCAGCAGAAGAGGGCAGGGGAGTTGCAAGGTGAGGGCACACTCTCCCCTGCTTATCTGGCACTGAAAGATTAAGACAAAATGAAAACCAGATGTGTTTCCCTGCCCATGCCATACACTAGCCTTTCCATCCCTACAGTCCTTCCTGACATCAGCACTAATTGAAACAACATCCCACTCACCTTTGCCTAATCTGGCACGGAGGTGATGCTCTTTCTATTACACTCCTCTGGCTTTGAATTCACCAGTGCTTGTCTCACACAAGGAAATGCAACATTCCACCTGTTCTGCCATTCCCTTAGCAACAGCTATGCAGATGCCAGCAGCTGATGCCCACTAGGACAGCCAGCCGGGACTTATTTTCATTACATATCTTTGTCCTGAAGTCCTTCTAGAACATTGAACACTTCTCCATCTCTGCTGCAATGGTCAAAAAAGGACCAAGTTTAGGGCACACTCTCCTCATGGCCTCTTGCACTCAAAGACAAAGGGAACATGAAAACCAGAAGTGTTTCTTTGCCCATGGCAGACACTAGCCTTTCCATCCTGACAGTCCTTCTTGCAATTACCTGGAATTGAAACAACATCCCCCACATCTCTGTTTTGAACTTATTCATGCATGAATAATGATAATGAGAATTTTTCTGTAAATCTTATTTCTGCATGGAAACGATCAGATAACCGGAGCTTTTTTCTCTAAAACAATCCAGGAAATTTGCATTGCTTATCTATGTACGCAAAATGTTTTTGCCATTCATCTCAAATATCAATTCATCTGGCAAAATAATATAGAAAAAGTATTTACAGACATTTTTGGACATTGATTACTTCTGGTCAAGTGGGAAAGAATCCCTAAGCTGCAATCATGAAATTCTTTTATCATTTTCTCTGATTTAGCCAGTGTTACTAAAAGGGAAATAAGACACAGGCTTTTGATAGCAGCTGCCAATTTAAGAATGATAATAAGTTTTATTATTCTTGGCTAAGATCAAAGTCCCCCATTTTAGGATTATCTCCAGCTCATCAAGTATAATTAACAGTTTTGGATAGCCACATTATTATATAGCAATATTGTCTTCCTGCAAGGAATTTCATTGTTTTGACACGTGCCACAGGTTGTTAATAGATTGCCTGATTACCATTTTTTTTTTTATTGGCTTATGATGACTACAGAAAATTATACAGCAGCACCATAAAAACTTTAAATCCTATCCCATGTATCTGCATTCATACGAAAATTATATTGGAAAGCATTGGTGAAACTAAGATTACAAAATGAAGCAGAGGACAATTTCAGTGAAAGCCTGCAGGTTTCACAGCTCTGCCCATTTCAAACCCCTGAAGACATCCACGGGTTTCCTGCTGTGGGACACAGGCACTCACCTGCAGCTCAGCACTGCCTGCTCATGCCTGCACACACCTTCAGGCTGGAACCAAGGAAATCCTCAGCAAAGACATCAGTACACTTTTGTTAGGATGACTTTCCTAAAGAAGCATCAAATATTTCTTCACGAGAAATACTGCAAGTCCCTTTGACACTAGCCCTTATTTTAAATGTTTAGATTTGTGCTTCATTCAGGCGTGCTGTCACTCCCAAAAAGATTTTTATTCTTTTGCTTTTCATTCTGAGGAGCACAGTGATTTCTGCCTTGTTTACTGACTGTAGGCACAGCAATACTCCTGCACCTTCAGGGAAACAGCAAATCCATCTCTTTCACACCCTGATTCTATCAAGCTCATTCACCTTACAAGGTATTTATTGCAAGCAGCTCTTCCAGAAATGGAGATTAACAGAGCCTGCAACCCAGGACACCTCAGTAAGCCAGTACTTTTCATCTCCTGAAGGTGTAGGTAGACACAGAGCTGGAACATCTTTTCCAGAGCTGTGTGATGCTGTCTCATCTATGTTCCTTTACTGTTGACTCAGTGTCACTTCTTATCTAACCTGGTTGCATCCCAGGATTTCTGGTGCCAAAAATAAACTGACAGCTTTCATCACTAGTTAAAAGGAAACTGCAATAGGAAAAGCCATTTTTCTGATTTCTCTGTTGATCAAAGATGCTTCCTGCAAGCCTGATGCGGTAGAAACAATATCAGCTTTAGAATGACAGTCATTACAGCAGAATCCTTTCACTGATGAAATCCCACAGCACGAAGTATGACAACACACAACCTGCCTGTGCAGTTCCAGAAGCAGAAGAAAGCCGTCAACCAAGACTTGTTCTCATCTGCTCTGAAAGTCCACTGGGACAAGGCCACTTTTCTCTGACGTGCTTCCAGAAGTATCACTTCTGAGCACTGTGCCAGGGAGTTACAAGACACTGTTTGTGTGTACAGAGGAGAAAAAGACGTCTGTCTGGAAACAGACTTGGTGAAGGAGAAGCAGCATTTTCCAGAGTACTTCAGAAAGAACTGAGCACTGCCCCAAGAGCTTCAGAGCGGCAGGCTGTCACAGTGTGCCAACCAGCTCAGCTGTGAGTTGGCACTGAAGCTGCACCACAGGGAGAACAAAGCCCCCTGTGCACCCTTGGAGAGCCAAGGGTTGGAGATTCATGAACCTTGAGCTCCTTTCCAACCCGGGCCATGCTGTGATTCTGGGATTCTCACCTTTGCCTCATCTGGCAGAGGGAGGCAGCTCTTTCTCTTGTCTCCCTATGGCTGTCAGGTCACCAGGGCCAGTGTCACACAGGGAACTGCAAACACTGTGTGTGCTGTGCCCTGCCCATGGCAGCACAGAGGCAGCTGCCAGCAGCTGATGCCCACAAGGACAGCCAGCCTGGACTTCCTTTGATTCCTTCCCTTTGGATCAGCGTCCTTCAGGAAGGCGGAACATCTCTCCAGCTGAGCAGCAGAGGACAGCAGGGCTTCGTTGTCTGGGCATGTTCTCTTCTGGCCCTCTGGCCCTCACAGACACAGGAGGAGGACACAGAGGCTGCTGTCACACAGCCAGCCCTGCCTCTCAGGTCAGCTCTCAGGCCATCCTCTCTCCCCTCAGCAGCAGCTCACTGTTCTGCACTCCTCTGGCCTGGGCTGGCAGAGGTGTGCAGCAGTTCTGCTGATCTCCCAGTGCTGGCCATGTCTGCAGTGCCTGTGTGAAAGACACAGGAAGCTGCCAGCATTGCACTGCTCTGCTGTGCCCCTGCCATCACCGAGTTTGCTGTCAGCAGCTGCTGCTACACGTCCATTCAGGCACAGGCCTTTCCTTCCTGGCCCTCTTTCCCCCCCTCTCTCCTCTGCTCTCTCTCGTGCTCCCCTTTGGCCTGGGCTGGCTGAGCAGTGCAGGCCTTGTTGTTGCTCCCTGGGCCAACTACGTCACGGTTCCCCGTGACTCTGCCAGCTGCTCTGACACAGCGACTGCGTCCTCAGTGTGGATTCCAGAATGCGACAGACGTCCAGAGAAGACTTCCAGGGCTGATTGGAACATGCTGCCATCAAGAACTGCCATGGCTCAGGCCCCCTGGGAATCTGCTCACAGCGAAAGCTGCTGTCACTCTGTGTGGGCACAGCCTTGTCTGTGTAGGCCTGCTCACACTGCAGCCCCTGTCTGCACCAGAACCGTGCCGATCCACCTTCTCTTGGCCTCCTTGCCTGCATGGAAAAGGGCAGCTTGGGCTGAAGTCCCTCAACTTTCAGGTGGCCGAGTGAAGTCTCTGAGCCCTGGTGACCCACGCAGCTCTTCAGCCTGCTGACCTGCTCTGCTGGGGCTGTCTTAAAAGGCAGAGGGCACGTTATCCTAATGTCCCCACATCCATCCCTCTTAGCATACTGTAGGCCAGTTCCTAAAAGGACACCTGCACAATCTCTCTGAATGTTAATCAACACGTAGTTGGTCTGTGCACTGCAGAAATTGCACCTAGGTTTTCAGTGGTGATTAGCTATGTGTTTAGTCAGAGGTGCAATGGTTCTAATGGTGAGAGAAAGACATTCCCAGTTGTCATCAGGTGGAACACACTTCAGACTGGAATCCTCAAGCAGACTGCAGTCAAGCTTTCTTAATTACTCGTTGTTGTTATCAATTCAGACGCATCCCTTAATTCCTGCTTGAATGAACATTTTGTAATAATCTGCTGAGACAGTGCAAGGCTTGACAATGAGACTATAGTTTATTAAAGTAGCACTTTTTACTTAGGTGCACTTTTCATCTGTTGAACTTCCTGTCGTCTATTGGAAATCTCTGGCACCAGTGCATAAGATTCACCTATTCTATAGAAGTCTGACTGAACCCCATACTGGGATTATTTTTGTTCAATCCAAGCACCTTGGACATTACTATACATTTATTCAATCATGAGGTAAGTCTGCTTCAGAAGCAATATAGAAAGCATAAAGGGGGAAGAAGATAATGTATTAGTGAAGACTTAACTAGTATTCATAAACTGAAAACTGTGAAACACTATGATGATTACAGAATTTCCCGGAGAAATGTCAAGTTCTTATCTGAATGCTAAATGCAACATCAGTTCACTTCTCACTGGGTTGAATGTTTTAAATATTTGGTAATAATAATGGTTCCTTAATTCTGACATTTAATATGAAAATATTAAAATTCCTGTGTTAGAGTACTTTTTTGTTAGAATGCCAGATGCTAAAGGGATGAAGTGGCACAAGAAAGCAAAATATCTCTGCTGATGGCAGGAAGGACTGTAAGGATGGAAAGGCTGGTGTTTGCCATGGGCAGGGAAACACATCTGGTTTTCATTTTCTCTTTCTCTTTGAGTTCCAGAAAAATAGAGGAGAGCGTGCCCTCACCTTGGACCCCTCCTGCCCTCTGCTGCTGAGATGGAGAAATGTCCCACCTCCTACAAGGACATCAGGACAAAGATAAGTAATCAAAATATTTCCAGGCTGGCTGTACTTGTGGGCATCTGTTGCTGGAAAATTTAATGGCATTAAACTGCCTAGATAAGGACAGAATGAGGGTGACAATAGAATGGTACGTAATCACAGTACAATGAAAAGTGTATGCAGGGTGCAGGAAGGGAGGTGTGGACATTCTGAGTTGCAACTCTTTATTTGCTCCAGAAAGCTCTATCAGAATGGAAGACTGAAGGAAATACTTTGAGTGTTTTTTTAATGTGACTGGATAAAAGATCCATGTGGCAAATTGAATAACTGAGTGGTAAAGGGACATAGATACCTCACTGTTTCATGGAACCTTTCAATTAAGCACCTGAGCACTGTGTACAGGACTTGGGAATATAAGTATTAGAGGATCATGGAATATCTGTATTTGGAAGGGACCTCGAGGATCATGTATTCCACCTCCTGGTTCCACACCGGACCTCCTATGGGTCAAGCCCTGTGTCTGAGAGCATTGTGCAAATGCTCTTTGGCCTTTGTCAGCTCAGTGCCAAACCACTGCCCTGGGGAGCCAGTGCCAAATTCCATGTATCTACTTCATCCTACAGAATGATGCCAAGAACAGTTATAGAGATCGACTTACAAACAAAATTCTTGTCTTGAATTAATGGTACACTCACCATTTTTTAAAAAAAAAAAAAGTAAGAAAAAGAAAAAAGAAGAAAAAGAAAGAAAAAAAAAAAATCAAAGCCACATTCTTACGCTGGCATTTTACAGTATTGTCAGATTTTTGTAATTCTGTTTTGTCATATAAGATTCTCTCATCATGAAATAATGACCAAATTCTCTCTTCAGATCTAAACATACAAATGTTAAAGGCAACAGTGCTGTTCAAGAGTACATTACCAGCTCAAACACTGCTTTGGCTGTAAAACTGAAGGTAGTAAAGAATTTTATCAAGGAGTTAGAAGAAAACATGTAAGTGTAGATTTAAAAGCAACCTGTATTGTTACTTAGAGTTTGATATAGTGTAATCCAATGCACAGTGCTTGTAACGTGTGTTTTACAAAATGCTTTGCAATGTAGGCATCTATTAAGATAAATGCTGCAAGTTCTAATATGTCCATGACCTTTTCAAACTGTTCCTTACTCCTACACATCACTACGAGTAGTTCTTCTGTCAGGAAGGATCACATGAGTAATTAACCTGTGACCTTAAGTTTGGAATTAAATGCATACAGTGGAAGTAAGAGCTGTGGGTTATTTTGCTCTTTCAGTGTTGAACAGATGAGGTGTTTTGTTTTGGAGGGTGGATAGTGATGGGACAAGTGGGGAATGGCTTTAAACTGAGACGGGGGGTGTTGAGGTTTAGGTTGGATGTGAGGAGGAAGTTTTTCAGCCAGAGGGTGGTGAGGCACTGGAACAGGTTGCCCAGGGAGGCTGTGGATGCCCCATCCCTGCAGGCAGCCAAGGCCAGGCTGGATGTGGCTCTGGGCAGCCTGGGCTGCTGGCTGGCAGGTTAGAAACCCAACATGACTTTATTGCAGCCCTGGGTGCAGGGGGATCACTGCTCCTAGCATGCACACAGAAGAGCTGGAGCACACAGGTGATGTACATTCCACTTGTGAACATTCCTGCAATTCCAGAGAGCGTGCGCCTGTTCCAATCACTGCTGCACAGATTAGAAACTGATTGCAGATGAGCTGTTTTGGTATGGGGTTCTTGCCAACGGTCTGCAGTGGCTGTGTGATTCCTCGGGGAGTTGCTCTCCAGCCCAAAGGTCATGTCCTAAGTCGACCAGATCCCATTTGTGTCCAGAAATGGCTTACAACAGATCAGCTGCTGATCAAGTTTCTAACAGCACACTGGCCTTGCTCCAGTGTCTGTGTCATCAGCCCCAGCACATACGGTGCACCTCTTCAAGGCTTTGCAACACTGAGACTCTGCACTTGGGCTCCAGACATCCTGCTGCACCAAGAGGTTATTCTAGCTTTGGTATCTTGCAACTTTGTCTATAACTACATCACTGTAAACATAAATGTCTAGGAGCATGGAGATGGAGAAATTAATCTTCCTGTAATTCTCTGTACTGCAGCCCCGTGGTTGTCAACACCTAATGCAATATTGAAATTTCAGTTGAGAAATTGAAAGCTGTCCCTAACAAAAAACATCTGCATTTGTTATTGAAATCACACTGAGGATCAATAAATCCAAATGCTTCTAGCATAACCACGATTATAGGCAGTGTTTAGACAAGCTCTTACAGGAAAACCATGAACACAAGGCTAAAGAGAGACTAAGTGATGCACTCTGCAGGAATACTCATGGAAGTCTTCACAGTGCAGGAGTCTGATCTGATTACAGATGCTGTCCTTTAAGTACCCCTTATCATATCTTTTTTTTCACTGTTGTGCAGGGGTTGGACTCAGTGATCTCTGGAGGCTGGAGATGCTGTTTGCTAATGGCAGATGGAGAGAGGAAAAGCAAGTCCAAGGCATGCTGTGCATAGCCACCACATGGCATCTGCACCATTTCCCCCTGCACAAAGGAGGAGCAGCTCACAAGCTTGGCCTGGGCCAGGGAAGGGAGCAGACAAACATCTGGACCGACCCCAAACGAGCTGGTTCTGCAGGTTTGGTGTCTTCTGCTGCTTGTCTCACATCCCGCTGCTCAGCGGTAGATTTGTTCCTGCTCAGTGCTAACAGGAAACTCACACAGCATTTCTGTTTCAGCTGTGCCAACGCTTTGATCCCTTGCTGCTTGGATGGGGTGTTTGAAGAATGATGCCTGTGCTGATGTCCAGCCAGGCTTTGGGGATGAGTCTCCACACCAGGGTCCGTCTGACAGGACTGAGGGCTGGGGATCCAGCCAGGTCGAGTCCAGCGTGCTTTGCTCTTGTTCTTAGTGCTTGTTTTTGCTCAGGAGGGCAGGAGGTGAACCTCATGAACCAATGCCTGCAGACAGGGTTTGCAGAGAAAGAGGTCCTGCAGGCCTTGTGTGACAGCCACGGAGCTGCAGCGAGGCTGCATCAGTGTAAAACACCAGAGATCCACGGAGGTGTGAAGGGGAGCTGTGGGCTGCAGTCACGCAGGAAGGGATGTGCATGCTCGGGGTTTGGTTGTTGTGTGTGTGTTAAGTGACTGTGATACCACTGCTGGGTCAGTGTGAGTGTACGGAACAAGTGTGACAGCCTTTTTGATGGAGTCCTGTGAAAGGAGTCCTATGGACTTGAGATCCAACTGTCAGCCTGTGGGCATCATCCAGGAGTTGGGGTAGGGGATGAGGCAAGGGAAGTTGGTGTAAGAAGGTGATAAAGCAGTCTGGCAGCAGTTCTGTGTTTCTCCCATCTCCTGCTTTATTTCCTTCCAGGTGAAATAGATGGGTGCTGCAACATGCCCTTGAATGTAACAAAAGCCACTCTAGTGTGGATTTGACATGGGCCCAGCACTGCAAGGTACGCTGCTGGGAGGAAGCGTCCATCTGGCTGAGGGCAGGAAGGCCCTCCAGAGGGATGCACTGAGGCCAGTTGTGCGAGGCTCAACAAGAGCAAGCGCCAGGTCCTGCGCTTTGGTCATGACGACCCCGTGCCAGCTTCTCCAGGATTTGGCTGGGGTAGAATTCCAAGCAGCCCCTGATTCCAGAACGTTGGGCTGGGCTGTTGGAATCTTCTGCCCTTGGGACTGGTCTTGCCTCCCCACCCTGTCCGTCGTGGTGGAGCAGCCTGGTGGCCCTCAGTGATGTCATAAGGGCTAGAATGAGGGGAGGAGCAGTGCGTGCTGCGTCCCTTCATTGGAGCGCTGGAGCTCTGACTGAGCAGCTCGCTTGTTGCACTTGTGCACCGACTGCGTCCCTTTGTCTTCACACCGTCCTGTGCAGCACCTTGTAGGTAAGCTGAGACAGTGTGGGAGAGACGGGGGGACAGTGAGTGCTGAGAACTGCTGGCTGGCGGAGCTCATAGGATCACATTATCTCCATCAGCAGAGGGGTGGCCATGAGGGACAGGGAGGTGATCGTCCCCCCCTGCTCTGCTCTTGTGAGGCCCCAGCTGCAGTACAGTGTCCAGAAAGACAGGGAGCTGCTGGAGAGGGTCCAGAGGCAAGCTACAGAGATGATCAGGGGACAGGAGCACCTCCCCTGCAAAGACAGGCTGAGGGAGCTGGGCTTGTTCAGCCTGGAGAAAAGAAGGCTGTGGGGTGACCTCATGGCAGCCTTCAGTACCTAAAGGGAGCCTAAAAAGAGGAGGGGAATCAACTCTTTGAAAGGGTAGATAACAGCAGGACAAGGGGAAATGGTTTTAAGTTGAAAACTTAAGTTTTTAAGTTGAGGGAGGGCAGATTTTGGTTTTTCCCTCGTATTCTTTGCTAAACCGTGGAAGCAAACTGACCTGCTCTTTCTCTCTCCTCTCTCCACCCTCTGCCTGCTTCCCTGCTGCAGCTTTTGCTCGTGGAAGATCAGAGCAAAGTGACAAGGAACGGCTGCATATTCGTGAGATTTCTCTCCCTCGTTCTGATCTCTTGCCAGGTACCTGCCATGGTTTGTCCCCCCACATGCTTTAGCAGCCCGTGACGCCCCGTGTTTAGTAACACAGCCTCATCCAGCTTTGATGGGACGCTGGTCACGTGTGGGTTTTCTCCACGTGCTCTGCAGCTCAGCCCTCAGAAGGATGCTGTCTGTGGTGCTGTGACCAGCTGGTCTACAGGAAAGCAATCCCTTAGGCAAAGAGTCCCAGCCCCAGCTTGTGCAGAGCTGCACAGCATCACCAGGGACACCAGCAGGCGTGCTTGGGCTGTGTGAGTGTGCCCGACAGCTGTAGGGAGCACAGCAGAGATGTGAACAGAGAAAATAAAAGTGTGTTTCTTTTCAGTTCCAGCTTGTCACACCTACGCTGATGGCTGTGGCGTGCAGCGAGATCAGCTGTGGGCCTGACCTGGCATGGACAGAGGTAGAGTATGAAGCTCTGATTGGTCTTTGTTCCCTGACTGCAGCCAGCAGAGTGAGCCGCAGATGTGCTCTCCTGCTTTCCAAGAGAGCTCCTCTGTGGCAAGACAGTAGTGCAAGTGTGGCAAGTTTATAAAAGTACCAGAGCCATCTCGGCTGTTGTGTTTGTCCTCTACTGACTTTTCCCTTCAAATGGCTGCAGAAACAACAATCATTCTCTGCTCTGTTTGGCCTCGCTGTTGGTTGGACTGCTCAAGAGAGCTGCTTGGTGCTTGCAATGGCACTGTTTGCACCTTGTAACTGCAGCCGTAGCTTTGGTTTCCCTCTTCACGGTCTCCTAGCATCTGAAACAGTCAGCCTTCCTGCACAAAGAGCGCAGGAAAGGAGGGGCCAAAATGGACAAGGCCACCTGTCTGCGTCAGTGCCATTGCTGATTAGTCTGGGTGGGGAGAGATGCATCTTTGCTGGCGTGTGCCTGCTGCACACCAGGGAGAGAAACAGCCGTTATTAGACTTGCAGTTCCTTCTGAAGTGCCCATGATAAGGACCGAGTGCATTTCCTGCAGCTTTCTCTGCAGATGTGCTCCTCACCTTGAAATCTCCTTGTTGGTTCCCAGCTCCTCACCGTGGCCTGTGCTCTCTGTTTCAGACTGAGAACAAGGGGAAGCCCCTGCTGGACCATGAGGTGGCACCTGTGAATGTTCCAGCTATTGCTGCTGCCCATGCTATTAAGAGACACGTTGCCCAGGCAGCGGATGAACTCTCCTTTGAGGTAAGCAGTTCAAGGCGTTCCTTGTTGCTCAATTTTACAATGGCAAATGCCTTCAGAGCTGCACTGGTGCAAGTGCTCTCATGCTCGGCCATGTTTGGCAGTGCAGAAGAATGCAGTCATTTGAGCTGTGCTTTCCTCCCAGCCGTGCTGAAGCTGGGATTGACGTTGCAATCTCTTGCAGGTGGGAGACATCGTGTGTGTCATCGACATGCCACCAAAGGAGCTGACCCCCTGGTGGAGAGGCAAGCTCGGCTTCCAGGTAGGCACAAGCTTCAGACTGGAGAGTGCAACTTCAGTAAAGGCAGGAATCTCAGCTTAGAGCTGCTCTGCCTGCACAGGATGCCTAAAGGACATAGTTTCCCTGTGTCGGTGTCAGAGGACCTTGCCTTTGGCTGCAAATGTTGAAAAATTCTTACCTTTATGCTGTGAACTATGGTCATTTTCTGCTGGATAGTCTTATGGAACATCAGGCAAGCACGTTCCGAGGGAAATGTTATGTGCCTTTTGGTTTAACAATTCAGATCTGAGAAGTGCTGCATGCAATAGTTGGCCTCTCTTTTCTTCTTGTTACAGGTTGGATTTTTCCCAGGGGAGTGTGTGGAACTCATTAATAAGAACATTCCTGAGGCACTCATCAACTCTGTGCCAAAGCCAGGTACGGATGTTACATTTGATGGTGTGGGGAAGCAAAATGAAGTCTTTTTTGGGGTGCGTTCCATGTTTAGTACCTCCTTTATCCATCCCACATTGTCCTCTGGGTTGATGATTCTTCATGCACACCATGGGGCAGAGATTTGGCCCAATCCTCCTGTGTTTATGATTGGACTTGGCAAAACTATAGAATACTCATGGAATGGCTTGGGATGGATGGGACCTCAGGGATCATCATGCTCCAACCCTCCTCAGGATGGTCTCCCAGCCCCCACATTTAATGTGAGACTAGATCAGGCTGCCCAGGGCCCCATCCAACCCGGCCTTGGGCTCCTCCAGAGATGGGGAAAATCCCTTTTTGTATATACTGGTTGGTAATGTTCTTCCCGTTCTGACGTGCTCTGTAGAATGTGCTGTGCTCGGCCTCGTCCAACGGAGCCAGACCTGAAATGACCTGGTTTCTTCCTTTTGTTGTGCAGTGCCCAAGAAACGCAGCAAGATCCTCACCTTCCTTCGTTCCTTGGTGAAGGCCCGCCCAAAGAAACCGACCGAGCGGGAGGTGGAGAAGGAAAGGGTGTTTGGCGGTGACCTGGGAGAGCATCTTCTCCACTCCGGTCGTGATGGTAAGGAGCTGCCCATTCCTGAGATCTTCCTCTGCTGGGCATCTAAAGAAGATGAAAGGGAGCTCGTATCTAGCAGGGGGCAGGCTGATAGCCGTGGAGACACGTGTAATGGGAGTTGATGGCTGAAGGATAAAGTGAGGCGGATGCTCCTAAGAGACAAGCACATCTGTATTTGCTTCAGCCAAGCCTGGCTGGGCTTAGTGGATGGGATGTGAAGCACAGCCTGCAGCACGATTGAATCAGGAGCTCCACTGACGGCTGGCACGTGTTCTTCAGTCCCCCAGGTCCTCCAGAGCTGCGCTGAGTTCCTTGAGCAGCACGGCGTGGTGCAGGGGATATACCGCCTGTCCGGCGTCGCGTCCAACATCCAGAGACTGCGGTAAGAGTGCTGCGACTGACACAGCCTGAGTGCATCTGGTGTGGCTTTGGGCTTGCCTTCCTCTCGCTCAACCGGGTTTGCGTCCCTCTCTCCAGGCAGGAATTTGAGTCGGAGCAGATTCCTGAGCTCACCGTCCGTGACATTCACAGCGTGAGCTCCCTCTGCA
This sequence comes from Phasianus colchicus, assembly GCF_987193195.1. NCBI lineage: Eukaryota > Metazoa > Chordata > Aves > Galliformes > Phasianidae > Phasianus > Phasianus colchicus. The sequence goes on from NC_143476.1 coordinate 4,826,924, forward strand.
AGATGTACTTCAGGGAGCTCCCGAACCCTCTGCTCACCCACCAGCTGTACGGCAAGTTCTCGGTAAGCACAAGGCCACGTCTTTCATTTCCCTCTTCCTGGGCCTCTTGGCAGATGGCTGCAGCTGTGCCCCAGCTCGGAGGCCCTTTTGCTGTCAGCCCCACGAGGTTTACTCGCAGTGGTGTACTAGCCTGATTGGTGTCTCGCTCCCTTTCTGCACTACTCCAGGATGCTGTTGGTGCCGCTACAGAGGAGGAGCGGCTGCTCAGAATGCAGGACGTCATCCAGCAGCTGCCCGCTCCTCACTACAGGTCAGTGCTGCCCTCAGCCTGCTGAGCTCAGCCCTGCTGCATTGCAGAGGGCAACGATGCGGTTCCAGGCTCTGTCTCACGCCGGCAACATGATGCCTGTGTATGCTGAAGGGTTGAAGGCTCCATGGGCTTACTATATGGGGTCAGTTCCTGGGCACGGGGGCACGCTTGGTGCAGCTGATGGCTGCGGCTGTGCTGTGCTGGGGCTTGGTGCTGCAGCGTGGCACTCAGTCAAGTTGGATCTACTTCATCTTCGGTGACAGTAGCAATCACAAGAAGTAGCATGAATGGAGGTTTGCTTTCTGAATTGCAGCACGGCATGCTCGTTGGTGCTGAACGTTTGCCTCTCTTGTTTTCCAGGACACTGGAGTTCCTGATGAGACACTTGGCGTGTCTGGCTGGGAGCTCCACAATAACAAACATGCATGCCAAGAACCTAGCCATTGTGTGGGCTCCAAACCTCTTAAGGTAAACTTCTGCTTCTGTTTCAACACAACACTGACATCTGTTCTCCAGTAAAAAAAAAAAACAGTCCTCTCTTTTTCTCCATCAAATGTGCTCTTCTCCTGTAAAATCTGTGGCTGACAGAAGAGCGGGATCCTGGGCTGTTCTCCAACCCCATGGGCACAATGTCTAGGTGACAATTTCTGCAGTCTTGTTGAGATGGGACTGACGTGTCCTTGATCATCCAGGGGAATTTCTGCAGTGGCATCACTGATTGCCCACTGCGGAAGTCTCCAGAGCCTCAGCTGACAGCTTTTGGCTGCAACAATTCAGACTCGGGGAAACGGTCTTGGAGAAATGACTTCTAAAATCTGCCTTTTCTACAGATCACAGCAGAACGAGTCTGCCTGCGCCAGCGGAAGAGCTGCCTGCATGGAGCTGCAGACACAGTCAGATGTGGTGGAATTCATCATCAACCACACAGACATCCTCTTCTGCTCCAAATCCAGAGCAGACATTGCAGATGCAGCAGGTGAGTGTCTTCCTCCATTAGCTTGATCTTGACCTGACACCTTGATCAAATGCAGGCCTTCTCCAGGACCTTTGAGATTCTCTTTTACCTTCAAGGGGACAGCAGACCTCTGGGCTTCCATTAGGGTGTGGCATCCTGTTGCTGGATGCTTAGAATGTCCAAGCCCAAATTTCACAAGGAAGAAACTGTCATTATTATGTTTGCATGCAGGAAAAGCTTGATACAAGTGTGGCAGCGAAGCTTTCTCAGTTCCCTGCCACCATTTCCTTGGGTTTTTCCTTGCCTATTTTGATACAGTAAGCTGCTCTTAATGATGACCGTGTCCTTTGCCATAAACACACCTCTGCCCACATGGTTATTTTGAGCTCCTCTTCTTCCAGTGGCTCGGATAAGCAAGCCTGTGAAAAATACAGCACCTCCCCCAGAACTCTGGTGGCTGTGCTGCTGCTTTCTGATCCTCGCTCTTACCTGTGGTTTTCCCTGACAGGGCACAATTCTCTCCCAGGGCCCAAGTCTGTGGGGGTCTCTTCTGCTGCCACAAAGCTGCTCAGCCTGGAGGAGGCACAGGCACAGAGGCGAGGCCACAGCAGCTCTCCCCCTGTGACAGAGAGCAGCCACGACATTGAAGTGGAAGAAAGCCCTGCAGCTGGGCAGGGCAAATTCCACACAATCATTGACTTTCCATCTGACAGGTAAAGAGGACTTTCTTTTCCAGCACCTAGCATCATTGTTTGGGTGGGTTTTTCTGTTTTTCTGCAGAAACCAGGCAGTGCTAGGAACAAGCAACTGCTGCCAAGAGCTCAGTGCTGCTCTTCCCTCACCCTGCACCACGCACGACTCACAGCATTGGCTGTTTTCTCTCTCCAGGCAAAATCCACCCAGGAAGAGTGAGGAATCACCAGCTAGCAGTTGGTGTTGCTGCTTCAGGCTCAGAAAGCCATCCTCTGGCAGCAAACGCCAACTGCAGCGCAATGCCAGGCAGCCCTCAGAAACAGCAGTGGTAGTCCTGGCAGGTAAGGGTGCAAATGCAGCTTCCAAATCCCTGCTTTTCAGGAACATCGAATTCAAGCTTGCAGTGCACTTCTATCTCCTTCTAGCATTCCAGCCCCTGCCTAAATCTTCATTCCTGATCAAGAACCACTGTCGTCATTCAGCTTGTGAAAGTTTGACACTAACCCCTGTGTATCCTTTCCAGGTGAATCGAGCCCTTGCCAAGCCATAAGATCCAGGGCAAGTAGCAATGATGCTCTGTGTGCTTCCATCAGTGGAGAGCTCTTAGGAAGCACAAATTGCTGCAGTTCCAACAGCAGCCTTCCATCTAACAACATTAATGAAGAGAAGGAGCTCATCGAAGTCCATGCTCTCATTACACCTGGCTCTGCTGAAGTTGCTGACCTGTGCCTCCCAGACACCAGAGTCACAAGCGTGGATTTTAACCCAGAGTCTCTGCAGTGCAGGCCATCCCAAGAGCAGTGTGAGTGCCCCGACAGCAGCACCTCCATGCAGGAGCAGGTCAGCATCATTGAGGAGGAGCAGAGCCTCTTGCAGGGGGACTTTCAATCAGGCCTCCAGTCCCAGGCACCGGACAGCAGCACTGAGAGCTCTGAGCCACTCTCTCCATGACAAGACAGGATGAGTCCCTAAGTCACCGTGGACCTCTCCCACCCTCCTGTCTTTTATACAATAATAAAAGCACACTTGTGCTCAACCAACACCTTGACTGCCTCCAGAGTCGTCATTCACACGGACTGGGATGAATGCAGCACACAGCAAGGCACCCCAGCTTGCAATGCTGTGGCTGTGGGGTGCGTGCAGCACAGCTCCAGGTTTGTTCCTGTTTTGTCTGGCTTTGGGATGTCTGCAGGGGGAGCTCTGCTACCATTTGGCATGGTAGCAAATAATCTCTCGCATCCTGGATGCTGCTCATGATACTCCCAAGCTTCCTGGCTGTGGCTTTGTGATGCTTTTCAGGGCTTTTTGATGCATTTCCATGCCTTGGATGTTGCTTAACACCTCCCTCCTCCCATCATGTCCTTTCCTGGCTCCCACCTACGAACTGGCCCTGCAGATCATCTCCAGACCTGTCATCAGCACACTGCGGCAGGAGAAGCTCCCCCTGGCCAACGTCAGGCAGTACTGCTTGGTCTGCAGCTCAGTGGCCATTTCCCTTTTAGGCGGCTCCTGCAGAAGAATCAAGCAGCAGAAGAATTTGCTCACCCTGCAGCACACAAATGCTACAAAAGCAGAAACAACCTGGGAATCTCTGGGTCTGCAAGACTTCACAGACACTCACCGACTGTGTCTGATGGCTCCCTCCCATCCTTGATTTCCTTCTCCCCTTCTCCTCGTCGGATCCCACTGCTGAGCCATGATCAAGCTGCCCAGTGTGGCAGAGCATCGTGCAGAGCCGTGCTGGCACCTCCTCCCCTTCCTCTCCTGCAGCTCAGCGTGCAACCTGAGCAAGTTTTTTTCTGAGAAAGTGACCAGCTCTTTTCCATCCCTTTGCCCCTACAAACAGTTGTCCAGAGGATCTCATCCAAGAATTCCTGGAACAGCCTGCAGCTGGCTCTCCTGAAGTTCAGGCTCCTGCCTTTGCTTCCTGCCAGGCCCGCATTCCTTGAGATCACCAACTCAAGGAGGGCATGGTCACTGCAGCCCTGACCGCCTCCTGTCGTAACCCCTGGTGTGCACCATGTCCAGCAATGCTTCCCTTCTGCTTGCTGTGCCCAATGCCTGCACCACAGAGTGATTCTCACTGCACTCCAGGAGTCTGTCAGATTGCTTGCAGCCAGCCATGCTGATTTCCCAGACTGACTGGAATCCCCCATCAGGATGAGAGTCAGTGAGTGCGATGCTTCTGCTGGCTGCAGTAAGCAGCTCCCACCAACAGGCTCTCTTTCCAGGCGGCTGTAGCAGACCCTCACCTCCAGAAGCCCTGCACTGCTGCACTTCCTAATTTTACCCACAAGTTCACAACCTGCTCATGGCTCTTCTTAGTTCTTTGCACTCAACTTCTCATCATAGGGGGCAAATCCCTTGCCTTCCAGAATTCCATAGTATCAATTGTGTCTGCTTTATGTCAGGATCTTTTTTCTTTCTTTTCTTTTCCCATTTTCTAGGTAGGAAAATGAATTTCTGAGCCAGGAGAAGCAGAAGTGAAACAGTCTTCCTGGCACTGCTCAGGTTGCATGAGTTGCCAAGTGCTCCTCAGGTAATGTGTGCTGAAGAGCTGACCTTGGTGGCAGGGGCTGTGGCTGCATTTTGTGCCTGTCATGCGGGAATCCAAGAAAGCCTATTCAGAGCAGGAGCTGCAGAGCGAGATAAACATCACGAGAAGGTAAGGCTGAGAAGCAAGGACACCTCCAGAAAGAAGAGAAAAACTGAGTCAAGTGAGCTGCGTGACGGCCGTGTGATGCTGACCATGATTGGAGGAAGAGCGCATGGCTGGGAATGACTGATGGCTCTGGTTGGATGTGTGCCTGTGTGCACAGAGGTAAGGAGTGTTTGTGGGATGTTTTGCTGGCATCTAACGGCTGTAAGGGGAAGTCAAGAGAGAAAACTTGTGAATGCATATACGGGATGTTAAAATCTGGAACAGACTGTTTGGATCATTCACAGCTGAGTCCGTGCCAGATTGCCACACTGCCAGAACTTGGGGCCCAGGATTTTCCTTAGAGTGCCAACTGCTTATTTTAAATGATAAAAAGTAACACTGAAAAAAGCTTCCCTCCTTGCATTAGAATAAGGCATTGATATTTGATGTTTCTGTCTTTCCATTCCTTTAGCAGCCTGGGTGTTGATGCAGCTGCATGCATCTGCTGCCCTCCCCTTCTGTTTTGTGTAAAAGAACAGTAAAATATGCAATCAGTGTGAGATCTTTCTGAAGTATTTTACTTTATTTGCCCCTAGGCTGCAATGGCTGGGAAATGGCAGTGTCACCCAGGATCCCACACGGCGACCTGATGTCTCATTGTTGGGGTCTATTGGAAACCACCACGATGACAAAAGAATGCCTGGGATTCCTCCGGCCCAAATGCCAAACCTTGCACTTGGCTGTGCTGAACCTCATGAGGTTCACCCAGGCCCACCTCTCAAGTCTGCTGAGCTCAAACAGATGTCATTTTTCTCGTGTCCTTCCATTCCGAGTCCATCTGTTCCCCAGAGCAAAAGAATTTGGAGGGAACCACCGACAGTTATGTGAGCGATTTCAGCGTCTATTTCTGATCATGGCAACAACTTCAGAGGTCACACTTAATTTACGGTGCCCGTTGTAATTCTGACCAAGGCTGCAGTTGCAGCTGACTTCCCAAGGCTGCAAGACGTGGTGGTGACACAGCCTTGTGCTGCTGCATTGGTGCTCATCCCACGTTTCCTTTCTCTGTCTCGCAGGTCAGCTCCTGCTGGAAGCAGATGGTATCCCAGTGTGAATGAAGGTCAGTGCAGGAGCAGCTGCTGATGGGAGGAAGGAAGTCCATGCTGAAGAGCTCTGAAGCATCTGCAGGTATGGTTCTGGAGGAGGCAGCAGTGATGTCGGAGGGCTCCCCAGCAGGAAGCTGTCTCATCCAAATGCTTGCTGAGTGGTTGGAAGGGAGCTTTCTGCATGACAGCAGCACCAGCTGCTTGCTTCAAATGCTGCAAAGACAAGGATTAGCACGAGTTCCAGTATCTACAGTATCATCACGAATCACGATAGGATTACAATGTGTCCTCATACAAACGCAGCCATTTCTCTCTGAGTCCAGAGGCTGTCCGGAAAGCATCTTTGAGATCTCTCACACCAAACCACTGCTGTCCGTGTGGGATCTGACTCATTAGGGTATAGGGGTTAGGAACCACAGGCTGTCTTTTGAGAACGGGTTCAGTCATTTCCTTACATCTTGCACCAGCCGATACGTGCCGTCTGCCTTCCGTGCCGACAGGATTGGGGTGTTATAAGGCCACAGACAAGGTTCCAGAAGACATCCTTAACCAGTGTCTGTGTTACAGCTTTTAGACCCACTCTCCCTTCTAAGGCTATGGGATATTGTTGCTGTTTCACAGCTCCACTCCCTCCTTGGGCAGTTCTTTGTAAGGGAAAATTGTGAGTCCACCCCGATTTCCTTCCCCTGCCCACAGCTTTGGATTCATTTCTTCTCATCACCAGCTGTTAACACATTCATTGACACCTGATATCTGTTTCACAGACTTGCAGCTGTAATCCTCATTTAACTGTTAAATCTCTCCCCCATAAATCGGTCCCTGCTTCAGGCACAGAGAACAATTGCCCTGCAACTATTTTATCTTTCCATTTTAGTTCTGTGGTCTCCAAGAGTGGAGCTGTCATTTCTGATCCCTCAGCCCCAGTTATGCACAACAGCCATATCCAGATACACGTCTGGTACCTCTGAACTAGCTAATGCTGTAGGATGGAATGTTCTTTCTGCACTGGCTATCAAATGTGGGATTGCTCTGAAGTAGTACAGCACCATGTGTTTAGTAATTTGCCCTTAGAAACAGTTTGAAAAAGTAGAAAGACTTTATTAGTATTAGTAAAAAGAGGTTATTTCATAACATATTTTAGAAATACAGTTGTTCAATCATGTGATCAATTCTCACTTACAGAACTGTAATGGTTACAAATTGCATGGGTATAGTATTCAGGACCAGAAAGCATGTTGTAAGGCCATTCTGATTGGATAGGAGAAGCTCAGCAAAAGAAAAACAGACTCCAAAGAAGCCAGGGCCTCCCTCTGTCCAGCTTCAAAAATTCTCTCCATTCAGGGATGAGCAGGTGTCCAGAAATAGTGGCCAAGTGTGGATAAGCAGCTGTCAGACGTTCAATAATTAGTAGTATACCTGCTGAGCTAGCAACAGTTGGAGTTTAGCCAGTCACACACACACACATAAAATGGCACTGGTTGGAAGGGACCTCAAGGATCAGGAATCTCCAACTCCCTGCCACAGGCAGGGCCACCAACCTCTGTACCACTGCACATATGCACATTGCTGGATAGAAACAGCAGTGTGGAAAAAACTGTATGCTGTGGATGAAAAGGGTGAATCAGAATGGCTTAACAGCTGTCCCACAAGAAAAAGCAATCCCTTACCTGCTCTGCCATGCTCATGACAGCAGAAATGCAGATGCCAGCAGCTGATGCCCACAAGGACTGCCAGCCTGGACTTATTTTCATTACATATCTTTGTCCTGATGTCCTTCTAGAAGACTGGATATTTCTCCCACAGAGCAGCAGAGAACAGGAGAGTTCCAAGGTGAGGGCAAACTCTCCCCTGCTTATCTAGCACTGAAAGATTAAGACAAAATGAAAACCAGATGTGTTTTACTGCCCATGGCAAACACCAGCCTTTCCATGCTTACAGTCCTTCCTGACATCAGCACTAATTGAAACAACATCCCACTCACCTTTGCCATGTCTGGCAGAGGTTGCAGGTTCTTCTATTGCATCCCTCTAGCTGTCAAGTCAAGAGCTCCTGTGTCACACAAGGAAAAGCAATCTGTTACCTGCTGTGCCATGCTCATGGCAGCAGCAATGCAAATGCCAGCAGCTGATGCCCACAAGGACAGCCAGCCTGGACTTATTTTCATTACATATCTTTGTCCTGATGTCCTTCTAGAAGCTGGAAAATTTCTCCCTCTGAGCAGCAGAGGGCAGGAGAGTTCCAAGGTGGGGGCACACTCTCCCCTGTTTATCTTGCACTCAAAGAGAAAGAGAAAATGAAAACCAGATGTGTTTCCGTGCCCATGGCAAACACCAGCCATTCCATACTTACAGTCCTTCCTGACATCAGCACTAATTGAAACAACATCCCACTCACCTTTGCCATGTCTGGCAGAGGTTGCAGCTCTGTCTATTGCATCCCTCTAGCTCTCAAGTCAAGAGCTCCTGTGTCACACAAGGAAAAGCAATCTGTTACCTGCTGTGCCATGCTCATGGCAGCAGCAATGCAGATGCCAGCAGCTGATGCCCACAAGGACAGCCAGCCTGGACTTATTTTCATTACATATCTTTGTCCTGATGTCCTTCTAGAAGCTGGGACATTTCTCCCTCTCAGCAGCAGAGGGCAGGAGAGTTGCAAGGTGAGGGCACACTCTCCCCTGTTTATCTGGCACTCAAAGAGAAACAGAAAATGAAAACCAGATGTGTTTCCCTGCCCATGGCAAACACCAGCCTTTCCATCCTTACAGTCCTTCCTGACATCAGCACTAATTGAAACAACATCCCACTCACCTTTGCCATGTCTGGCAGAGGTTGCAGCTCTTGCTATTGCATCCCTCTAGCTTTCAACTCAAGAGCTCCTGTGTCACACAAGGAAAAGCAATCTGATACCTGCTGTGCCATGCTCATGTCAGCAGTAATGCAGATGCCAGCAGCTGATGCCCACAAGGACTGCCAGCCTGGACTTATTTTCATTACATACCTTTGTCCTAATGTCCTTCCAGAAGCTGGGACATTTCTCCCTCTCATCAGCAGAGGGCAGGAGAGTTGCAAGGTGAGGGCACACTCTCCCCTGTTTATCTGGCACTCAAAGAGAAAGAGAAAATGAAAACCAGATGTGTTTCCCTGCCCATGGCAAACACCAGCCTTTCCATCCTTACAGTCCTTCCTGACATCAGCACTAATTGAAACAACATCCCACTCACCTTTGCCATGTCTGCCAGAGGTTGCAGCTCTGTCTATTGCATCCCTCTAGCTTTCAACTCAAGAGCTCCTGTGTCACACAAGGAAAAGCAATCTTTTACCTGCTTTGCCATGCTCATGGCAACACCAATGCAGATGCCAGCAGCTGATGCCCACAAGGACTGCCAGCCTGGACTTATTTTCATTACATATCTTTGTCCTGATGTCCTTCTAGAAGCTGGGACATTTCTCCCTCTCAGCAGCAGAGGGCAGGAGAGTTGCAAGGTGAGGGCACACTCTCCCCTGTTTATCTGGCACTCAAAGAGAAACAGAAAATGAAAACCAGATGTGTTTCCCTGCCCATGGCAAACACCAGCCTTTCCATCCTTACAGTCCTTCCTGACATCAGCACTAATTGAAACAACATCCCACTCACCTTTGCCATGTCTGGCAGAGGTTGCAGCTCTGTCTATTGCATCCCTCTAGCTTTCAACTCAAGAGCTCCTGTGTCACACAAGGAAAAGCAATCTTTTACCTGCTGTGCCATGCTCATGTCAGCAGCAATGCAGATGCCAGCAGCTGATGCCCACAAGGACTGCCAGCCTGGACTTATTTTTATAACATATCTTTGTCCTGATGTCCTTCTAGAAGCTGGGACATTTCACCATCTCAGCAGAAGAGGGCAGGGGAGTTGCAAGGTGAGGGCACACTCTCCCCTGTTTATCTGGCACTCAAAGAGAAAGGGAAAATGAAAACCAGATGTGTTTCCCTGCCCATGGAAAACACCAGCCTTTCCATCTTTACAGTCCTTCCTGACATCAGCACTAATTGAAACAACATCCCACTCACCTTTGCCATGTCTGGCAGAGGTTGCAGCTCTGTCTATTGCATCCCTCTAGCTTTCAACTCAAGAGCTCCTGTGTCACACAAGGAAAAGCAATCTGATACCTGCTGTGCCATGCTCATGTCAGCAGTAATGCAGATGCCAGCAGCTGATGCCCACAAGGACTGCCAGCCTGGACTTATTTTCATTACATACCTTTGTCCTGATGTCTTTCTAGAAGCTGGGACATTTCTCCCTCTCAGCTGCAGAGGGCAGGAGAGTTGCAAGGTGAGGGCACACTCTCCCCTGTTTATCTGGCACTCAAAGAGAAAGAGAAAATGAAAACCAGATGTGTTTCCCTGCCCATGGCAAACACCAGCCTTTCCATCCTTACAGTCCTTCCTGACATCAGCACTAATTGAAACAACATCCCACTCACCTTTGCCATGTCTGGCAGAGGTTGCAGCTCTGTCTATTGCATCCCTCTAGCTTTCAACTCAAGAGCTCCTGTGTCACACAAGGAAAAGCAACCTTTTACCTGATTTGCCATGCTCATGGCAGCAGCAATGCAGATGCCAGCAGCTGATGCCCACAAGGACTGCCAGCCTGGACTTATTTTCATTACATATCTTTGTCCTGATGTCCTTCCAGAAGCTGGGACATTTCACCATCTCAGCAGAAGAGGGCAGGGGAGTTGCAAGGTGAGGGCACACTCTCCCCTGTTTATCTGGCACTCAAAGAGAAAGAGAAAATGAAAACCAGATGTGTTTCCCTGCCCATGGCAAAGACCAGCCTTTCCATTCTTACAGTCCTTCCTGACATCAGCACTAATTGAAACAACATCCCACTCACCTTTGCCATGTCTGCCAGAGGTTGCAGCTCTGTCTATTGCATCCCTCTAGCTTTCAACTCAAGAGCTCCTGTGTCACACAAGGAAAAGCAATCTGATACCTGCTGTGCCATGCTCATGTCAGCAGTAATGCAGATGCCAGCAGCTGATGCCCACAAGGACTGCCAGCCTGGACTTATTTTCATTACATACCTTTGTCCTAATGTCCTTCCAGAAGCTGGGACATTTCTCCCTCTCATCAGCAGAGGGCAGGAGAGTTGCAAGGTGAGGGCACACTCTCCCCTGTTTATCTGGCACTCAAAGAGAAAGAGAAAATGAAAACCAGATGTGTTTCCCTGCCCATGGCAAACACCAGCCTTTCCATCCTTACAGTCCTTCCTGACATCAGCACTAATTGAAACAACATCCCACTCACCTTTGCCATGTCTGGCAGAGGTTGCAGCTCTGTCTATTGCATCCCTCTAGCTTTCAACTCAAGAGCTCCTGTGTCACACAAGGAAAAGCAATCTTTTACCTGCTTTGCCATGCTCATGGCAACACCAATGCAGATGCCAGCAGCTGATGCCCACAAGGACTGCCAGCCTGGACTTATTTTCATTACATATCTTTGTCCTGATGTCCTTCTAGAAGCTGGGACATTTCTCCCTCTCAGCAGCAGAGGGCAGGAGAGTTGCAAGGTGAGGGCACACTCTCCCCTGTTTATCTGGCACTCAAAGAGAAACAGAAAATGAAAACCAGATGTGTTTCCCTGCCCATGGCAAACACCAGCCTTTCCATCCTTACAGTCCTTCCTGACATCAGCACTAATTGAAACAACATCCCACTCACCTTTGCCATGTCTGGCAGAGGTTGCAGCTCTGTCTATTGCATCCCTCTAGCTTTCAACTCAAGAGCTCCTGTGTCACACAAGGAAAAGCAATCTTTTACCTGCTGTGCCATGCTCATGTCAGCAGCAATGCAGATGCCAGCAGCTGATGCCCACAACGACTGCCAGCCTGGACTTATTTTTATAACATATCTTTGTCCTGATGTTCTTCTAGAAGCTGGGACATTTCTCCCTCTCAGCAGCAGAGGGCAGGAGAGTTGCAAGGTGAGAACACACTCTCCCCTGTTTATCTGGCACTCAAAGAGAAACAGAAAATGAAAACCAGATGTGTTTCCCTGCCCATGGCAAACACCAGCCTTTCCATCCTTTCAGTCCTTCCTGACATCAGCACTAATTGAAACAACATCCCACTCACCTTTGCCATGTTTGGCAGAGGTTGCAGCTCTGTCTATTGCATCCCTCTAGCTTTCAACTCAAGAGCTCCTGTGTCACACAAGGAAAAGCAATCTTTTACCTGCTGTGCCATGCTCATGTCAGCAGCAATGCAGATGCCAGCAGCTGATGCCCACAAGGACAGCCAGCCTGGACTTATTTTCATTACATATCTTTGTCCTGATATCCTTCCAGAAGCTGGGACATTTCACCATCTCAGCAGAAGAGGGCAGGGGAGTTGCAAGGTGAGGGCACACTCTCCCCTGTTTATCTGGCACTCAAAGAGAAAGGGAAAATGAAAACCAGATGTGTTTCCCTGCCCATGGAAAACACCAGCCTTTCCATCTTTACAGTCCTTCCTGACATCAGCACTAATTGAAACAACATCCCACTCACCTTTGCCATGTCTGGCAGAGGTTGCAGCTCTGTCTATTGCATCCCTCTAGCTTTCAACTCAAGAGCTCCTGTGTCACACAAGGAAAAGCAATCTGATACCTGCTGTGCCATGCTCATGTCAGCAGCAATGCAGATGCCAGCAGCTGATGCCCACAAGGACTGCCAGACTGGACTTATTTTCATTACATATCTTTGTCCTGATGTCCTTCCAGAAGCTGGGACATTTCACCATCTCAGCAGAAGAGGGCAGGGGAGTTGCAAGGTGAGGGCACACTCTCCCCTGTTTATCTGGCACTCAAAGAGAAAGAGAAAATGAAAACCAGATGTGTTTCCCTGCCCATGGAAAACACCAGCCTTTCCATCCTTACAGTCCTTCCTGACATCAGCACTAATTGAAACAACATCCCACTCACCTTTGCCATGTCTGGCAGAGGTTGCAGCTCTGTCTATTGCATCCCTCTAGCTGTCAAGCCAAGAGCTCCTGTGTCACACAAGGAAAAGCAACCTTTTACCTGCTTTGCCATGCTCATGGCAGCAGCAATGCAGATGCCAGCAGCTGATGCCCACAAGGACTGCCAGCCTGGACTTATTTTCATTACATATCTTTGTCCTGATGTCCTTCTAGAAGCTGGGACATTTCTCCCTCTCAGCAGCAGAGGGCAGGAGAGTTGCAAGGTGAGGGCACACTCTCCCCTGTTTATCTGGCACTCAAAGAGAAACAGAAAATGAAAACCAGATGTGTTTCCCTGCCCATGGCAAACACCAGCCTTTCCATCCTTACAGTCTTTCCTGACATCAGCACTAATTGAAACAACATCCCACTCACCTTTGCCATGTCTGGCAGAGGTTGCAGCTCTGTCTATTGCATCCCTCTAGCTTTCAACTCAAGAGCTCCTGTGTCACACAAGGAAAAGCAATCTGTTACCTGCTGTACCATGCTCATGGCAGCAGCAATGCAGATGCCAGCAGCTGATGCCCACAAGGACTGCCAGCCTGGACTTATTTTCATTACATATCTTTGTCCTGATGTCCTTCTAGAAGCTGGGACATTTCTCCCTCTCAGCAGCAGAGGGCAGGAGAGTTGCAAGGTGAGGGCACACTCTCCCCTGTTTATCTGGCACTCAAAGAGAAAGAGAAAATGAAAACCAGATGTGTTTCCCTGCCCATGGCAAACACCAGCCTTTCCATCCTTACAGTCCTTCCTGACATCAGCACTAATTGAAACAACATCCCACTCACCTTTGCTATGTCTGGCAGAGGTTGCAGCTCTTTCTATTGCATCCCTCTAGCTTTCAACTCAAGAGCTCCTGTGTCACACAAGGAAAAGCAATCTGTTACCTGCTTTGCCATGCTCATGGCAGCAACAATGCATATGCCAGAAGCTGATGCCCACAAGGACAGCCAGCCTGGACTTATTTTCATTACATATCTTTGTCCTGATGTCCTTCCAGAAGCTGGGACATTTCACCATCTCAGCAGAAGAGGGCAGGGGAGTTGCAAGGTGAGGGCACACTCTCCCCTGTTTATCTGGCACTCAAAGAGAAAGGGAAAATGAAAACCAGATGTGTTTCCCTGCCCATGGAAAACACCAGCCTTTCCATCTTTACAGTCCTTCCTGACATCAGCACTAATTGAAACAACATCCCACTCACCTTTGCCATGTCTGGCAGAGGTTGCAGCTCTGTCTATTGCATCCCTCTAGCTTTCAACTCAAGAGCTCCTGTGTCACACAAGGAAAAGCAATCTGATACCTGCTGTGCCATGCTCATGTCAGCAGCAATGCAGATGCCAGCAGCTGATGCCCACAAGGACTGCCAGCCTGGACTTATTTTTATAACATATCTTTGTCCTGATGTCCTTCAAGAAGCTGGGACATTTCTCCCTCTCAGCAGCAGAGGGCAGGAGAGTTGCAAGGTGAGGGCACACTCTCCCCTCTTTATCTGGCACTCAAAGAGAAACAGAAAATGAAAACCAGATGTGTTTCCCTGCCCATGGAAAACACCAGCCTTTCCATCTTTACAGTCCTTCCTGACATCAGCACTAATTGAAACAACATCCCACTCACCTTTGCCATGTCTGGCAGAGGTTGCAGCACTGTCTATTGCATCCCTCTAGCTGTCAAGTCAAGAGCTCCTGTGTCACACAAGGAAAAGCAATCTGTTACCTGCTGTGCCATGCTCATGGCAACACCAATGCAGATGCCAGCAGCTGATGCCCACAACGACTGCCAGCCTGGACGTATTTTCATTACATATCTTTGTCCTGATGTCCTTCCAGAAGCTGGGACATTTCTCCCTCTCAGCAGCCGAGGGCAGGAGAGTTGCAAGGTGAGGGCACACTCTCCCCTGTTTATCTGGCACTCAAAGAGAAAGAGAAAATGAAAACCAGATGTGTTTCCCTGCCCATGGCAAACACCAGCCTTTCCATCCTTACAGTCCTTCCTCACATCAGCACTAATTGAAACAACATCCCACTCACCTTTGCCATGTCTGGCAGAGGTTGCAGCTCTGTCTATTGCATCCCTCTAGCTTTCAACTCAAGAGCTCCTGTGTCACACAAGGAAAAGCAATCTGATACCTGCTGTGCCATGCTCATGTCAGCAGTAATGCAGATGCCAGCAGCTGATGCCCACAAGGACAGCCAGCCTGGACTTATTTTCATTACATACCTTTGTCCTGATGTCCTTCCAGAAGCTGGGACATTTCTCCCTCTCAGCTGCAGAGGGCAGGAGAGTTGCAAGGTGAGGGCACACTCTCCCCTCTTTATCTGGCACTCAAAGAGAAAGAGAAAATGAAAACCAGATGTGTTTCCCTGCCCATGGCAAACACCAGCCTTTCCATCCTTACAGTCCTTCGTGACATCAGCACTAATTGAAACAACATCCCACTCACCTTTGCCATGTCTGGCAGAGGTTGCAGCTCTGTCTATTGCATCCCTCTAGCTTTCAACTCAAGAGCTCCTGTGTCACACAAGGAAAAGCAATCTTTTACCTGCTGTGCCATGCTCATGTCAGCAGCAATGCAGATGCCAGCAGCTGATGCCCACAAGGACTGCCAGCCTGGACTTATTTTTATAACATATCTTTGTCCTGATGTCCTTCAAGAAGCTGGGACATTTCTCCCTCTCAGCAGCAGAGGGCAGGAGAGTTGCAAGGTGAGGGCACACTCTCCTCTGTTTATCTGGCACTCAAAGAGAAACAGAAAATGAAAACCAGATGTGTTTCCCTGCCCATGGAAAACACCAGCCTTTCCATCTTTACAGTCCTTCCTGACATCAGCACTAATTGAAACAACATCCCACTCACCTTTGCCATGTCTGGCAGAGGTTGCAGCACTGTCTATTGCATCCCTCTAGCTGTCAAGTCAAGAGCTCCTGTGTCACACAAGGAAAAGCAATCTGTTACCTGCTGTGCCATGCTCATGGCAACACCAATGCAGATGCCAGCAGCTGATGCCCACAACGACTGCCAGCCTGGACGTATTTTCATTACATATCTTTGTCCTGATGTCCTTCCAGAAGCTGGGACATTTCTCCCTCTCAGCAGCAGAGGGCAGGAGAGTTGCAAGGTGAGGGCACACTCTCCCCTGTTTATCTGGCACTCAAAGAGAAAGAGAAAATGAAAACCAGATGTGTTTCCCTGCCCATGGCAAACACCAGCCTTTCCATCCTTACAGTCCTTCCTCACATCAGCACTAATTGAAACAACATCCCACTCACCTTTGCCATGTCTGGCAGAGGTTGCAGCTCTGTCTATTGCATCCCTCTAGCTTTCAACTCAAGAGCTCCTGTGTCACACAAGGAAAAGCAATCTGATACCTGCTGTGCCATGCTCATGTCAGCAGTAATGCAGATGCCAGCAGCTGATGCCCACAAGGACAGCCAGCCTGGACTTATTTTCATTACATACCTTTGTCCTGATGTCCTTCCAGAAGCTGGGACATTTCTCCCTCTCAGCTGCAGAGGGCAGGAGAGTTGCAAGGTGAGGGCACACTCTCCCCTCTTTATCTGGCACTCAAAGAGAAAGAGAAAATGAAAACCAGATGTGTTTCCCTGCCCATGGCAAACACCAGCCTTTCCATCCTTACAGTCCTTCCTGACATCAGCACTAATTGAAACAACATCCCACTCACCTTTGCCATGTCTGGCAGAGGTTGCAGCTCTGTCTATTGCATCCCTCTAGCTTTCAACTCAAGAGCTCCTGTGTCACACAAGGAAAAGCAACCTTTTACCTGATTTGCCATGCTCATGGCAGCAGCAATGCAGATGCCAGCAGCTGATGCCCAAAACGACTGCCAGCCTGGACTTATTTTTATAACATATCTTTGTCCTGATGTCCTTCCAGAAGCTTGGACATTTCACCATCTCAGCAGAAGAGGGCAGGGGAGTTGCAAGGTGAGGGCACACTCTCCCCTGTTTATCTGGCACTCAAAGAGAAAGAGAAAATGAAAACCAGATGTGTTTCCCTGCCCATGGCAAACACCAGCCTTTCCATCCTTACAGTCCTTCCTCACATCAGCACTAATTGAAACAACATCCCACTCACCTTTGCCATGTCTGGCAGAGGTTGCAGCTCTGTCTATTGCATCCCTCTAGCTGTCAAGCCAAGAGCTCCTGTGTCACACAAGGAAAAGCAACCTTTTACCTGCTTTGCCATGCTCATGGCAGCAGCAATGCAGATGCCAGCAGCTGATGCCCACAACGACTGCCAGCCTGGACTTATTTTCATTACATACCTTTGTCCTGATGTCCTTCCAGAAGCTGGGACATTTCTCCCTCTCAGCAGCAGAGGGCAGGAGAGTTGCAAGGTGAGGGCACACTCTCCCCTGTTTATCTGGCACTCAAAGAGAAACAGAAAATGAAAACCAGATGTGTTTCCCTGCCCATGGCAAACACCAGCCTTTCCATCCTTACAGTCCTTCCTGACATCAGCACTAATTGAAACAACATCCCACTCACCTTTGCCATGTCTGGCAGAGGTTGCAGCTCTGTCTATTGCATCCCTCTAGCTGTCAAGTCAAGAGCTCCTGTGTCACACAAGGAAAAGCAATCTGTTACCTGCTGTGCCATGCTAATGGCAGCAGCAATGCAGATGCCAGCAGCTGATGCCCACAACGACTGCCAGCCTGGACTTATTTTCATTACATATCTTTGTCCTGATGTCCTTCTAGAAGCTGGGACATTTCACCATCTCAGCAGAAGAGGGCAGGGGAGTTGCAAGGTGAGGGCACACTCTCCCCTGTTTATCTGGCACTCAAAGAGAAAGAGAAAATGAAAACCAGATATGTTTCCCTGCCCATGGCAAACACCAGCCTTTCCATCCTTACAGTCCTCCTGACATCAGCACTAATTGAAACAACATCCCACTCACCTTTGCCATGTCTGGCAGAGGTTGCAGCTCTGTCTATTGCATCCCTCGAGCTGTCAAGCCAAGAGCTCCTGTGTCACACAAGGAAAAGCAACCTTTTACCTGCTTTGCCATGCTCATGGCAGCAGCAATGCAGATGCCAGCAGCTGATGCCCACAAGGACTGCCAGCCTGGACTTATTTTCATTACATATCTTTGTCCTGATGTCCTTCTAGAAGCTGGGACATTTCTCCCTCTCAGCAGCAGAGGGCAGGAGAGTTGCAAGGTGAGGGCACACTCTCCCCTGTTTATCTGGCACTCAACGAGAAACAGAAAATGAAAACCAGATGTGTTTCCCTGCCCATGGCAAACACCAGCCTTTCCATCCTTACAGTCCTTCCTGACATCAGCACTAATTGAAACAACATCCCACTCACCTTTGCCATGTCTGGCAGAGGTTGCAGCTCTGTCTATTGCATCCCTCTAGCTTTCAACTCAAGAGCTCCTGTGTCACACAAGGAAAAGCAATCTGTTACCTGCTGTGCCATGCTCATGGCAGCAGCAATGCAGATGCCAGCAGCTGATGCCCACAAGGACTGCCAGCCTGGACTTATTTTCATTACATACCTTTGTCCTGATGTCCTTCCAGAAGCTGGGACATTTCTCCCTCTCAGCAGCCGAGGGCAGGAGAGTTGCAAGGTGAGGGCACACTCTCCCCTGTTTATCTGGCACTCAAAGAGAAAGGGAAAATGAAAACCAGATGTGTTTCCCTGCCCATGGAAAACACCAGCCTTTCCATCTGCACAGTCCTTCCTGACATCAGCACTAATTGAAACAACATCCCACTCACCTTTGCCATGTCTGGCAGAGGTTGCAGCTCTGTCTATTGCATCCCTCTAGCTTTCAACTCAAGAGCTCCTGTGTCACACAAGGAAAAGCAATCTGTTACCTGCTGTGCCATGCTCATGGCAGCAGCAATGCAGATGCCAGCAGCTGATGCCCACAAGGACTGCCAGCCTGGACTTATTTTCATTACATACCTTTGTCCTGATGTCCTTCCAGAAGCTGGGACATTTCTCCCTCTCAGCTGCAGAGGGCAGGAGAGTTGCAAGGTGAGGGCACACTCTCCCCTGTTTATCTGGCACTCAAAGAGAAACAGAAAATGAAAACCAGATGTGTTTCCCTGCCCATGGCAAACACCAGCCTTTCCATCCTTACAGTCCTTCCTGACATCAGCACTAATTGAAACAACATCCCACTCACCTTTGCCATGTCTGGCAGAGGTTGCAGCTCTGTCTATTGCATCCCTCTAGCTTTCAACTCAAGAGCTCCTGTGTCACACAAGGAAAAGCAATCTGTTACCTGCTTTGCCATGCTCATGGCAACACCAATGCAGATGCCAGCAGCTGATGCCCACAAGGACAGCCAGCCTGGACTTATTTTCATTACATACCTTTGTCCTGATGTCCTTCCAGAAGCTGGGACATTTCTCCCTCTCAGCAGCAGAGGGCAGGAGAGTTGCAAGGTGAGGGCACACTCTCCCCTGTTTATCTGGCACTCAAAGAGAAAGGGAAAATGAAAACCAGATGTGTTTCCCTGCCCATGGCAAACACCAGCCTTTCCATCTTTACAGTCCTTCCTGACATCAGCACTAATTGAAACAACATCCCACTCACCTTTGCCATGTCTGGCAGAGGTTGCAGCTCTGTCTATTGCATCCCTCTAGCTGTCAAGCCAAGAGCTCCTGTGTCACACAAGGAAAAGCAACCTTTTACCTGCTTTGCCATGCTCATGGCAGCAGCAATGCAGATGCCAGCAGCTGATGCCCACAAGGACTGCCAGCCTGGACTTATTTTCATTACATATCTTTGTCCTGATGTCCTTCCAGAAGCTGGGACATTTCTCCCTCTCAGCAGCAGAGGGCAGGAGAGTTGCAAGGTGAGGGCACACTCTCCCCTGTTTATCTGGCACTCAAAGAGAAAGGGAAAATGAAAACCAGATGTGTTTCCCTGCCCATGGAAAACACCAGCCTTTCCATCTTTACAGTCCTTCCTGACATCAGCACTAATTGAAACAACATCCCACTCACCTTTGCCATGTCTGGCAGAGGTTGCAGCTCTGTCTATTGCATCCCTCTAGCTTTCAACTCAAGAGCTCCTGTGTCACACAAGGAAAAGCAATCTGTTACCTGCTGTGCCATGCTCATGGCAGCAGCAATGCAGATGCCAGCAGCTGATGCCCACAAGGACTGCCAGCCTGGACTTATTTTCATTACATACCTTTGTCCTGATGTCCTTCCAGAAGCTGGGACATTTCTCCCTCTCAGCAGCAGAGGGCAGGAGAGTTGCAAGGTGAGGGCACACTCTCCCCTGTTTATCTGGCACTCAAAGAGAAACAGAAAATGAAAACCAGATGTGTTTCCCTGCCCATGGCAAACACCAGACTTTCCATCCTTACAGTCCTTCCTGACATCAGCACTAATTGAAACAACATCCCACTCACCTTTGCCATGTCTGGCAGAGGTTGCAGCTCTGTCTATTGCATCCCTCTAGCTTTCAACTCAAGAGCTCCTGTGTCACACAAGGAAAAGCAATCTGTTACCTGCTTTGCCATGCTCATGGCAACACCAATGCAGATGCCAGCAGCTGATGCCCACAAGGACAGCCAGCCTGGACTTATTTTCATTACATACCTTTGTCCTGATGTCCTTCCAGAAGCTGGGACATTTCTCCCTCTCAGCAGCAGAGGGCAGGAGAGTTGCAAGGTGAGGGCACACTCTCCCCTGTTTATCTGGCACTCAAAGAGAAACAGAAAATGAAAACCAGATGTGTTTCCCTGCCCATGGCAAACACCAGCCTTTCCATCCTTACAGTCCTTCCTCACATCAGCACTAATTGAAACAACATCCCACTCACCTTTGCCATGTCTGGCAGAGGTTGCAGCTCTGTCTATTGCATCCCTCTAGCTGTCAAGTCAAGAGCTCCTGTGTCACACAAGGAAAAGCAATCTGTTACCTGCTGTGCCATGCTCATGGCAGCAGCAATGCAGATGCCAGCAGCTGATGCCCACAACGACTGCCAGCCTGGACTTATTTTCATTACATATCTTTGTCCTGATGTCCTTCCAGAAGCTGGGACATTTCACCATCTCAGCAGAAGAGGGCAGGGGAGTTGCAAGGTGAGGGCACACTCTCCCCTGTTTATCTGGCACTCAAAGAGAAAGAGAAAATGAAAACCAGATATGTTTCCCTGCCCATGGCAAACACCAGCCTTTCCATCCTTACAGTCCTCCTGACATCAGCACTAATTGAAACAACATCCCACTCACCTTTGCCATGTCTGGCAGAGGTTGCAGCTCTGTCTATTGCATCCCTCTAGCTGTCAAGCCAAGAGCTCCTGTGTCACACAAGGAAAAGCAACCTTTTACCTGCTTTGCCATGCTCATGGCAGCAGCAATGCAGATGCCAGCAGCTGATGCCCACAAGGACTGCCAGCCTGGACTTATTTTCATTACATATCTTTGTCCTGATGTCCTTCTAGAAGCTGGGACATTTCTCCCTCTCAGCAGCAGAGGGCAGGAGAGTTGCAAGGTGAGGGCACACTCTCCCCTGTTTATCTGGCACTCAAAGAGAAACAGAAAATGAAAACCAGATGTGTTTCCCTGCCCATGGCAAACACCAGCCTTTCCATCCTTACAGTCCTTCCTGACATCAGCACTAATTGAAACAACATCCCACTCACCTTTGCCATGTCTGGCAGAGGTTGCAGCTCTGTCTATTGCATCCCTCTAGCTTTCAACTCAAGAGCTCCTGTGTCACACAAGGAAAAGCAATCTGTTACCTGCTGTGCCATGCTCATGGCAGCAGCAATGCAGATGCCAGCAGCTGATGCCCACAAGGACTGCCAGCCTGGACTTATTTTCATTACATACCTTTGTCCTGATGTCCTTCCAGAAGCTGGGACATTTCTCCCTCTCAGCAGCCGAGGGCAGGAGAGTTGCAAGGTGAGGGCACACTCTCCCCTGTTTATCTGGCACTCAAAGAGAAAGGGAAAATGAAAACCAGATGTGTTTCCCTGCCCATGGAAAACACCAGCCTTTCCATCTTTACAGTCCTTCCTGACATCAGCACTAATTGAAACAACATCCCACTCACCTTTGCCATGTCTGGCAGAGGTTGCAGCTCTGTCTATTGCATCCCTCTAGCTTTCAACTCAAGAGCTCCTGTGTCACACAAGGAAAAGCAATCTGTTACCTGCTGTGCCATGCTCATGGCAGCAGCAATGCAGATGCCAGCAGCTGATGCCCACAAGGACTGCCAGCCTGGACTTATTTTCATTACATACCTTTGTCCTGATGTCCTTCCAGAAGCTGGGACATTTCTCCCTCTCAGCAGCAGAGGGCAGGAGAGTTGCAAGGTGAGGGCACACTCTCCCCTGTTTATCTGGCACTCAAAGAGAAAGAGAAAATGAAAACCAGATGTGTTTCCCTGCCCATGGCAAACACCAGCCTTTCCATCCTTACAGTCCTTCCTGACATCAGCACTAATTGAAACAACATCCCACTCACCTTTGCCATGTCTGCCAGAGGTTGCAGCTCTGTCTATTGCATCCCTCTAGCTTTCAACTCAAGAGCTCCTGTGTCACACAAGGAAAAGCAATCTGTTACCTGCTTTGCCATGCTCATGGCAACACCAATGCAGATGCCAGCAGCTGATGCCCACAAGGACAGCCAGCCTGGACTTATTTTCATTACATACCTTTGTCCTGATGTCCTTCCAGAAGCTGGGACATTTCTCCCTCTCAGCAGCAGAGGGCAGGAGAGTTGCAAGGTGAGGGCACACTCTCCCCTGTTTATCTGGCACTCAAAGAGAAAGGGAAAATGAAAACCAGATGTGTTTCCCTGCCCATGGCAAACACCAGCCTTTCCATCTTTACAGTCCTTCCTGACATCAGCACTAATTGAAACAACATCCCACTCACCTTTGCCATGTCTGGCAGAGGTTGCAGCTCTGTCTATTGCATCCCTCTAGCTTTCAACTCAAGAGCTCCTGTGTCACACAAGGAAAAGCAACCTTTTACCTGATTTGCCATGCTCATGGCAGCAGCAATGCAGATGCCAGCAGCTGATGCCCACAAGGACTGCCAGCCTGGACTTATTTTCATTACATATCTTTGTCCTGATGTCCTTCCAGAAGCTGGGACATTTCTCCCTCTCAGCAGCAGAGGGCAGGAGAGTTGCAAGGTGAGGGCACACTCTCCCCTGTTTATCTGGCACTCAAAGAGAAAGGGAAATTGAAAACCAGATGTGTTTCCCTGCCCATGGCAAACACCAGCCTTTCCATCCATACAGTCCTTCCTGACATCAGCACTAATTGAAACAACATCCCACTCACCTTTGCCATGTCTGGCAGAGGTTGCAGCTCTGTCTATTGCATCCCTCTAGCTTTCAACTCAAGAGCTCCTGTGTCACACAAGGAAAAGCAACCTTTTACCTGCTTTGCCATGCTCATGGCAGCAGCAATGCAGATGCCAGCAGCTGATGCCCACAAGGACTGCCAGCCTGGACTTATTTTCATTACATATCTTTGTCCTGATGTCCTTCTAGAAGCTGGGACATTTCTCCCTCTCAGCAGCAGAGGGCAGGAGAGTTGCAAGGTGAGGGCACACTCTCCCCTGTTTATCTGGCACTCAAAGAGAAAGGGAAAATGAAAACCAGATGTGTTTCCCTGCCCATGGCAAACACCAGCCTTTCCATCCTTACAGTCCTTCCTGACATCAGCACTAATTGAAACAACATCCCACTCACCTTTGCCATGTCTGGCAGAGGTTGCAGCTCTGTCTATTGCATCCCTCTAGCTGTCAAGCCAAGAGCTCCTGTGTCACACAAGGAAAAGCAATCTGTTACCTGCTGTGCCATGCTCATGGCAGCAGCAATGCAGATGCCAGCAGCTGATGCCCACAAGGACTGCCAGCCTGGACTTATTTTCATTACATACCTTTGTCCTGATGTCCTTCCAGAAGCTGGGACATTTCTCCCTCTCAGCAGAAGAGGGCAGGAGAGTTGCAAGGTGAGGGCACACTCTCCCCTGTTTATCTGGCACTCAAAGAGAAACAGAAAATGAAAACCAGATGTGTTTCCCTGCACATGGCAAACACCAGCCTTTCCATCCTTACAGTCCTTCCTGACATCAGCACTAATTGAAACAACATCCCACTCACCTTTGCCATGTCTGGCAGAGGTTGCAGCTCTGTCTATTGCATCCCTCTAGCTTTCAACTCAAGAGCTCCTGTGTCACACAAGGAAAAGCAATCTGTTACCTGCTGTGCCATGCTCATGTCAGCAGCAATGCAGATGCCAGCAGCTGATGCCCACAAGGACTGCCAGCCTGGACTTATTTTCATTACATACCTTTGTCCTGATGTCCTTCCAGAAGCTGGGACATTTCTCCCTCTCAGCAGAAGAGGGCAGGAGAGTTGCAAGGTGAGGGCACACTCTCCTCTGTTTATCTGGCACTCAAAGAGAAACAGAAAATGAAAACCAGATGTGTTTCCCTGCCCATGGCAAACACCTGCCTTTCCATCCTTACAGTCCTTCCTGACATCAGCACTAATTGAAACAACATCCCACTCACCTTTGCCATGTCTGGCAGAGGTTGCAGCTCTGTCTATTGCATCCCTCTAGCTTTCAACTCAAGAGCTCCTGTGTCACACAAGGAAAAGCAATCTGTTAACTGCTGTGCCATGCTCATGTCAGCAGCAATGCAGATGCCAGCAGCTGATGCCCACAAGGACTGCCAGCCTGGACTTATTTTTATAACATATCTTTGTCCTGATGTCCTTCAAGAAGCTGGGACATTTCTCCCTCTCAGCAGCAGAGGGCAGGAGAGTTGCAAGGTGAGGGCACACTCTCCTCTGTTTATCTGGCACTCAAAGAGAAAGAGAAAATGAAAACCAGATGTGTTTCCCTGCCCATGGCAAACACCAGCCTTTCCATCCTTACAGTCCTTCCTGACATCAGCACTAATTGAAACAACATCCCACTCACCTTTGCCATGCCTGGCAGAGGTTGCAGCACTGTCTATTGCATCCCTCTAGCTGTCAAGTCAAGAGCTCCTGTGTCACACAAGGAAAAGCAATCTGTTACCTGCTGTGCCATGCTCATGGCAACACCAATGCAGATGCCAGCAGCTGATGCCCACAACGACTGACAGCCTGGACTTATTTTCATTACATATCTTTGTCCTGATGTCCTTCCAGAAGCTGGGACATTTCTCCCTCTCAGCAGCAGAGGGCAGGAGAGTTGCAAGGTGAGGGCACACTCTCCTCTGTTTATCTGGCACTCAAAGAGAAACAGAAAATGAAAACCAGATGTGTTTCCCTGCCCATGGCAAACACCAGCCTTTCCATCCTTACAGTCCTTCCTGACATCAGCACTAATTGAAACAACATCCCACTCACCTTTGCCATGTCTGGCAGAGGTTGCAGCTCTGTCTATTGCATCCCTCTAGCTTTCAACTCAAGAGCTCCTGTGTCACACAAGGAAAAGCAATCTGATACCTGCTGTGCCATGCTCATGTCAGCAGTAATGCAGATGCCAGCAGCTGATGCCCACAAGGACAGCCAGCCTGGACTTATTTTCATTACATACCTTTGTCCTGATGTCCTTCCAGAAGCTGGGACATTTCTCCCTCTCAGCTGCAGAGGGCAGGAGAGTTGCAAGGTGAGGGCACACTCTCCCCTCTTTATCTGGCACTCAAAGAGAAAGAGAAAATGAAAACCAGATGTGTTTCCCTGCCCATGGCAAACACCAGCCTTTCCATCCTTACAGTCCTTCCTGACATCAGCACTAATTGAAACAACATCCCACTCACCTTTGCCATGTCTGGCAGAGGTTGCAGCTCTGTCTATTGCATCCCTCTAGCTTTCAACTCAAGAGCTCCTGTGTCACACAAGGAAAAGCAATCTGTTACCTGCTGTGCCATGCTCATGGCAGCAGCAATGCAGATGCCAGCAGCTGATGCCCACAAGGACAGCCAGCCTGGACTTATTTTCATTACATACCTTTGTCCTGATGTCTTTCTAGAAGCTGGGACATTTCTCCCTCTCAGCTGCAGAGGGCAGGAGAGTTGCAAGGTGAGGGCACACTCTCCCCTCTTTATCTGGCACTCAAAGAGAAAGAGAAAATGAAAACCAGATGTGTTTCCCTGCCCATGGCAAACACCAGCCTTTCCATCCTTACAGTCCTTCCTGACATCAGCACTAATTGAAACAACATCCCACTCACCTTTGCCATGTCTGGCAGAGCTTGCAGCTCTGTCTATTGCATCCCTCTAGCTTTCAACTCAAGAGCTCCTGTGTCACACAAGGAAAAGCAACCTTTTACCTGCTTTGCCATGCTCATGGCAGCAGCAATGCAGATGCCAGCAGCTGATGCCCAAAACGACTGCCAGCCTGGACTTATTTTCATTACATATCTTTGTCCTGATGTCCTTCCAGAAGCTGGGACATTTCACCATCTCAGCAGAAGAGGGCAGGGGAGTTGCAAGGTGAGGGCACACTCTCCCCTGTTTATCTGGCACTCAAAGAGAAAGAGAAAATGAAAACCAGATGTGTTTCCCTGCCCATGGCAAACACCAGCCTTTCCATCCATACAGTCCTTCCTGACATCAGCACTAATTGAAACAACATCCCACTCACCTTTGCCATGTCTGGCAGAGGTTGCAGCTCTGTCTATTGCATCCCTCTAGCTTTCAACTCAAGAGCTCCTGTGTCACACAAGGAAAAGCAATCTGATACCTGCTGTGCCATGCTCATGGCAGCAGCAATGCAGATGCCAGCAGCTGATGCCCACAAGGACAGCCAGCCTGGACTTATTTTCATTACATATCTTTGTCCTGATGTCCTTCCAGAAGCTGGGACATTTCTCCCTCTCAGCAGCAGAGGGCAGGAGAGTTGCAAGGTGAGGGCACACTCTCCCCTGTTTATTTGGCTCTCAAAGAGAAAGAGAAAATGAAAACCAGATGTGTTTCCCTGCCCATGGCAAACACCAGCCTTTCCATCTTTACAGTCCTTCCTGACATCAGCACTAATTGAAACAACATCCCACTCACCTTTGCCATGTCTGGCAGAGGTTGCAGCTCTGTCTATTGCATCTCTCTAGCTTTCAACTCAAGAGCTTCTGTGTCACAGAAGGAAAAGCAACCTTTTACCTGCTTTGCCATGCTCATGGCAGCAGCAATGCAGATGCCAGCAGCTGATGCCCACAAGGACAGCCAGCCTGGACTTATTTTCATTACATACCTTTGTCCTGAAGTCCTTCTAGAAGGTTGAACACTTCTCCATCTCTGCTGCAATGTTCAAAATAGGTCCAAGTTTTGGGCACAGTCTCCTCATGGCCTCTTGCACTCAAAGACAAAGGGAACATGAAAACCAGAAGTGTTTCTTTGCCCATGGCAGACAGTAGCCTTTCCATCCTGACAGTCCTTCCTGCAATCACCTGGAATTGAAACAACATCCCCCACATCTCTTTTTTGAACTTATTCATGCATGAATAATAATAATGTGAATTTTTCTGTAAATCTTATTTCTGCATCGAAATGATCTGATAACCGGAGATTTTTCTCTAAAACAACGCAGGAAATTTGCATTGCTTATCTATGTACGCAAAATATTTTTGCCATTCATCTCAAATATCAATACATATGGCAAAATAAG
The DNA here is from genome assembly GCF_987193195.1 of Phasianus colchicus. NCBI lineage: Eukaryota > Metazoa > Chordata > Aves > Galliformes > Phasianidae > Phasianus > Phasianus colchicus. The sequence continues at coordinate 4,854,210 of NC_143476.1, forward strand.
ATAGAAAAATTATTTACAGACATTTTTGGACATAGATTACTTCTGGTCAAGTTGGAAAGAATCCCTAAGCTGCAATCATGAAATTCTTTTATCAGTTTCTCTGATTTAGCCAGTGTTACTAAAAGGGAAATAAGACACAGGCTTTTGATAGCAGCTGCCAATTTAAGAATGATAATAAGTTTTATTATTCTTGGCTACGATCAAAGTCCCGCATTTCAGGATTATCTCCAGCTCATCAAGTATAATTAACAGTTTTGGATAGCCACATTATTGTATAGCAATATTGTCTTCCTGCAAGGAATTTCATTGTTTTGACACGTGCCACAGGTTGTTAATAGATTGCCTGATTACCATTTATTTTTTTTTATTGGCTTATGATGACTACAGAAAATTATACAGCAGCACCATAAAAACTTTAAATCCTATCCCATGTATCTGCATTCATACGAAAATAATATTGGAAAGCATTGGTGAAACTAAGATTACAAAATAAAGCAGAGGACAATTTCAGTGAAAGCCTGCAGGTTTCACAGCTCTGCCCATTTCAAACCCCTGAAGACACCCACGGGTTTCCTGCTGTGGGACACAGGCACTCACCTGCAGCTCAGCACTGCCTGCTCATGCCTGCGCACACCTTCAGGCTGGAACCAAGGAAATCCTCAGCAAAGACATCAGTACACTTTTGTTATGATGACTTTCATGAAGAAGCATCAAATATTTCTTCACGAGAAATACTGCAAGTCCCTTTGACACTAGCCCTTATTTTAAATGTTTAGATTTGTGCTTCATTCAGGCGTGCTGTCACTCCCAAAAAGATTTTTATTCTTTTGTTTTTCATTCTGAGTGATTTCTGCCTTGTTTACTGACTGTAGGCACAGCAATACTCCTGCACCTTCAGGGAAACAGCAAATCCATCTCTTTCACACCCTACATCTATCAAGCTCATTCACCTTACAAGGTATTTATTGCAAGCAGCTCTTCCAAAAATGGAGATTAACAGAACCTGCAACCCAGGACACCTCAGTAAGCCAGTACTTTTCATCTCCTGAAGGTGTAGGTAGACACAGAGCTGGAACATCTTTTCCAGAGCTGTGTGATGCTATCTCATCTGTGTTCCCTTACTGTTGACTCAGTGTCACTTCTTATCTAACCTGGTTGCATCCCAGGATTTCTGGTGCCAAAAATAAACTGACAGCTTTCATCACTAGTTAAAAGGAAACTGCAATAGGAAAAGCCATTTTTCTGATTTCTCTGTTGATCAGAGATGCTTCATGCAAGCCTGATGCGGTAGAAACAATATCAGCTTTAGAATGACAGTCATTAGAGCAGAATCCTTTCACTGATGAAATCCCACAGTCCTGATTCATACAACACTGACACTGGAGGACACAGTAGTTTAGATGAGAGCGCATTAAAAATGACTTAGTTAAGGTCTCAGAAATAGCAAAGAGTGACAAGAATGAAAAAAAGAAGTTGCAGAAACTGCTTCAGTTTGGCACTCTGGCATAAAGTATGACAACACACAACCTGCCTGTGCAGTTCCAGAAGCAGAAGAAAGCCGTCCACCAAGACTTGTTCTCATCTGCTCTGAAAGTCCACTGGGACAAGGCCACTTTTCTCTGACGTGCTTCCAGAAGTATCACTTCTGAGCACTGTGCCAGGGAGTTACAAGACACTGTTTGTGTGTACAGAGGAGAAAAAGACGTCTGTCTGGAAACAGACTTGGTGAAGGAGAAGCAGCATTTCCAGAGTACTTCAGAAAGAACTGAGCACTGCCCCAAGAGCTTCAGAGCGGCAGGCTGTCACAGTGTGCCAACCAGCTCAGCTGTGAGTTGGCACTGAAGCTGCACCACAGGGAGAACAAAGCCCCCTGTGCACCCTTGGAGAGCCAAGGGTTGGAGATTCATGAACCTTGAGCTCCTTTCCAACCCGGGCCATGCTGTGATTCTGGGATTCTCACCTTTGCCTCATCTGGCAGAGGGAGGCAGCTCTTTCTATTGTCTCCCTATGGCTGTCAGGTCACCAGGGCCAGTGTCACACAGGGAACTGCAAACACTGTGTGTGCTGTGCCCTGCCCATGGCAGCACAGAGGCAGCTGCCAGCAGCTGATGCCCACAAGGACAGCCAGCCTGGACTTCCTTTGATTCCTTCCCTTTGGATCAGCGTCCTTCAGGAAGGCGGAACATCTCTCCAGCTGAGCAGCAGAGGACAGCAGGGCTTCGTTGTCTGGGCATGTTCTCTTCTGGCCCTCTGGCCCTCACAGACACAGGAGGAGGACACAGAGGCTGCTGTAACACAGCCAGCCCTGCCTCTCAGGTCAGCTCTCAGGCCATCCTCTCTCCCCTCAGCAGCAGCTCACTGTTCTGCACTCCTCTGGCCTGGGCTGGCAGAGGTGTGCAGCAGTTCTGCTGATCTCCCAGTGCTGGCCATGTCTGCAGTGCCTGTGTGAAAGACACAGGAAGCTGCCAGCATTGCACTGCTCTGCTGTGCCCCTGCCATCACCGAGTTTGCTGTCAGCAGCTGCTGCTACACGTCCATTCAGGCACAGGCCTTTCCTTCCTGGCCCTCTTTCCCCCCCTCTCTCCTCTGCTCTCTCTCGTGCTCCCCTTTGGCCTGGGCTGGCTGAGCAGTGCAGGCCTTGTTGTTGCTCCCTGGGCCAACTACGTCACGGTTCCCCGTGACTCTGCCAGCTGCTCTGACACAGCGACTGCGTCCTCAGTGTGGATTCCAGAATGCGACAGACGTCCAGAGAAGACTTCCAGGGCTGATTGGAACATGCTGCCATCAAGAACTGCCATGGCTCAGGCCCCCTGGGAATCTGCTCACAGCGAAAGCTGCTGTCACTCTGTGTGGGCACAGCCTTGTCTGTGTAGGCCTGCTCACACTGCAGCCCCTGTCTGCACCAGAACCGTGCCGATCCACCTTCTCTTGGCCTCCTTGCCTGCATGGAAAAGGGCAGCTTGGGCTGAAGTCCCTCAACTTTCAGATGGCCGAGTGAAGTCTCTGAGCCCTGGTGACCCACGCAGCTCTTCAGCCTGCTGACCTGCTCTGCTGGGGCTGTCTTAAAAGGCAGAGGGCACGTTATCCTCATGTCCCCACATCCATCCCTCTTAGCATACTGTAGGCCAGTTCCTAAAAGGACACCTGCACAATCTCTCTGAATGTTAATCAACATGTAGTTAGTTTTCAGTGGTGATTAGCTATGTGTTTAGTCAGAGGTGCAATGATTCTAATGGTGAGAGAAAGACATTCCCAGTTGTCACCACGTGGAACACACTTCAGACTGGAATCCTCAAGCAGACTGCAGTCAAGCTTTCTTAATTATTCGTTGTTGTTATCAATTCAGACGCATCTCTGAATTCCTGCTTGAATGAACATTCTGTAATAATCTGCTGAGACAGTGCAAGGCTTGACAATGAGACTATAGTTTATGAAAGCAGCACTTTTTACTTCCTTTACAAGTTCTTATCTGAATGCTAAATACAACATCAATTCACTTCTCACTGGGTTGAACATTTTAAATATTTGGTAAACATAATGGTTCTAATTCTGACATTTAATATGAAAATATTAAAATTCCTTGTAAGTACTTTTTTTGTTAGAATGCCAGATGCTAAAGGGATGAAGTGGCACAAGAAAGCAAAATGTCTCTGCTGATGTCAGGAAGGACTGTAAGGATGGAAAGGCTGCCATGGGCGGGGAAACACATCTGGTTTTCATGTTCTCTGTCTTTGAGTGCCAGAAAAATAGAGGAGAGTATGCCCTCACCTTGGACCCCTCCTGCCCTCTTCTGCTGAGATGGTGAAATGTTCCAGCTTCTAGAAGGACATCAGGACAAAATATGTAATGAAAATAAGTCCAGGCTGGCTGTCCTTGAGGGCATCAGCTGCTGGCATCTGTGGTTATCAGGAAGGATCTGGTTTTCCTCTTCTGTTTGTCTTTGAGTGCCAGAGGCCAGGAGGATTCCTGTTTCCATGGACTGTCATCAAATTGTCTTTCACTTTGGTGATCACTCATTCATCTGGACCCTGAGGATCCACCTGACAATTTGCCCATAGTTCAGACTAGAGAAACACAGACTGAAGAATCTCTCAGTTTTCAGCAGGTCCTCATCAGGTGGAACTTTGGTCCTCTCCTCCCGGCTGCATGACATCTCTGGAATATTACCAGAAAGTGAAAACCCAAGTAAGTTGTGGATGCCCCACTCCTGTATGCATTCAAGGCCAGGCTGGATTTGGCTCTGGGCAGCCTGGTCTAGTGGTTGGCTGCCCTGCACAGAGCAGGGGGTTGAAACTAGATGATCATTGCGGTTTTTTTCAACCCAGGCCATTCTGTGATTCTATGATTTAATCAGAATGTAAATGCTGTAGTATCTCCTCATAGTATGCCAAAAATTAGTCAAGTCCTGCAGTACTCCAGAATAAACACTGCAAATACACTGCAGTTCATTTAATCCAGCCAATTATTCAGTGCACTCTTTTTCTAGCCAGGCTACTCGGTCCTCTACAGCTTCTGGTCTTCTGAAAAACATCAGTGTTTTGTTATTCATTTGGAAGCTCAGTGTTACGTCCTGTGATCTCTCTAGATTTCTCCATGAGAATATGTAGAAATCTGTAAAGCTCTGATGTCCCTCAGTTCACTACACAAAATTTAAGGGCAGTGCCAAATTCCGTATATCTAGTTCATCCTGCAGAATGATGCCATTTTTTTATCTCAGTGAAAAGTATAGCAGTCAGAACAGGACTGGATTTTTGTTCCAGCGCAGACCAAATTTCCTGCCTACCTTCAAGAAAAGCTCATCGTGTGTAGCTACAGTTACGTACAGATGCAGCTCCTCTGTTAAAATGTACAGAGAGAATGTTCTCTAACCTTGATATGAGATATTTACTGATCTTGTATCATGAGTGACCTCGTGATTCTTCACGCCTGACAATTTTTAAATAATGAGAAATAAAAATACATATTTTTCAAAACAGGTATAGAGATTGACTTACAAAAAAATGTTTATCTTGAATCAATCATACACTCACCATTGCAATAATAAAAAAAAAAAAAAAAAAAAAAAGAAAGAAAAAAAGCCACATTCTTACAGTGGCATTTTACAGTATTGTAATTCTGTTGTGTGAAATCAGGGTTCTCTCATCGTGAAATAGTGACCAAGTTCTCGTTTCATATCTAAACATACAAATGCTAAAGGCAGCAGTGCTGTTCAAGAGTACATTACCAGCTCAAACACAGCTTTGGCTATAAAACTGAAGGTAGTAACAAATTTTATCAAGGAGTTAGAAGAAAACATGTAAGTGTAGATTTAAAGGCAACCTGTATTGTTACTTAGAGTTTGATATAGTGTAATCCAATGCACAGTACTTGTAACGTGTGTTTTACAAAATGCTTTGCAATGTAGGCATCTATTAAGATAAATGCTGCAAGTTCTAATATGTCCATGACCTTTTCAAACTGTTCCTTACTCCTACACATCACTACGAGTAGTTCTTCTGTCAGGAAGGATCACATGAGTAATTAACCTGTGACCTTAAGTTTGGAATTAAATGCATACAGTGGAAGTAAGAGCTGTGGGTTATTTTGCTCTTTCAGTGTTGAACAGCCGAGGTGTTTTGTTTTGGAGGGTGGACAGTGATGGGACAAGTGGGGAATGGCTTTAAACTGAGACGGGGGGTGTTGAGGTTTAGGTTGGATGTGAGGAGGAAGTTTTTCAGCCAGAGGGTGGTGAGGCACTGGAACAGGTTGCCCAGGGAGGCTGTGGATGCCCCATCCCTGCAGGCATCCACGGCCAGGCTGGATGTGGCTCTGGGCAGCCTGGGCTGCTGGTTGGCAGGTTAGAAAGCCCACAGGACTTTATTGCAGCCCTGGGTGCAGGGGGATCACTGCTCCTAGCATGCACACAGAAGAGCTGGAGCACACAGGTGATGTACATTCCACTTGTGAACATTCCTGCAATTGCAGAGAGCGTGCGCCTGTTCCAATCACTGCTGCACAGATTAAAAACTGATTGCAGATGAGCTGTTTTGGTATGGGGTTCTTGCAGACGGTCTGCAGTGGCTGTGTGATTCCTCGGGGAGTTGCTCTCCAGCCCAAAGGTCATGTCCTAAGTCGACCAGATCCCGTTTGTGTCCAGAAATGGCTGACAACAGATCAGCTGCTGGTCAAGTTTCTAACATCACACTGGCCTTGCTCCAGTGTCTGTGTCATCAGCCCCAGCACATACAGTGCACCTCTTCAAGGCTTTGCAACACTGAGACTCTGCACTTGGGCTCCAGACATCCTGCTGCACCAAGAGGTTATTCTAGCTTTGGTATCTTGCAACTTTGTATATAACTACATCACTGTAATCATAAATGTCTAGGAGCATGGAGGTGGAGAAATTAATCTTCCTGTAATTCTCTGTACTGCAGCCCCGTGGTTGTCAACACCTAATGCAATATTGAATTTTCATTTGAGAAATTGAAAGCTGTCCCTAACAAAAAAACATCTGCATTTGTTATTGAAATCACAGTAAGGATCAAGAAATCCAAATGCTTCTAGCATAACCACGATTATAGGCAGTGTTTAGACAAGCTCTTACAGGAAAACCATGAACACAAGGCTAGAGAGAGACTAAGTGATGCACTCTGCAGGAATACTCATGGAAGTCTTCACAATGCAGGAGTCTGATCTGATTACAGATGCTGTGCTTTAAGTACCCCTTATCATATCTTTTTTTTCACTGTTGTGCAGGGGTTGGACTCAGTGATCCCTGGAGGCTGGAGATGCTGTTTGCTAATGGCAGATGGAGAGAGGAAAAGCAAGTCCAAGGCATGCTGTGCATAGCCACCACATGGCATCTGCACCATTTCCCCCTGCACCAAGGAGGAGCAGCTCACAAGCTTGGCCTGGGCCAGGGAAGGGAGCAGACAAACATCTGGACCGACCCCAAACGAGCTGGTTCTGCAGGTTGGGTGTCTTCTGCTGCTTGTCTCACATCCTGCTGCTCAGCGGTAGATTTGTTCCTGCTCAGTGCTAACAGGAAACTCACACAGCATTTCTGTTTCAGCTGTGCCAACGCTTTGATCCCTTGCTGCTTGGATGGGGCGTTTGAAGAATGATGCCTGTGCTGATGTCCAGCCAGGCTTTGGGGATGAGTCTCCACACCAGGGTCCGTCTGACAGGACTGAGGGTTGGGGATCCAGCCAGGTCGAGTCCAGCGTGCTTTGCTCTTGTTCTTAGTGCTTGTTTTTGCTCAGGAGGGCAGGAGGTGAACCTCGTGAACCAATGCCTGCAGACGGGGTTTGCAGAGAAAGAGGTCCTGCAGGCCTTGTGTGACAGCCACGGAGCTGCAGCGAGGCTGCATCAGTGTAAAACACCAGAGATCCACGGAGGTGTGAAGGGGAGCTGTGGGCTGCAGTCACGCAGGAAGGGATGTGCATGCTCGGGGTTTGGTTGTTGTGTGTGTGTTAAGTGACTGTGATACCACTGCTGGGTCAGTGTGAGTGTACGGAACAAGTGTGACAGCCTTTTTGATGGAGTCCTGTGAAAGGAGTCCTATGGACTTGAGATCCAACTGTCAGCCCGTGGGCATCATCCAGGAGTTGGGGTAGGGGATGAGACAAGGGAAGTTGGGCTGAGAAAGGGATAAAGCAGTCTGGCAGTAGTTCTGTGTTTCTCCCATCTCCTGCTTTATTTCCTTCCAGGTGAAATAGATGGGTGCTGCAACATGCCCTTGAATGTAACAAAACCCACTCTAGTGTGGATTTGACATGGGCCCAGCACTGCAAGGTACGCTGCTGGGAGGAAGCGTCCATCTGGCTGAGGGCAGGAAGGCCCTCCAGAGGGATGCACTGAGGCCAGTTGTGCGAGGCTCAACAAGAGCAAGCACCAGGTCCTGCGCTTTGGTCATGACGACCCCGTGCCAGCTTCTCCAGGATTTGGCTGGGGTAGAATTCCAAGCAGCCCCTGATTCCAGAACGTTGGGCTGGGCTGTTGGAATCTTCTGCCCTTGTGACTGGTCTTGCCTCCCCACCCTGTCCGTCGTGGTGGAGCAGCCTGGTGGCCCTCAGTGATGTCATAAGGGCTAGAATGAGGGGAGGAGCAGTGCGTGCTGCGTCCCTTCATTGGAGCGCTGGAGCTCTGACTGAGCAGCTCGCTTGTTGCACTTGTGCACCGACTGCGTCCCTTTGTCTTCACACCGTCCTGTGCAGCACCTTGTAGGTAAGCTGAGACAGTGTGGGAGAGACGGGGGGACAGTGAGTGCTGAGAACTGCTGGCTGGCGGAGCTCATAGGATCACATTATCTCCATCAGCAGAGGGGTGGCCATGAGGGACAGGGAGGTGATCGTCCCCCCCTGCTCTGCTCTTGTGAGGCCCATCTGCAGTACAGTGTCCAGAAAGACAGGGAGCTGTTGGAGAGGGTCCAGAGGCGAGCCACAGAGATGATCAGGGGACAGGAGCACCTCCCCTGCAAAGACAGGCTGAGGGAGCTGGGCTTGTTCAGCCTGGAGAAATGGAGGCTGTGGGGACACCTCATGGCAAGGGGAAATGGTTTTAAGTTGAAAACTTAAGTTTTTAAGTTGAGGGAGGGCAGATTTTGGTTTTTCCCTCGTAGTCTTTGCTAAACCGTGGAAGCAAACTGACCTGCTCTTTCTCTCTCCTCTCTCCACCCTCTGCCTGCTTCCCTGCTGCAGCTTTTGCTCGTGGAAGATCAGAGCAAAGTGACAAGGAAAGGCTGCGGATTCGTGAGATTTCTCTCCCTCGTTCTGATCTCTTGCCAGGTACCTGCCATGGTTTGTCCCCCCACATGCTTTAGCAGCCCGTGACGCCCCGTGTTTAGTAACACAGCCTCATCCAGCTTTGATGGGACGCTGGTCACGTGTGGGTTTTCTCCACGTGCTCTGCAGCTCAGCCCTCAGAAGGATGCTGTCTGTGGTGCTGTGACCAGCTGGTCTACAGGAAACCAATCCCTTAGGCAAAGAGTCCCAGCCCCAGCTTGTGCAGAGCTGCACAGCATCACCAGGGACACCAGCAGGCGTGCTTGGGCTGTGTGAGTGTGCCCGACAGCTGTAGGGAGCACAGCAGAGATGTGAACAGAGAAAATAAAAGTGTGTTTCTTTTCAGTTCCAGCTTGTCACACCTACGCTGATGGCTGTGGCGTGCAGCGAGATCAGCTGTGGGCCTGACCTGGCATGGACAGAGGTAGAGTATGAAGCTCTGATTGGTCTTTGTTCCCTGACTGCAGCCAGCAGAGTGAGCCGCAGATGTGCTCTCCTGCTTTCCAAGAGAGCTCCTCTGTGGCAAGACAGTAGTGCAAGCGTGGCAAGTTTATAAAAGTACCAGAGCCATCTCGGGTGTTGTGTTTGTCCTCTACTGACTTTTCCCTTGAAATGGCTGCAGAAACAACAATCATTCTCTGCTCTGTTTGGCCTCGCTGTTGGTTGGACTGCTCAAGAGAGCTGCTTGGTGCTTGCAATGGCACTGTTTGCACCTTGTAACTGCAGCCGTAGCTTTGGTTTCCCTCTTCACGGTCTCCTAGCATCTTAAACAGCCAGCCTTCCTGCACAAAGAACGCAGGAAAGGAGGGGGCAAAATGGACAAGGCCACCTGTCTGCGTCAGTGCCATTGCTGATTAGTCTGGGTGGGGAGAGATGCATCTTTGCTGGCGTGTGCCTGCTGCACACCAGGGAGAGAAACAGCCGTTATTAGACTTGCAGTTCCTTCTGAAGTGCCCATGATAAGGACCGAGTGCATTTCCTGCAGCTTTCTCTGCAGATGTGCTCCTCACCTTGAAATCCTCCTTGTTGGTTCCCAGCTCCTCACCGTGGCCTGTGCTCTCTGTTTCAGGCTGAGAACAAGGGGAAGCCCCTGCTGGACCATGAGGTGGCACCTGTGAATGTTCCAGCTATTGCTGCTGCCCATGCTATTAAGAGATACGTTGCCCAGGCAGCGGATGAACTCTCCTTTGAGGTAAGCAGTTCAAGGCGCTCCTTGTTGCTCAATTTTACAATGGCAAATGTCTTCAGAGCTGCACTGGTGCAAGTGCTCTCATGCTCGGCGATGTTTGGCAGTGCAGAAGAATGCAGTCATTTGAGCTGTGCTTTCCTCCCAGCCGTGCTGAAGCTGGGATTGACGTTGCAATCTCTTGCAGGTGGGAGACATCGTGTGTGTCATCGACATGCCACCAAAGGAGCTGACCCCCTGGTGGAGAGGCAAGCTCGGCTTCCAGGTAGGCACAAGCTTCAGACTGGAGAGTGCAACTTCAGTAAAGGCAGGAATCTCAGCTTAGAGCTGCTCTGCCTACTCAGGATGCCTAAAGGACATAGTTTCCCTGTGTCGGTGTCAGGGGACCTTGTCTTTGGCTGCAAATGTTGAAAAATTATTACCTTTATGCTGTGAACTATGGCCATTTTCTGCTGGATAGTCTTATGGAACGTCAGGCAAGCACGTTCCGAGGGAAATGTTACGTGGCTTTTGGTTTAACAGTTCAGATCTGAGAAGTGCTGTATGCAATAGTTGGCCTCTCTTCTTGTTACAGGTTGGATTTTTCCCAGGGGAGTGTGTGGAACTCATCAATAAGAACATTCCTGAGGCACTCATCAATTCTGTGCCAAAGCCAGGTACGGATGTTACATTTGATGGTGTGGGGAAGCAAAATGAATTCTTATTTGGGGTGTGTTCCATGTTTAGTACCTCCTTTATCCATCCCACATTGTCCTCTGCGTTGATGATCCTTCATGCACACCATGGGGCAGAGATTTGGCCCAATCCTCCTGATTTTATGATTGGACTTGGCAAAACTATAGAATCTTCATAGAATGGCTTGGGATGGAAGGGACCTCAGGGATCATCATGCTCCAACCCTCCTGCATCAGGCTGTACTGCCAGCCCCCACATTTAATGTCAGATTAGACCAGGCTGCCCAGGGCCCCATCCAACCTGGCCTTGGGCTCCTCCAGAGATGGGGAAAATCCCTTTTTGTATGTACTGGTTGGTAATGTTCTTCCCGTTCTGACGTGCTCTGTAGAATGTGCTGTGCTCGGCCTCGTCCAACGGAGCCAGACCTGAAATGACCTGGTTTCTTCCTTTTGTTGTGCAGTGCCCAAGAAACGCAGCAAGATCCTCACCTTCCTTCGTTCCTTGGTGAAGGCCCGCCCAAAGAAACCGACCGAGCGGGAGGTGGAGAAGGAAAGGGTGTTTGGCGGTGACCTGGGAGAGCATCTTCTCCACTCCGGTCGTGATGGTAAGGAGCTGCCCATTCCTGAGATCTTCCTCTGCTAGGCATCTAAAGAAGATGAAAGGGAGCTCATATCTAGCAGGGGGCAGGCTGATAGCCGTGGAGACACGTGTAATGGGAGTTGATGGCTGAAGGATAAAGTGAGGCGGATGCTCCTAAGAGACAAGCACATCTGTATTTGCTTCAGCCAAGCCTGGCTGGGCTTAGTGGATGGGATGTGACTCCCGGGAGCACAGCCTGCAGCACGATTGAATCAGGAGCTCCACTGACGGCTGGCACGTGTTCTTCAGTCCCCCAGGTCCTCCAGAGCTGCGCTGAGTTCATTGAGCAGCACGGCGTGGTGCAGGGGATATACCGCCTGTCCGGCGTCGCGTCCAACATCCAGAGACTGCGGTAAGAGTGCTGCGACTGACACAGCCTGAGTGCATCTGGTGTGGCTTTGGGCTTGCCTTCCTCTCGCTCAACCGGGTTTGCGTCCCTCTCTCCAGGCAGGAATTTGAGTCGGAGCAGATTCCTGAGCTCACCGTCCGTGACATTCACAGCGTGAGCTCCCTCTGCAAGATGTACTTCAGGGAGCTCCCGAACCCTCTGCTCACCCACCAGCTGTACGGCAAGTTCTCGGTAAGCACAAGGCCACGTCTTTCATTTCCCTCTTCCTGGGCCTCTTGGCAGATGGCTGCAGCAGTGCCCCAGCTCTGAGGCCCTTTTGCTGTCAGCCCCACGAGGTTTACTCGCAGTGGTGTACTAGCCTGATTGGTGTCTCGCTCCCTTTCTGCACTACTCCAGGATGCTGTTGGTGCCGCTACAGAGGAGGAGCGGCTGCTCAGAATGCAGGACGTCATCCAGCAGCTGCCCGCTCCTCACTACAGGTCAGTGCTGCCCTCAGCCTGCTGAGCTCAGCCCTGCTGCATTGCAGAGGGCAATGATGCGGTTCCAGCCTTTGTCTTTCTGAATTGCAGCACGGCATGCTGGTTGGTGCTGAACGTTTGCCTCTCTTGTTTTCCAGGACTCTGGAGTATCTGATGAGACACTTGGCGTGTCTGGCTGGGAGCTCCACGATAACAAACATGCATGCCAAGAACCTAGCCATTGTGTGGGCTCCAAACCTCTTAAGGTAAACTTCTGGTTCTGTTTCAACAGAACGCTTACATCTGTTCTCCATTAAAAAAAAAAACAGTGCTCCCTTTTTCTACATCAAATGTGCTCTTCTCCTGTAAAATCTGTGGCTGACAGAAGCGCAGGAGCCTGGGCTGTTCTCCAACCCCACAGGCACAATGTCTAGGTGACAATTTCTGCAGTCTTGTTGAGATGGGACTGACGTGTCCTTGATCATCCAGGGGAATTTCTGCAGTGGCATCACTGATTGCCCACTGCGGAAGTCTCCAGAGCCTCAGCTGACAGCTTTTGGCTGCAACAATTCAGACTCGGGGAAACGGTCTTGGAGAAATGACTTCTAAAATCTGCCTTTTCTACAGATCACAGCAGAACGAGTCTGCCTGCGCCAGCGGAAGAGCTGCCTGCATGGAGCTGCAGACGCAGTCGGATGTGGTGGAATTCATCATCAACCACACCGACGTCTTCTTCTGCTCCAAATCCGGAGCAGACATTGCAGATGCAGCAGGTGAGTGTCTTCCTCCATTAGCTTGATCTTGACCTGACACCTTGACCAAATGCAGGCCTTCTCCAGGACGTTTGAGATACTCTTTTACCATCAAGGGGACAGCAGACCTCTGGACTTCCATTAGGGTATGGCATCCTGTTGCTGGATGCTGAGAATGTCCAAGCCCAAACTTCACAAGGAGGAAACTGTCATTATTATGGTTTGCACGCAGGAAAAGCTTGATACAAGTGTGGCAGCGAAGCTTTCTCAGTTCCCTGCCCCTTTTATCTAGGGGTGAGCTCTCTTAATGATGACCGTGTCCTTTGCCATAAACACACCTCTGCCCACATGGTTATTTTGAGCTCCTCTTCTTCCAGTGGCTGGGATAAGCAAGCCTGAGAAAAATACAGCACCTCCCCCAGAACTGTGGTGGCTGTGCTGCTGCTTTCTGATCCTCGCTCTTACCTGTGGTTTTCCCTGACAGGGCACAATTCTCTCCCAGGGCCCAAGTCTGTGGGAGTCTCTTCTGCTGCCACAAAGCTGCTCAGCCTGGAGGAGGCACAGGCACAGAGGCGAGGCCACAGCAGCTCTCCTGTTGTGACAGAGAGCAGCCCCGACATTGAAGTGGAAGAAAGCCCTGCAGCTGGGCAGGGCAAATTCCACACCGTCGTTGACTTTCCATCTGACAGGTAAAGAGGACTTTCTTTTCCAGCACCTAGCATCATTGTTTGGGTGGGTTTTTGTGTTTTCCTGCAGAAACCAGGCAGTGCTAGGAACAAGCAACTGCTGCCAAGAGCTCAGTGCTGCTCTTCCCTCACCCTGCACCACGCACGACTCACAGCATTGGCTGTTTTCTCTCTCCAGACAAAATCCACCCAGCAAGACTGAGGAATCACCAGCTAGCAGTTGGTGTTGCTGCTTCAGGCTCAGAAAGCCATCCTCTGGCAGCAAACGCCAACTGCAGCGCAATGCCAGGCAGCCCTCAGAAACAGCAGTGGTAGTCCTGGCAGGTAAGGGTGCAAATGCAGCTTCCAAATCCCTGCTTTTCAGGAACATACAATTCAAGCTTTCTCTGCACATGTATCTCTTTCTAGCGTTCAATCCCGTGCCTAAATCTTCACCCCTGATCAAGAACCACTGTCGTAATTCAGCTTGTGAAAGTTTGACACTAACCCCTGTGTATCCTTTCTAGGTGAATCGAGCCCTTGCCAAGCCATAAGATCCAGGGCAAGTAGCAATGATGCTCTGTGTGCTTCCATCAGTGGAGAGCTCATAGGAAGCACAAATTGCTGCAGTTCTAATAGCAGCCTTCCATCTAACAACATTAATGGAGAGAAGGAGCTCATCGAAGTCCATGCTCTCATTACACCTGGCTCTGCTGAAGTTGCTGACCTGAGCCTGCAAGACACCACAGTCACAAGTGTGGATTTTAACCCAGAGTCTCTGCAGTGCAGCCCATCTGAAGCACAGTGTGAGTGCCCCGACAGCAGCACCTCCATGCAGGAGCAGGTCAGCATCAGTGAAGAGGAGCAGAGCCTCTTGCAGGGGGACTTTCAATCAGGCCTCCAGTCCCAGGCACCGGACAGCAGCACTGAGAGCTCTGAGCCACTCTCTCCATGACAAGACAGGATGAGTCCCATCTTCACCGTGGACCTCTCACACCCTCCTGTCCTTTATATAATAATAAAAGCACACTCGTGCTCAATCAACGCCTTGACTGCCTCCAGAGTCTTCATTCACACGGACTGGGATGAATGCAGCACACAGCAAGGCACCCCAGCTTGCAATGCTGTGGCCGTGGGGTGCGTGCAGCACAGCTCCAGGTTTGTTCCTGTTTTGTCTGGCTTTGGGATGTCTGCAGGGAGAGCTCTGCTACCATTTGGCATGGTAGCAAATAATCTCTCGCATCCTGGATGCTGCTCATGATACTCCCAAGCTTCCTGGCTGTGGCTTTGTGATGCTTTTCAGGGCCTTCTGATGCATTTTGATGCCTTGGATGTTGCTTAACACCTCCCTCCTCCCATCATGTCCTTTCCTGGCTACCATCTACGAGCTGGCCATGCAGATCATCTCCAGACCTGTCATCAGCACACTGCGGCAGGAGAAGCTCCCCCTGGCCAACGTCAGGCAGTACTGCTTGGTCTGCAGCTCAGTGGCCATTTCCCTTTTAGGAGGCTCCTGCAGAAGAATCAAGCAGCAGAACCTTTTGCTCACCCTGCACCACACAAATGCTGCAAAAGCAGAAACAACCTGGGAATCTCTGGTTTGCAAGACTTCACAGACACTCACCGACTGTGTCTGATGGTTCCCTCCCATCCTTGATTTCCTTCTCCCCTTCTCCTCGTCTGATCCCACTGCTGAGCCATGATCAAGCTGCCCAGTGTGGCAGAGCATCATGCAGAGCCGTGCTGGCACCTCCTCCCCTTCCTCTCCTGCAGCTCAGCCTGCAACCTGAGCAAGTTTTTTTCTGAGAAAGTGACCAGCTCTTTTCCATCCCTTTGCCCCTACAAACAGTTGTCCAGAGGATCTCGTCCAAGAATTCCTGGAACAGCCTGCAGCTGGCTCTCCTGAAGTTCAGGCTCCTGCCTTTGCTTCCTGCCAGGCCCGCATTCCTTGAGATCCCCAACTCAAGGAGGGCATGGTCACTGCAGCCCTGACCGCCTCCTGTCGTAACCCCTGGTGTGCACCATGTCCAGCAATGCTTCCCTTCTGCTTGCTGTGACCAATGCCTGCACCACAGAGTGATTCTCACTGCACTCCAGGAGTCTGTCAGATTGCTTGCAGCCAGCCATGCTGATTTCCCAGACTGACTGGAATCCCCCATCAGGATGAGAGTCAGTGAGTGCGATGCTTCTGCTGGCTGCAGTAAGCAGCTCCCACCAACAGGCTCTCTTTCCAGGCGGCTGTAGCAGACCCTCACCTCCAGAAGCCCTGCACTGCTGCACTTCCTAATTTTACCCACAAGTTCACAACCTGCTCATGGCTCTTCTGAGTTCTTTGCAGTCAACTTCTCATCATAGAGGGCAAATCCCTTGCCTTCCAGAATTCCATAGTATCAATTGTGTCTGCTAATGTCAGGATTTTTTTTCTTTCTTTTCTTTTTCCATTTTCTAGGTAGGAAAATGAATTTCTGAGCCAGGAGAAGCAGAAGTGAAACAGTCTTCCTGGCACTGCTCAGGTTGCAGGAGTTGCCAAGTGCTCCTCAGGTAATGTGTGCTGAAGAGCTGACCTTGGTGGCAGGGGCTGTGGCTGCATTTTGTGCCTGTCATGCGGGAATCCAAGAAAGCCTATTCAGAGCAGGAGCTGCAGAGCGAGATAAACATCACGAGAAGGTAAGGCTGAGAAGCAAGGACACCTCCAGAAAGAAGAGAAAAACGGAGTCAAGTGAGCTGCGTGACGGCCGTGTGATGCTGACCATGATTGGAGGAAGAGCGCATGGCTGGGAATGACTGATGGCTCTGGTTGGATGGGTGCCTGTGTGCACAGAGGTAAGGAGTGTTTGTGGGATGTTTTGCTGGCATCTAACGGCTGTAAGGGGAAGTCAAGAGAGAAAACTTGTGAATGCATAGAAGGGATGTTAAAATCTGGAACAGACTGTTTGGATCAGTCACAGCTGAGTCCAGATTGCCACACTGTCAGAACCTGGGGCCTAGGATTTTCCTTTAAGAGTGCCAACTGCTCATTTTAGATGATAAAAAGTAACATTGAAAAAAGCTTCCCTCCTTGCATTAGAATAAGGCATTGATATTTGATGTTTCTGTCTTTCCATTCCTTTAGCAGCCTGGGTGTTGATGCAGCTGTATGCATCTGCTGCCCTCCCCTTCTGTTTTGTGTAAAAGAACAGTAAAATATGCAATCAGTGTGAGATCTTTTAAAAGGATTTTACTTTATTTGCCCCTAGGCTGCAATGGCTGGGAAATGGCAGTGTCACCCAGGAGCCCACACGGCGACCTGATGTCTCATTGTTGGGGTCTATTGGAAACCACCACGATGACAAAAGAATGCCTGGGATTCCTCCGGCCCAAATGCCAAACCTTGCACTTGGCTGTGCTGAACCTCATGAGGTTCACCCAGGCCCACCTCTCAAGTCTGCTGAGCTCAAACAGATGTCATTTTTCTCGTGTCCTTCCATTCCGAGTCCATCTGTTCCCCAAAGCAAAAGAATTCTGACCAAGGCTGCAGTTGCAGCTGACTTCCCAAGGCTGCAAGACGTGGTGGTGACACAGCCTTGTGCTTCTGCATTTGTGCTCATCCCACGTTTCCTTTCTCTGTCTCGCAGGTCAGCTCCTGCTGGAAGCAGATGGTATCCCAGTGTGAATGAAGGTCAGTGCAGGAGCAGCTGCTGATGGGAGGAAGGAAGTCCATGCTGAAGAGCTCTGAAGCATCTGCAGGTATGGTTCTGGAGGAGGCAGCAGTGATGTCGGAGGGCTCCCAGCAGGAAGCTGTCTCATCCAAATGCTTGCTGAGTGGTTGGAAGGGAGCTTTCTGCATGACAGCAGCACCAGCTGCTTGCTTCAAACGCTGCAAAGACAAGGATTAGCACGAGTTCCAGTATCTACAGTATCATCACGAATCACGATAGGATTACAATGTGTCCTCATACAAACGCAGCCATTTCTCTCTGAGTCCAGAGGCTGTCCGGAAAGCATCTTTGAGATCTCTCACACCAAACCACTGCTGTCCGTGTGGGATCTGACTCATTAGGGTATAGGGGTTAGGAACCACAGGCTGTCTTTTGAGAACGGGTTCAGTCATTTCCTTACATCTTGCACCAGCCGATACGTGCCGTCTGCCTTCCGTGCCGACAGGATTGGGGTGTTATAAGGCCACAGACAAGGTTCCAGAAGACATCCTTAACCACTGTCTGTGTTACAGCTTTTAGACCCACTCTCCCTTCTAAGGCTATGGGATATTGTTGCTGTTTCACAGCTCCACTCCCTCCTTGGGCAGTTCTTTGTAAGGGAAAATTGTGAGTCCACCCCGATTTCCTTCCCCTGCCCACAGCTTTGGATTCATTTCTTCTTCATCACAGCTGTTAACACATTCATTGACACCTGATATCTGTTTCACAGACTTGCAGCTGTAATCCTCATTTAACTGTTAAATCTCTCCCCCATAAATCGGTCCCTGCTTCAGGCACACAGAACAATTGCCCTGCAACTATTTTATCTTTCCATTTTAGTTCTGTGGTCTCCAAGAGTGGAGCTGTCACTTCTGATCCCTCAGCCCCAGTTATGCACAACAGCCACATCCAGATACACGTCTGGTACCTCTGAACTAGCTAATGCTGTAGGATGGAATGTTGTTTCTGCACTGGCTATCAAATGTGGGATTGCTCTGAAGCAGTACAGCACGATGTGTTTTGTAATTTGCCCTTAGAAACAGTTTGAAAAAGTAGAAAGACTTTATTAGTATTAGTATTAGTAAAAAGAAGTTATTTCATAACATATTTTAGAAATACAGTTGTTCAATCATGTGATCAATTCTCACTCACAGAACTGTAATAGTTACAAATTGCATGGGTATAGCATTAAGGACCAGAAAGCATGTTGTAAGGCCATTCTGTTTGGATAGGAGAAGCTCAGCAAAAGAAAAACAGACTCCAAAGAAGCCAGGGCCTCCACACAAGGCCGAACTGACTCACTCTGTGGGCAGGTTGGGATGCAACAGGCAGGCATCAAGAGACTCCCCTCTGTCCTCCTTCCAAACTTCTCTCTCTTCAGGGATGAGCAGGTGTCCAGAAATAGTGGCCAAGTGTTGATACGCAGCTGTCAGGCGTTCAATAATTAGCAGTATACCTGCTGAGCTAGCAAGAGTTGGTGTTTAGCCAGTCACAGACACACACACAGAATGGCCTGGGTTGGAAGGGACCTCAAGGATCAGGAATCTCCAAGCCCCTGCCACAGGCAGGACCACCAACATCTGTAGCACTGCACATATGCACACTGCTGGATAGAAACAGCAGTCTGGGAAAAAACTGTATGCTGTGGATGCAAAGGGTGAATCAGAATGGCTTAACAGCTGTCCCACAAGGAAAAGCAATACCTTACCTGCTGTGACATGCTCATGGCAACACCAATGCAGAAGCCAGCAGCTGATGCCCAAAAGGACAGCCAGCCTGGACTTATTTTCACTACATATCTTTGTCCTGATGTCCTTGTAGAACCTGGGACATTTCTCCATCTCAGCAGAAGAGGGCAAGACGGGTAGAAAGCACGCACACTCTCCTCTATTTTTCTGGCACTCAAAGAGAAAGAGAAGATGAAAACCAGCATTGTTTCCCTGCCCATGGCAAACACCAGCCTTTCCATCCTTACAGTCTTCCTGACATCAGCACTAATTGAAACAACATCCCACTCACCTTTGCCATGTCTGGCAGAGGTTGCAGCTCTTTCTGTTGCATCCCTCAAGCTTTCAAGTCAAGAGCTCCTGTGTCACACAAGGAAAAGCAATCTTTTACCTGCTTTGCCATGCTCATGGCAGCAGCAATGCAGATGCCAGCAGCTGATGCCCACAAGGACAGCCAGCCTGGACTTATTTTCATTACATATCTTTGTCCTGATGTCCTTCTACAAGCTGGAACATTTCTCCATCTCAGCAGAAGAGGGCAGGAGGGGTCCAAGCAGAGGGCACACTCTCCTCTTTTTCTGGCACAGAAAGAAAAAGAGAAGATGACAACCAGATGTGTTTCTCTGCCCATGGCAAACACCAGCCTTTCCATCCTTAAAGTCCTTCCTGACATCAGCAGCAACTGAAACAGCATCCCACTCACCTTTGCCTTGTCTGCCAGAGGTTGCAGCTCTTTCTATTGCATCCCTCTAGCTTTCAAGTCAACAGAGTCTATGTCACTCAAGGAAAAGTAATCTTTTACCTGCTGTGCCATGCTCATGGCAGCAGCAATGCAGATGCCAGCAGCTGATGCCCACAAGGACAGCCAGCCTGGACTTATTTTCATTACATATCTTTGTCCTGATGTCCTTCTACAAGCTGGAACATTTCTCCATCTCAGCAGAAGAGGGCAGGATGGGTCCAAGGTGAGGGCACACTCACCCCTGTTTATCTGGCACTCAAAGAGAAAGAGAAAATGAAAACCAGATGTGTTTCCCTGCCCATGGCAAACACCAGACTTTCGATCCTTACAGTCCATCCTGACTTCAGCACTAATTGAAACAACATCCCACTCACCTTTGCCATGTCTGCCAGAGGTTAGAGCTCTTTCTATTGCATCCCTCTAGCTTTCAAGTCAAGAGCTCCTGTGTCACACAAGGAAAAGCAATCTTTTACCTGCTTTGCCATGCTCATGGCAGCAGCAATGCAGATGCCAGCAGCTGATGCCAACAAGGACAGCCAGCCTGGACTTATTTCCATTACATATCTTTGTCCTGATGTCCTTCTTCAAGCTTGGCCATTCTCCCTCTGAGCAGCAGAGGGCAGGAGAGTTCCAAGGTGAGGGCACACTCTCCCCTGTTTATCTGGCACTCAAAGAGAAAGAGAAAATGAAAACAAGATGTGTTTCCCTGCCCATGGCAAACACCAGCTTTTCCATCCTTACAGTCTTCCTGTCATCAGCACTAATTGAAACAACATCCCACTCACCTTTGCCATGTCTGGCTGAGGTTGCAGCTCTTTCTATTGCATCCCTCTAGCTTTCAAGTCAAGAGCTCCTGTGTCACACAAGGAAAAGAAACCTTTTACCTGCTTTGCCATGCTCATGGCAGCAGCAATGCAGATGCCAGCAGCTGATGCCCACAAGGGCAGCCAGCCTGGACTTATTTTCATTACATATCTTTGTCCTGATGTCCTTCTAGAAGCTGGAACATTTCTCCATCTCAGAAGAAGAGGGCAGGATGGTTCCAACGTGAGGGCACACTCTCCTATTTTTCTGGCAAAAAAAGACAAAGAGAAGATGAAAACCAGATGTGTTTCCCTGCCCATGGCAAACACCAGCCCTTCCATCCTTACAGTCCTTCCTGACATCAGCACTAATTGAAACAACATCCCACTCACCTTTGCCATGTCTGGCAGAGGTTGCAGCTCTTTCTATTGCATCCCTCTAGCTTTCAAGTCAAGAGCTCCTGTGTCACACAAGGAAAAGCAATCTTTTACCTGCTGTGCCATGCTCATGGCAGCAGCAGTGCAGATGCCAGCAGCTGATGCCCACAAGGGCAGCCAGCCTGGACTTATTTTCATTACATATCTTTGTCCTGATGTCCTTCTAGAAGCTGGAACATTTCTCCATCTCAGCAGAAGAGGGCAGGAGGGGTCCAAGGTGAGGGCACACTCTCCCCTGTTTATCTGGCACTCAAAGAGAAAGAGAAAATGAAAACCAGATGTGTTTCCCTGCCCATGGCAAACACCAGACTTTCCATCCTTACAGTCCTTCCTGACATCAGCACTAATTGAAACAACATCCCACTCACCTTTGCCATGTCAGGCAGAGGTTGCAGCTCTTTCTATTGCATCCCTCTAGCTTTCAAGTCAAGAGCTCCTGTGTCACACAAGGAAAAGAAACATTTTACCTGCTTTGCCATGCTCATGGCAGCAGCAATGCAGATGCCAGCAGCTGATGCCCACAAGGGCAGCCAGCCTGGACTTGTTTCCATTACATAACTTTGTCCTGATGTCGTTCTAGAAGCTGGAACATTTCTCCATCGCAGCAGTAGAGGGCAGGAGGGTTCCAAGGTGAGGGCGCACTCTCCTCTATTTACCTAGCACTGAAAGATTAAGAGAACATGAAAATAGATGTGTTTCCCTGCCCATGGCAAACACCAGACATTCCATCCTTACTGTCCTTCCTGACATCAGTAGCAACTGAAACAACATCCCACTCACCTTTGCCATGTCAGGCAGAGGTTGCAGCTCTTTCTATTGCATCCCTCTAGCTTTCAAGTCAAGAGCTCCTGTGTCACACAAGGAAAAGCAACCTTTTACCTGCTATGCCATGCTCATGGCTGCAGCAATGCAGATGCCTGCAGCTGATGCCCACAGGGACAGCCAGCCTGGACTTATTTTCATTACATATCTTTGTCCTGATGTCCTTCCAGAAGCTGGAACAATTCTCCATCTCAGCAGAAGAGGGCAGGATGGGTCCAAGGTGAGGGCACACTCTCCTATTTTTCTGGAAAAAAAGACAAAGAGAAGATGAAAACCAGATGTCTTTCCCTGCCCATGGCAAACACCAGCCTTTCCATCCTTACAGTCCTCCTGACATCAGCACTAATTGAAACAACACCCCACTCACCTTTGCCATGTCTGGCAGAGGTTGCAGCTCTGTCTACTGCATCCCTCTAGCTGTCAAGTCAAGAGCTCCTGTGTCACACAAGGAAAAGCAATCTTTTACCTGCTGTGCCATGCTCATGGCAGCAGCAATGCAGATGCCAGCAGCTGATGCCCACAAGGACAGCCAGCCTGGACTTATTTTCATTACATATCTTTGTCGTGATGTCCTTCAAGAAGCTGGAACATTTCTCCATCTCAGCAGAAGAGGGCAGGATGGGTCCAAGGTGAGGGCACACTCTCCCCTGTTTATCTGGCACTCAAAGAGAAAGAGAAAATGAAAACCAGATGTGTTTCCCTGCCCATGGCAAACACCAGACTTTCCATCCTTACAGTCCTTCCTGACATCATCAGCAACTGAAACAACATCCCACTCACCTTTGCCATGTCAGGCAGAGGTTGCAGCTCTTTCTATTGCATCCCTCTAGCTTTCAAGTCAAGAGCTCCTGGGTCACTCAAGGAAAAGCAATCTTTTACCTGCTGTGCCATGCTCATGGCTGCAGCAATGCAGATGCCAGCAGCTGATGCCCACAAGGACAGCCAGCCTGGACTTATTTCCATTACATATCTTTGTCCTGATGTCCTTCTACAAGCTGGAACATTTCTCCATCTCAGCAGAAGAGGGCAGGATGGGTCCAACGTGAGGGCACACTCTCCCCTGTTTATCTGGCACTCAAATAGAAAGAGAAAATGAAAACGAGATGTGTTTCCCAGCCCATGGCAAACACCAGCCTTTCCATCCTTACAGTCCTCCTGACTTCAGCACTAATTGAAACAACATCCCACTCACCTTTGCCATGTCTGGCAGAGGTTGCAGCTCTTTCGATTGCATCCCTCTAGCTTTCTAGTCAAGAGCTCCTGTGTCACACAAGGAAAAGCAATCTTTTACCTGCTGTGCCATGCTCATGCCAGCAGCAATGCAGATGCCAGCAGCTGATGCCCACAAGGACAGCCAGCCTGGACTTATTTTCATTACATATCTTTGTCCTGATGTCCTTCTACAAGCTGGAACATTTCTCCGTCGCAGCAGAAGAGGGCAGGAGAGTTCCTAGGTGAGTTCACACTCTTTTCTATTTATCTAGCACTGAAAGATTAAGACAAAATGAAAAGCAAATGTGTTTCCCTGCCCATGGCAAACACCAGACTTTCGATCCTTACAGTCCTTCCTGACATCAGCACTAATTGAAACAACATCCCACTCACCTTTTCCTAATCTGGCAGGGAGGTGATGCTCTTTCTAATATACCCCTCTTGCTTTGAATTCACCAGTGCTTGTGTCACACAAGCAAATGCAACATTCCAGCTGTTCTGCCATTCCCATAGCAACAACTATGCAGATGCGAGCAGCTGATGCCCACAAGGACAGCCAAACTGGACTTATTTTCATTACATACCTTTGTCCTGAAGTCCTTCGAGAAGGTTGAACACTTCTCCATCTGAGCTGCAATGGTCAAAAAAGGTCCAAGTTTAGGGCACACTCTCCTCATGGCCTCTTGCACTCATAGACAAAGGGAACATGAAAACCAGAAGTGTTTCTTTGCCAATGGCAGACACTAGCCTTTCCATCCTGACAGTCCTTCCTACAATCACCTGGAATTGAAGCAACATCCCCCACATCTCTTTTTTTAACTTATTCATGCATGAATAATAATAATGAGAATTTTACTGTAAATCTTATTTCTGCATGGAAACTATCTGATAACTTGAGCTTTTTTCTCTTAAACAATCCAGCAAATTTGCATTGCTTATCTATGTACGCAAAATGTTTTTGCCATTTATCTCAAATATCAATTCATCTGGCAAAATAAGATAGAAAAAGTATTTACAGACATTTTTGGACATAGATTACTTCTGGTCAAGTGGGAAGGAATCCCTAAGCTGCAATCATGAAATTCTTTTATCAGTTTCTCTGATTTAGCCAGTGTTACTAAAAGGGAAATAAGACACAGGCTTTTGATAGCAGCTGCCAATTTAAGAATGATAATAAGTTTTATTATTCTTGGCTAAGATCAAAGTCCCGCATTTCAGGATTATCTCCAGCTCATCAAGTATAATTAACAGTTTTGGATAGCCACATTATTGTATAGCAATATTGTCTTCCTGCAAGGAATTTCATTGTTTTGACACGTGCCACAGGTTGTTAATAGATTGCCTGATTACCATTTATTTTTTTTATTGGCTTATGATGACCACAGAAAATTATACAGCAGCACCATAAAAACTTTAAATCCTATCCCATGTATCTGCACTCATACGAAAATAATATTGGAAAGCACTGGTGAAACTAAGATTACAAATTAAAGCAGAGGACAATTTCAGTGAAAGCCTACAGGTTTTACAGCTCTGCCCATTTCAAACCCCTGAAGACATCCACGGGTTTCCTGCTGTGGGACACAGGCACTCACCTGCAGCTCAGCACTGCCTGCTCATGCCTGCGCACACCTTCAGGCTGGAACCAAGGAAATCCTCAGCAAAGACATCAGTACACTTTTGTTAGGATGACTTTCATGAAGAAGCATCAAATATTTCTTCACGAGAAATACTGCAAGTCCCTTTGACACTAACCCTTATTTTAAATGTTTAGATTTGTGCTTCATTCAGGCATGCTGTCACTCCCAAAAAGATTTTTATTCCTTTTCATTCTGAGGAACACAGTGATTTCTGCCTTGTTCACTGACTGTAGGCACAGCAATACTCCTGCACCTTCAGGGAAACAGCAAATCCATCTCTTTCACACCCTACTTCTATCAAGCTCATTCACCTTACAAGGTATTTATTGCAAGCAGCTCTTCCAGAAATGGAGATTAACAGAGCCTGCAACCCAGGACACCTCAGTAAGCCAGTACTTTTCATCTCCTGAAGGTGTAGGTAGACACAGAGCTGGAACATCTTTTCCAGAGCTGTGTGATGCTATCTCATCTATGTTCCTTTACTGTTGACTCAGTGTCACTTCTTATCTAACCTGGTTGCATCCCAGGATTTCTGGTGCCAAAAATAAACTGACAGCTTTCATGACTAGTTAAAAGGAAACTGCAATAGGAAAAGCAATTTTTCTGATTTCTCTGTTGATCAAAGATGCTTCATGCAAGCCTGATGCGGTAGAAACAATATCAGCTTTAGAATGACAGTCATTAGAGCAGAATCCTTTCACTGATGAAATCCCACAGTCCTGATTCATACAACACTGACACTGGAGGACACAGTAGTTTAGATGAGAGCGCATTAAAAATGACTAAGTTAAGGTCTCAGCAAAGAGTGACAAGTATGAAAAAAAGAAGTTGCAGAAACTGCCTCAGTTTGGCACTCTGGCATAAAGTATGACAACACACAACCTGCCTGTGCAGTTCCAGAAGCAGAAGAAAGCCGTCAACCAAGACTTGTTCTCATCTGCTCTGAAAGTCCACTGGGACAAGGCCACTTTTCTCTGACGTGCTTCCAGAAGTATCACTTCTGAGCACTGTGCCAGGGAGTTACAAGATACTGTTTGTGTGTACAGAGGAGAAAAAGCCGTCTGTCTGGAAACAGACTTGGTGAAGGAGAAGCAGCATTTTCCAGAGTACTTCAGAAAGAACTGAGCACTGCCCCAAGAGCTTCAGAGCGGCAGGCTGTCACAGTGTGCCAACCAGCTCAGCTGTGAGTTGGCACTGAAGCTGCACCACAGGGAGAACAAAGCCCCCTGTGCACCCTTGGAGAGCCAAGGGTTGGAGATTCATGAACCTTGAGCTCCTTTCCAACCCGGGCCATGCTGTGATTCTGGGATTCTCACCTTTGCCTCATCTGGCAGAGGGAGGCAGCTCTTTCTCTTGTCTCCCTATGGCTGTCAGGTCACCAGGGCCAGTGTCACACAGGGAACTGCAAACACTGTGTGTGCTGTGCCCTGCCCATGGCAGCACAGAGGCAGCTGCCAGCAGCTGATGCCCACAAGGACAGCCAGCCTGGACTTCCTTTGATTCCTTCCCTTTGGATCAGCGTCCTTCAGGAAGGCGGAACATCTCTCCAGCTGAGCAGCAGAGGACAGCAGGGCTTCGTTGTCTGGGCATGTTCTCTTCTGGCCCTCTGGCCCTCACAGACACAGGAGGAGGACACAGAGGCTGCTGTCACACAGCCAGCCCTGCCTCTCAGGTCAGCTCTCAGGCCATCCTCTCTCCCCTCAGCAGCAGCTCACTGTTCTGCACTCCTCTGGCCTGGGCTGGCAGAGGTGTGCAGCAGTTCTGCTGATCTCCCAGTGCTGGCCATGTCTGCAGTGCCTGTGTGAAAGACACAGGAAGCTGCCAGCATTGCACTGCTCTGCTGTGCCCCTGCCATCACCGAGTTTGCTGTCAGCAGCTGCTGCTACACGTCCATTCAGGCACAGGCCTTTCCTTCCTGGCCCTCTTTCCCCCCCTCTCTCCTCTGCTCTCTCTCGTGCTCCCCTTTGGCCTGGGCTGGCTGAGCAGTGCAGGCCTTGTTGTTGCTCCCTGGGCCAACTACGTCACGGTTCCCCGTGACTCTGCCAGCTGCTCTGACACAGCGACTGCGTCCTCAGTGTGGATTCCAGAATGCGACAGACGTCCAGAGAAGACTTCCAGGGCTGATTGGAACATGCTGCCATCAAGAACTGCCATGGCTCAGGCCCCCTGGGAATCTGCTCACAGCGAAAGCTGCTGTCACTCTGTGTGGGCACAGCCTTGTCTGTGTAGGCCTGCTCACACTGCAGCCCCTGTCTGCACCAGAACCGTGCCGATCCACCTTCTCTTGGCCTCCTTGCCTGCATGGAAAAGGGCAGCTTGGGCTGAAGTCCCTCAACTTTCAGATGGCCGAGTGAAGTCTCTGAGCCCTGGTGACCCACGCAGCTCTTCAGCCTGCTGACCTGCTCTGCTGGGGCTGTCTTAAAAGGCAGAGGGCACGTTATCCTAATGTCCCCACATCCATCCCTCTTAGCATACTGTAGGCCAGTTCCTAAAAGGACACCTGCACAATCTCTCTGAATGTTAATCAACACGTAGTTGGTCTGTGCACTGCAGAAATTGCACCTAGGTTTTCAGTGGTGATTGGCTATGTGTTTAGTCAGAGGTGCAATGGTTCTAATGGTGAGAGAAAGACATTCCCAGTGGTCATCAGGTGGAACACACTTCAGACTGGAATCCTCAAGCAGACTGCAGTCAAGCTTTCTTAATTACTCGTTGTTGTTATCAATTCAGACGCATCTCTTAATTCCTGCTTGAATGAACATTCTGTAATAATCTGCTGAGACAGTGCAAGGCTTGACAATGAGACTATAGTTTATGAAAGCAGCACTTTTTACTTCCTTTACAAGTTCTTATCTGAATGCTAAATACAACATCAATTCACTTCTCACTGGGTTGAACGTTTAAAATATTTGGTAAACATAATGGTTCTACTTCTGACATTTAATATGAAAATATTAAAATTCCTTGTAAGTACTTTTTTGTTAGAATGCCAGATGCTAAAGGGATGAAGTGGCACAAGAAAGCAAAATACCTCTGCTGATGGCAGGAAGGACTGTAAGGATGGAAAGGCTGGTGTTTGCCATGGGCAGGGAAACACATCTGGTTTTCCTGTTCTCTTTGTCTTTGAGTGCCAGAGGCCAGGATGATTCCTGTTTCCATGGACTGTCAGCAAATTGTCTTTCACTTTGGCGATCTCTCATTCATCTGGACCCTGAGGATCCACATGACAGTTTGCCAATAGTTCAAACTAGACAAACACAGACTGAAGAATCTCTCAGTTTTCAGCAGGTCCTCATCAGGTGGAACTTTGGTCCTCTCCTCCTGGCTGCATGACATCTCTGGAATATTACCAGAAAGTGAAAACCCAAGTAAGTTGTGGATGCCCCACTCCTGTATGCATTCAAGGCCAGGCTGGATTTGGCTCTGGGCAGCCTGGTCTAGTGGTTGGCTGCCCTGCACAGAGCAGGGGGTTGAAACTAGATGATCATTGCGGTTTTTTTCAACCCAGGCCATTCTGTGATTCTATGATTTAATCAGAATGTAAATGCTGTAGTATCTCCTCATAGTATGCCAAAAATTAGTCAAGTCCTGCAGTACTCCAGAATAAACACTGCAAATACACTGCAGTTCATTTAATCCAGCCAATTATTCAGTGCACTCTTTTTCTAGCCAGGCTACTCGGTCCTCTACAGCTTCTGGTCTTCTGAAAAACATCAGTGTTTTGTTATTCATTTGGAAGCTCAGTGTTACGTCCTGTGATCTCTCTAGATTTCTCCATGAGAATATGTAGAAATCTGTAAAGCTCTGATGTCCCTCAGTTCACTACACAAAATTTAAGGGCAGTGCCAAATTCCGTATATCTAGTTCATCCTGCAGAATGATGCCATTTTTTTATCTCAGTGAAAAGTATAGCAGTCAGAACAGGACTGGATTTTTGTTCCAGCGCAGACCAAATTTCCTGCCTACCTTCAAGAAAAGCTCATCGTGTGTAGCTACAGTTACGTACAGATGCAGCTCCTCTGTTAAAATGTACAGAGAGAATGTTCTCTAACCTTGACATGAGATATTTACTGATCTTGTATCATGAATGACCTCGTGATTCTTCACGCCTGACAATAAATAATGAGAAATAAAAACACATATTTTTCAAAACAGGTATAGAGATTGACTTACAAAAAAATGTTTATCTTGAATCAATCATACACTCACCATTGCAATAAAAAAAAAATAAAAAAAAAAAAAAGAAAGAAGAAAAGCCACATTCTTACAGTGGCATTTTACAGTATTGTAATTCTGTTGTGTGAAATCAAGGTTCTCTCATCGTGAAATAATGACCAAGTTCTCTTTTCATATCTAAACATACAAATGTTAAAGGCAACAGTGCTGTTCAAGAATACATTACCAGCTCAAACACTGCTTTGGCTATAAAACTGAAGGTAGTAAGGAATTTTATCAAGGAATCACAGAATCACAGAATTGCCAGGGTTGGAAGGGACCTCAAGGGTCATGAATCTCCAACCCCCCTGCCACATGCAGGGCCACCACCATTCCACCTAATGCTAGACCAGGCTGCCCAGGGCCCCATCCAATCTGGCCTTGAACACCTCCAGGGACGGGGCATCCACAACCTCCCTGGGCAGCTGTTCCAGTACAGTACAGTCATGTTTTAATTTCAGTCTGAGTCAGGACACACTGCATAGCAGAATACTTGTATTTGTACTGTATTAATTGTGACTTTCAGAGTTACAGTTAAACAGTTTGGGCCCTGATGACTTCAGCTGTTGAAAATAATGCAGCCTAGTCACCTCCTTGGACGGTGACAGCAGTAGAAATGTGAAATTGCTGCCTTCCCTTTTCTTTTTCATGGTTTAGACTCTAAGGTTAGTGTTGCTAGCTAGGTTTGTCATGTTTCTAATGTTATTAGAAATGTAGCAGCAGAGCTCCAGATAGACACCAAAAGAAGTGAAGCTTCTATCTTCATGTGGGCTGGACTCTTAACTGTACGCTTTTTAATAAAGGAGATTATTTTGTATGCCAGCATTCTCTACAATAGAGATTAGTGTGTGTAATACTTTCCATGTATCATCTTTCCTCCTTTCTCACAAGGGAGAGCAGAGGCTCTCCCTCAGCTGAGGTCATTCCCTGCTTGGAATTCCGCATGGAACCGGAACCCCAGAGCCGAGTGCATCACAGAACATGCTGCGTTTGGGGGCCTGCAGGGCTGCCCTGCGTGCTGCCTGGTCCCCAGCCATTCCCTGTGAGGTGACACTGCGCTGTGATGTCACAGTGGTACCTCGTGCGCCCTCGTGGCAGCGGTGGGAGCGGTGGCTCAGTCCGCTTGTGGGACCCGCAGGAAGCGGAACCAGAGAGAGCGTTGCGTCTACCTGGAGATTTCCTGCTGTCATGGAGCGGCTGAGAGCCCTTCGAGGTGAGTCCCTCCACCTCTCCGCACGCCGTGACGCCGCCCGAGCGCACGTGTGCCTCCAGAGTCAGTTCAGGCCGCGCCGGCAGCACCGTCCTCGCTCTGCTGAGCGCAGCTGCCCGCCGTGGTTTCCCCGGCACCCCAGCAAGGGGAAAGCTCCCTCCCCCGTCCCCGCCAACCGTGGGGCTGGAGGAGCGTTCCTCCCAGAGCCGGCCGGATGCTCGGCCCTGGCTCCGAGCGACACCGGCGGCAGCTGCTCCGCTCTTTGCTTCCAGGTCTCTTTGCCTGTGTGGGCTGCGTGCCCAGACGTACGCGTCGCAGGGAGAGAAGCAGGGTGCCGAGCCCTGTCCCTGTCTCCGCTGTGACTGTGCTGCAACAGCGCCTGCAAGACCGGGAGGTGAGCTGGGGACGTCCGGCCGTGAATCCTTGCCGTGGCGCAGTGCCGTGGTCCTGTGGGTGCCGGGCCGCGGCACCACACCGGCACGGTGATGGGTGGCAGTGGGCGGCTCCCCGAGAGCAAGGGCAAAGCAAAGCATGACTGGTCCCTGTCCCCAGGGTGATCGAGCACAGGTGTACCGCGAGCTGGAGGGCGCCCTGTGGGAAGACGACAGCCGCCCGCCGTGCGGAGTGGTGAACCGGCTGCTGGCAGAGGTGTCCCGGGACCTGACGGCAGCCCAGGTGAGGGGTTACAGCCAAAGGCAAAGGGAGCCGCTGCCCGTGCTGGTGTTGTGCTGGTGGACGGCGGTGGCTCAGCCCTTCCCAGGGTCTCAGGCAGTCTCCTGGACGGTGTGTCACCAGTGACTCCTTTTCAGGGTGTCAGGGACAACGTGAGGATGGCTGCCAGCAACGTCCTGGTGGCTCTGGCCCGGATGCATTTCAGCTTGGTGATGGCTGAGCTCCAGGGCCAGCTGAAGGCCATCAGGGAGAGACCCAAGGATTTTGTGCTCATCACCCTCAGCAAACTGTTCGGCATCTATGGTAGAGTGCTCTCAGCCACCCTACACCTATGACAACTGGGGAAAGGGGTCTTTCCTCTCTGCGCGTGATCTGCATCCTGGGGGATGCCGGGCTTCCCCCCCGCCTCTGTTGCTGCCAGGGCTCTGACTGTGGACCTCTCCTTCTCCTCTGCAGCTCCACAGTGCATCCCCTTCACGTGGCTGATGCTGGCTGGCCTGCGCAGTGTGGTGGGCCAGGTGAGGAGCGGCCGGACCCTGCGCCTCGCTTGTGCTGGTGAGTGCTGGCTCCAGAGCAGGGGGCCTCGGGACAGCCCTTGCACCTCGCCCTGCTGCAGGCTCTCACAGGCTGCCTTTTCTCTCACTCTCTTTAAACACAGAAAATAACAATTACTATTCATATGTGTTTCTTTAATTTTGTTTTTTCAGTTGTGAAACAGTGGCTGGAAGGAGTGAAGATTCACTTGTCCTCTGGATCCCAATGCCCCTGGCCTGCCATGGAGAAAGAGCAGATCTACGAGAACCTTCAGGAGCTGCTCTTCTCTGTGCTGAGGAACTGGCAGGACTGCCAGGAGGAGGAGGTGAGCCTTGCTGCGCTCCCAGCCAAGGGTGGCAGCGGGGGCACCCATGTGGCAGCTCTGTCTGTGCCCAGTGGGCTGGCAGCTGAGCAGTGATGGGAGGGAGTGGGCTGGCTCTGCAAAGGGCCCCGAAGTGGCTCTGTGGCAGGGAGCAGCTGCATGTCACAGCACTGTGGCAGGAAGAGCTGGGGATGAGGGTCTGGGGAAAACCTGCCTGCCCTCCAGAGCGAGCCCATCTCCTGCTGGGCGTGGGGGTGTGGGGAAGGGGAAGCGAAAGAGAAAGCCTTCTCTGTAGGAAGGGCAGACCTTTGGTCTTTGATGCCGGGCCTCTGCCATCCCTCTCCAGGACAAACAGGCCGTCCTCGGGGCCGTGGCTGCCATGCTGGATGTTCTCCTGCAAGAGGAGCTGCACCAAGAGCACGTCTGGGAGCAGCTCCTCTGGCTCGTGCACCCGTGTCAGGAGATCCAAGACACCTGCAGGGTGGCCAAGGTGAGACGCTGTGCAGGGCTCAGGGTGGACGTGGGGCCAGTGCAAGTGCCACAAGGGGTCAGGGGGTGCAGGGAGGAGGTGGGGAGCCCTTGGAGAAAGGAGGAATGGGTGCCTGAGAGCCTGAGGAGCTCTGTGCTAGCAACTGGGGGGACCACATCCAGTTGCATCTGACTGGAGGAGAAGAGGGCTGCTGGGTGGGAAATGCCTGCAAATGATGCCCAAACACAGCTTGTTTGAGAGCAGAGAGACTCTCGGGGTTGCTGGGAGGTGGGGGATAAACAAGAATGCCTGTGCAGGAGCTTCTCCCTGCAGAGAAACTATTGGGAAGCAGTGTTTCCTCTCCCAAGTGGCTAGATGTGGCTTCATCCCTTTCCTCCTCTCCTGGTCTCTTGCAGAGTCTCACTGTCTTCCTGGAGGCCTTAGAGGGCATTAAGTCTGTCATCCAGAAGGACAGGTTTCTGGACATCACGAGTGCCGTGTTCTACCAGGTAAGGGGAGCCTATCCCTGTGCCCACAGCCGTTTCCCTCTTGCTTAAGTCTCAGGAGGAGTGCAAAGGTCTGAGCCCCTAACTAATGCAGCTGAGCCTTGGCTCCTGCATGCTCACGGCTGTTCCAGAGCCGTGCCTGTCCCCCCAGGGATGCTGTGAGGCAGGCTGGGTTTTGTCTGCCTGTCCTCTTCCTGAGAGTGCCCAGGGAGACGAGAGCAGCAGCACAGCGTCTTTTCCGTCCTCAGTGCTGATGTGATTTTCTCATATGGACTTTGTTCCCACAGCTCTATGACAACACCAAGCAGCACAGCGAGGCTGATCGTGCAGAGCTGACCCACTGCATCCTGCTGCAGGGTAAGGAGAGGAGCTTTGGCAATGCTTGCAGTGCCCTTGCCAAAAGGGCCTCTCTCACAAACCTCAGGAATGGGCGTGAGTTTCTCGCTAACATAGCGTGGGATTTCCTCCCTGCAGCCCGGATCTGCCCAGAAGAAATGGTTCTGTTTCTGCAGTCACAGCTGGGCGAGGACTGGGAGGCTGGACGCGTGGCAGCACTGGGTCTGCTCGGTGCTCTGGCTCGCTCTGATGGTCAGTACCACAGGCTGGGACTTCCAGGGATCCCCTCTGCCATCGGGGTTGTGGCTCCGCTCATGCTTCTGTGCATCTCTTGCAGAGCCCGTGATGATGGAGAAGCTGCCCCAGGTGGTTGAGGCTGTGCAGTGTCTGTGCAGCGACCTCAGGATCCGGGTGAGCTGCTTTGGGAAAGGAAAGCTCTGTCAGGGTGGTGATGCTGCTGCCAACACGGGCAGGGCTGGGGTGACTAGAGAGGTGCTGGGGCATTGACCACACGGTCGCGATGGCTCCTGTGGGAGAGCAGGCAGAGTGGAGCGGGCAGGTCCCTGTGCTGTGCTTGGAAAGTGCACAGCCTGGTGCTAAGGCCTGGACCTCACCTCAGGAGCCAAGGCTTCTCCTCTGCTCCTGTTGTCTCTGCTCGTGCCCAAAGGGCTGCCCCGATGAGCAGGTGGCTTCCCTTTGCCTTCTGACCTGAAAATCACACCCACAATTGACCCCTGGCAGGTGAGGACGGCAGTTCTGCATTTCATCAAGGACCTGCTCAGTTCGAACACCCGGAGCTGCTCAGCCTGGGATGTGGTGGGGCACATCTTCACTGAGTTCAGCCGCACCGCTGGAAGAAGGGTAAGGACAGTGGGCAGCATCTTCTCTGGGAAGACCTGTGCTGCTCAGAGGGTGGCACAGAAGCACCGCTGGGGCCGCACCTGAGCCTCCTGAGAGGCTCCTGAGAACTGAGGTAACCGGGTTTCAACACCGTTGTTGTGCAGGCAGCTGGAGACCTTTCTGCCCGGGAAGCCCAGGAGGAAGGAGCTCTGCAGGAGCTGTGCATGGACATCCTGGGGTCTCTGGACGTCTCTGCGACAGGGATGTCCAAAGTAAGTCACATCTGCCCTGCTGCTGCTCCTTGCCTTCGCACCACCTGTTCCTCATCCCACCACCCCAGGTCTCTCCTCCAGCGTGCTCTGAAGCACGCAAGACTCAGGGAAATTCACAGAGTCCTCTTCGTCTCTGAGCGGAGGCAGGAATGCTGACACGCTCAACTGCCTCGTTCCCGACAGCTCCTGTGGCCACGGCTGCTGCTGTTCGTGGTGCCAGCCCAGCACACCGGCATGCTGATCCCGGTCTCGCACTGTGTCCGAGCCCTGGCCGAGAGAGAGGATCTGACAGGACGGCGAGTAGAGGAGCTGGATCCCCATTTCCTCAGCTCCATGTTTCAAGGTAGGAGCAGAAACTCTGCCAGTGAGCTCTGCTGACCTGTGCTACCACCCAGAAGGGACAGCGGAGCTGCGCGTGGCTGGGCACGGAGCGTCTTGGAGTCTGACTCAGCACTTTTTTCTCCTCACAGGCCCACGACTGACTCCCCAGACACTGCTGGCGCGCCTGCTGGTGAGTAGATGCTCCAGAGCCCAGTGCCACCAGCCCCCGGGAGGAAGCAGCACGGCCACGGGCAGAGCTGTCGGCTGCTCCTTGCCCGCCAGGGCAGAGCCACGCTGCTTCCATCCTGGGGGGAAGCCGCTGCTCTTGCTGCAGAAGTGACCCTGCTTCTCCTTGCTCTCGCTCAGGTGGTGGCAGGGAGCCCTGTTGCAGGCAGTGAACTCCAGGCCGCTGCCTTACAGCTGATGCAAAACCTCCACAGCAGGTTCCACAGAGCTGTGGGGGCCATGTGGGCCGCTGAGATCCCCCTGCTGCTGCAGTGTCTCCAAGGTAAAGTGCTGGTGGGGAGGGAGAGGCGGAGGCAGGGAAGGGCGGGAGTGAAAATGCAGCTCTCTCTGCAGGGTGGCAGAGGCGAAGCATTGCCTGCAGCCCAGTGCTTGCTCTGCTGCTGTTCCCATTCCAGGGAGACAGCGCTGAGGCCCGGGGATCTTTCCCCGCGGGGATCTGCCCCTTCCAGGACACGGATGGGCCCTTCACGTCCCCTCAGTTAGTTCTGTGTTCCTGCGGGGACAGTGTTTGTGGGGAGGGACAGGACATGGTGGAGGGGGTGCGGGTCCCAGCTTGGCAGTGTCAAGTGCCCAGGCCAAGCCAGGTTTGCAGCAGCTCTTCTTCTGTGCCTTGATCCCAAGTAAGGGTCTTTTTCTTCCTGTTGCTGTGCAGGGAAAGATGAGAGCTTCCTGGACGCTGCAGGGTGGGAGCACCGTCTGCTGAAGGTACAGCACTGCTGGGTGCAGAGAAGTGCTTGCCTGCCCCAAGTAGCCCCGCTCCCATATGAGCCACCACGGGACAGGAACAGCCTCTCCAGTGCTGCTGGGGAGCCTTTGAGGCGCTGCCTCTTCCGCTCTGTCCCAAGCCCAAGGGGGGTCTTAGGAGAAGGGGGGCAGGCGGCTTTAATGGAGGGAATGCTGGGGGAGCTGGGAGAGGAACTGTTCTTCCAGACACCTCTCCCCAGAGGGCTGCAGCAATTGGGAGTGAGGGAAGAGGCAAAGGGCAAGGGAACATCGTCTTCTCCTGTTCTCCAACAGTTCCTCGGGGCGTCAATGGACACCATACAGGATGAGGCCTGGATCGAGGCCCTGAGCTGTGAGCTGAGCCGGTGGCTGAGCAGCTCTGCCAGCAGCTCTGCAGAAAAGGTGAGTTCCCCCCGGCTCCACCCAGCGGTGCAGCTGCAGGTGTCCAACTGGGGCTGGGGCTGCGGCTGGTGCTCTGCCCACGCGGGATGCTGGTGCTGCTTCCCCAGTCTGTGCCCCCAGAGGGCCTTTCCCTGCAATCTGCCCAGGGATGGATAAAGCTTGTCCCTGCAGCTGCTCTCAGCGACTCCCGGGGAGCGTGGGTCCTTCCCACTTGGCCCTTCCCCAACAGGTTAAGCTGCTGCCACATCTCACCTTCTTCCTTCCTTTCCCCTGCAGTCTTTCCTGTACAAGGCTCTGGGCACAGTGCTGGGAGCCTGTAAGGGAGTCCTCCACGTCCAGGAGAAGCTGCTGCAGCACCTGGAGGAAGCAAACGCGGAGGACCCATGTGAGGCCCAGGTGAGCCCTGCTCTCCTCCAGCTCCTGCGAGCATCCCCGCTCCGTCCCTGGGGCAGAGGGCTTCTCCTGGCCCTGCTCCGCGCCTTTCCATCTCCTCCCTGCTGCCCTTTTCCTCAGGAGAGGATCTGTAGATTCAGGCCTGTGCCAACTGCCACTTGTTCTTTTGTGCAGGGAATGGTCTCTCTTCTGAGCCACGCGGCTGAGAGTAACTTCCAAGCAGTCCTGGCCACGCTCACCAGGTTTGCGTCCAGGCTGTGCAAAGGCCGCAACGCGAGGATTTCCAGGCGCAAGAAGGTAAAGCTTTACGGGTTTCCATCTTGGCATTCTTCTGCCTTATTTTCTGCCCTGGAGCCCAGGTGCATCGCGGGGCACTGGGGGCCGTTGAGCGAGTGTCTCAAGGCATTTCTTCCCACACAGATGGAGCTGGACAGCACGAGAGCTCAGGCCACACGCAGCGCTCTCGTGCTCGCCCACGGCAGCTTGGCACTGCGTGCCTCCAAGGAACAGCTGCTCGCCCACCTGGAGGGAGACATCGTGGGCAACATCCTGATGCTCTACAGCTGCAGCTGCCGGGTGAGAGCTCAAAGCGTGCCAGGGTGTCTGAGCGCCCAGCTGCAGCCCCTCCACATGGGGGGATGCTGAGAGGGGCCTTCCCTTTCCAAAGGTCCCCCGGGGAATGGTTTGTGCCCAGATGAAGACCCAAGCCCTTCCCTTAGCGTTGCCCCCACGTGTCCCCCTTGCAGCCCTTGTCCCATCCCGCAGTTCACAGAATGTTCTTCTCTCTTGGGTCTCAGGACCTGCAGAACAACCTCGCACTGGTGCAGAGCATCACCGACTTCAGCTCTGCCTTCCAAGCAGTCGTGGGTGATTCTGCATCCTTTAACCCCTCCTTGAAGGGAAAGCTTCTGGAGATCCTGATGGTGAGTGCCTAGAGGCAGGGCTGCCTGCAGAGTTCTGGGCTGTGCCACGCGGCCCACTTCCCTGGGGGCACACAGGTCTCCTTCAGCCACACGTCTCCAGCTGGTGGGGACTTTGGGTGCTGGATGCAGCAGCTGGGCAGTGGGCTAGGTGCACCAGCTGTCGAGCTGCTGCATCCTGCAGTGCTTCCATGGGAAACATGGGAGTGATGGGGCTGGTGTGTGGCAGTTGTGTCTGTCTCAGGGCTGGGTAGAACAGCTCTCGTGTGCCCCCTGCCCACCTTGACAGTGTCTCTCTGGGATTTGCAGGACCTGCTGAAGAAATATTATTCGGGCATCCCTGTCTCCCCAGTGCCCCTCAAGGTGGTCCTGGCCCTGGAGCAGTTGAGGTAAGGTCCCCGTTTTGGGTAGCTCCTGAAGGCCTGCAGGGGGTAGGGGGCGAGGAGCCGCATCTATAGGAGTGAAGACTGGGCTGTTGTGCCCAGCGGAGCTGAGGTTCTGGGCAGGGAGAAAGACCCTGGTGATCCTGTCCCCTGGCAGGGAAGAGAAAGGAAGAGTTGGGGTCTCCTTCCCTTCAGAGAGGGAGCTGGTTCAGTGCTGCCGGGGAGGAGGTGGGCGCTGCTGGAACTGAAGACAGTGCTCAGCAGCAGGAGCTGGGGGTACTGGCTTGGTAGCTGTCGATTAGGAGAAAGTCAGATGCTGCCTGAACCAGGCTGGAGAGCACTGCTAAAGGCCCTTTCCGATTTCTCTTTCTTTCTTCCTCCGGTCAGCAAGCTGAAGCCCTGTTTTGAAAGCAAGGACATGCGGGAGATGTTGGTCCTGTGCTGCAAGAACATCGTGACGCACCCTTCAGCAGAGATGATGCTGAAGATCAGGAAGTCACAGCACGCAGCGCAGTACCTGCAGGTAACCTGCCGTAACTTTCCCGGCCACCTCTCGGTCAAACCCGACCTCAGCACACACAGCCTATGCTCTGGCAGCAGCCGTGATGCTAAACCTCACTGCCCTCTTCTGCTTTCAGCTTCAGCAAACGTCCCTGAAAGCTCTGGGCCGGCTCATGGCGGTTCTGCTCCAGACAGAGCCCAGCGGCGGCTTCTTTCAGAACATAGTGCATGTGAGTATGTGTGGGGCAAGGGAGAAAGCATGGTGCCTGTCGGCAGTGGGGGCAGATCTGGGGACTGAGAGGGTGATCAGAGGGGAGCAATCTCCTGCTGACGTGCCAGCTCACTGCGAGCTCAGAAATGGGCAGAGCGATGGGCCCTGCAGGGGAAAGGCAGGAGCCAGCCCCTGGCAGGCCACAGCCGAGGAAAAGCTCCCGGGTTGGCAGGCAGGATGACTGCAGAGAGCGGGGGCAGCAGTGCCGGTGCTCAGTGAGGCTGGAGGCCACGTGGAGCCACAGGGCAGCCTTGGGGGAAAGTGCTGGGGAAGGAGGGACAGGGAGAGGGGCGGCAGGAGGGAAAGCAAAGACTCCTCATTGAGACAGATGCTCTACCCCAGGTCCTGCAGAAATCCCTGGTGTCGCAGAACGTGTGGGAGCGCAAGAGGGCCCTGCAGACCTGCTCCCAGCTTCTGGCTGTTTGCGAAGAGCTTCGAGTGAGTAAAGAGCCCCACCGCATGCCCCCTGCTCCCTCCCCAGAGCCCCTGAGCTGGAAGGCGAGCTCCGCCCAGCTGTGCATGCTGTGCCACGGCGTGAGGAAGGCACAGGCGGAGAAGCCAGGGAGAGCCGGGGCTGCCTACAGCTTTCTTCCTGCCTCTCACCCCTGCAGAGAGCAGATGCCTGCGAGCACTTTGGCTCCCTGGTGGGATTGCTGGCGCCTCTGACGTGCGACCCCATGCCCGCATCCCGCCAGTTGGCTGTCTCCTGTCTGAGCTCCCTTCTCCGAATCCAAGGTGAGCAGAGCAGGTTGCACCAGCCCTCTGCCCTCCTCCGTTGCACTGCCAGACCCCACGGGCTGGGCCCTGTTTACAGGAGGGAGAGGCACCGTGCACAGCTCTCTTCTCGTCCCCACCCTGTCCTCTGTCTCTGCCCCGTGGAGAGCGGTTCCATTTCCAGAAGCATGACTTCCCTTTTCTCCCTGGGCTCTTTCCAGCCAAAGCAGCCAACAGAGTCACAGAGACAAGAGACATCGGGAGCCTGTCTGAGGGACTGCATGCCTGCAGCACTGTCTCTCAGCTCCAGACCACGTCCAAAATGGCCATGGTAAGTGGACCCAGAAAGGGGTGGTGGGATCTCTGTGCGGAGGCTTCTGCACGACTCTGTGCTGCTCCCAGCCTTTCACACCGTTTCCAAAATGAGCTGTCACCCTGAGACCGCTGTTCTCAGCAAGCAGCAGGAGGCTCTGAGCTATGGCTGGCCTTCAGGCACGCAGTGCAAGGGGCTGACTCCATGATGTGCGTGTGCGTGTGTGTGTGTGTGTGTGTGTGTGCACTTGCGTGCATGTGTGACTGTGGCTGCTGGGAGGTAGGCTTTGCATGTCAGCAGACACCATGGGTGCAGAAGCTGAGCGAAGGCTCAGCCGCCTTCCGTGTAAATAGCAGGGTACGGACAGCAGGAGCGTTGTGAATGGCCGGCAAGCCACTGAGCTAAGAATGCCCTCCAGCCTGCTTTGTGCTCTGAAGAGCTGCGCAGAGCAGTGATGGGATCTCTCCTGCTTCTCATCTCTCTGCAGATCGTGTGCAGAAACTTCCCCGTCGAACGCACCGTCGACTTCATGATGGCCACCAAGGAGACCATCCGGAAAGCCACAGGAGTGCGCGTGCGTGCTGCTGGGAAGTGGGTGACCACCTTTCTGCAGATGCACGGGAAGGACATCTGTTGGAACGTAAGAGACTTTCTTCCACGTGTCTTGGTTTGTTTCTGGCTGTTGCACCATGCCCTGTGCCGTCTGCCTCTGGTACTAAAGCAGCACAGCCTGAGCGCAGAGCCAGGGCTTGGACAGGGGGGCTGGTTTGAAATTTAGGCTTAGGCGTTGCAGCATGTCAAGGGAGCAGGCACTGCTCACGCGCTGAATGTCCATGGTCAGGCCCTGCAGAGTCCAGCATGCAGCAAGTCCTTCCTTCTCCCCTTCTTCTTCCAGGTGCCACCCATCCTCTACATCCTGCGCAGCTGCGCGTCATCTACGCAGCAGAGCACGTTCGTGCCCTTCCTGTGCCAGGCGGTGGTCATCCTCACCCGCTGTCACACTGAGGCCGTGATGAACAACTTCTCCCGGCCGCCTGGACCCACAGACAGGTACTGGCACTCCTGCCTTTGCTGTTGTTGTAGCTTGCCTCTGCCAGAGGGATCCAGGGAGGAGGCAGCTTCTCTTTTTTCCTCTCAAAGTCTGTGTGAGGTGGAAATTACTCAGTCACAACTTGAGACTCTCCATTTTCTAGTGAGACGTGGAAGAGAATAAGAGAGTTCTGCCTTCAACGGTGGAGCCAGTAGAAGAAAAAGGAAGAAAAAGAAAAGGAAACGAAAGGAAAAAGAGAAAACGAAAGGAGAGAAGAGAAAAAAGAAAAAAAGAGAAGAAGGAGAGAAGGGGAGTAGAAGGGAGAGGAGAGGAGGGAAAAGGGAAAGGAGAGGGAATGAGGAGGAATGAGAGGAAAGGGGAGGGAAGAAAAAGGGAATGAAAAAGAGAAATTTAAAATGAGAGGAGAGGAGAGGAGAGGAGAGGAGAGGAGAGGAGAGGAGAGGAGAGGAGAGGAGAGGAGAGGAGAGGAGAGGAGAGGAGAGGAGAGGAGAGGAGAGGAGAGGAGAGGAGAGGAGAGGAGAGGAGAGGAGAGGAGAGGAGAGGAAAAAGGGAAGGAAAAAGGGAAGGAAAAAGGGAAGGAGGGGAAAGGAGGAGCGAAGCGAAGAGAAGAGAAGAGAGGAGAAGAGAGGAGAAGAGAGGAGAAGAGAAGAGAAGAGAGGAGAAGAGAGGAGAAGAGAGGAGAAGAGAGGAGAAGAGAGAAGAGAGGAGAAGAGAGGAAAGGAAATGAAAGGAGATGAAAGAAGAGAAGGGGAGGAGAAGGGAGAGGAGGGAAAAGGGAAAGGAGAGGGAATGAGGAGGAAACAGAGAGGGAAGGAAAAAGGGAATGAAAAAGAGAAATTTTAAATGAGAGGAGTAGAAGAAAAAGGGAACGGAAAATGGAAGGAGAAAGGGAAGGAGGGGAAAGGAGAAGAGAAGAGAAGAGAAGAAGAGAAGAGAAGAGAAGAGAAGAGAAGAGAAGAGAAGAGAAGAGAAGAGAAGAGAAGAGAAGAGAAGAGAAGAGAAGAGAAGAGAAGAGAAGAGAAGAGAAGAGAAGAGAAGAGAAGAGAAGAGAAGAGAAGAGAAGAAAGAGAAAATTGTATCATTTATTAAGAATAAATAAATGCGAGAATCCTGGCTGAGATGTGAAAAGGGTACTTTTTTAGCAGTCTTCCTATTTATAGCTGAAGGAACCTGGGAAGCTCATCGAGTGCAATCCCCTGCCTTAGCAGAACTCCTAGATTAGGTCACTCAGGAACGCATCCAGGCAGGTTTTGAGTAATGTCTCCAGAGAAGGAGACCCCACAGCCTCTCTGGGCAACCTGCTCCAGTGCTCCATCACCCTTACTGAAGCGTCTGAAAGTCTGAATGGCCTTCAGAATTGAAAAACTAGTTGAGTTATGAACTGTAAAAGTTTACCTCAGCAGTCTAAGTGCATGTGTCTCTCATGAAACTAGGACACATCTACACGTCTCTTTTTCCCCCTTAAATTCCTCACATCCCTAGCATCTATGACAAAATGTGTCATAATATGTTGGCAGACAGTGCTTGGTGGCAGGCTTTAATTTTAACAGTCTTTCAGACCAGAAGCTGTGTAGCTCAGCTCTAGATTCAGACACTTACATTTAGACACTCAAATGTAGTTGCTGCAGACGCCTTAAATTTGGAGGCTCCTCAGTTGTGCAGTCAGACATGAGTACCACTGAGAGAATCTGGTCCATGTTGGAGCTGTGGGTGGTTCCTCACTGAGTGGCTGACGCTCGTTCAAAGCTCAGCAATGTCTCTTGGCAACTCAGATGCCAAAGAGGTATTTATCTGCTAGCTCTGCTTATCTTGGCAGCAAATCTGGAAATATTCACACAATAATTTGCATTATTTTGGCAACAACAGCATGAAATGTGAACCAACAGTAATAGAAGCCACTCTCAGCAGTGGCAGATGGGCTGCACAGCTAAGGGTGGAATTAGGCTGCAAGTTCACACATCTCTCACAACTACGCTGTGCTCCTAGTTAGATTCAGTGGGTTTACAGACTTCCAGAAGCAAAAGCAGCTGTCAGCCACGCTTAATCAGACAGGTTGGCAGATGTTTGGCCTCACTAGAACATCGTGAGGACACAGAACAAACTCAA
The DNA here is from genome assembly GCF_987193195.1 of Phasianus colchicus. NCBI lineage: Eukaryota > Metazoa > Chordata > Aves > Galliformes > Phasianidae > Phasianus > Phasianus colchicus. The sequence continues at coordinate 4,896,477 of NC_143476.1, forward strand.
AGGTAGCCCAGCAATAGCATTTCTCACACTGGAGAAGAGTAAGGAGGCTGTGGATGCCCATCCCTGGAGGTATTCGAGGCCAGGCTGGATGTGGCTCTGGGCAGCCTGGTTGAGTGCTTGGTGCCCTGCACACAGCAGGGGCGTTGAAACTGTGTGATCATTGTTCCTTTCAACCCAGGCTATTCTGTGATTCTATGATTCTCTGATACATTTTATTCACAGACAAAGGTCGCATGTCTTAAAGCATCATAAAACTATGTTTTAATTTATCCACTAAAAGAAACAACAGCAAAAATGAACAACTTGGTTTTGATTTTGATTTCTTTTTATTTTCATTTTTTTTTCTCTCCCTCTCCTTTTTAACCTTAGAATATTATATAGGGAAGAACCACTGGTGTCCCCACACAATATGACATAACCCCACTGACACAGCATTACTGGTTAATGTCTTTTTTTTAAGGCTGCCAAATATGCAAACAGAAACAGGCTAGACTTCTAATGTGGCCGAATATTTCCCTTTCCAGGTAACAACTCCATTAATCACGTACCTTCATCTACCTGTCCAGCAGTTCATTGTTTTTCTGCTGAAAGAGACTTTGCAATTAAAATCGTACTGAAATGAGAGCCATAGTTTTCCAGCATGAAGACTCAGAATGCCCTCAGTGAAAAACAACCTATTTCTTTTAAAAAAGAATTCTCATTTGCACCATGGCTTATTATACATGTAGAAGTATGTTCATTTTGTGTGTGTCTCAAGTTTACCATCAACATGCAGCATAAAAAATGCACACATTTTTTATTCTAAATGAAGTTGAAACAAATTATTTTCAAAGATTTCTTAATACAATCCTGGTGAAATGTTCTGTATTTACGAATCTCTATTTTCTCACTGAAGGTGGTTCCATAGTGCTGCTCACTGGACAAGAGGAATAATTTATTGCATTATTTGGTGGCTGTTTTTCACAGCCTGATGTTAAAACAGCTGGTCTTGTCCTACTGCCTCCTCCTCCCTGAAAAGCAAACTAAACAAATCAACAAATAAATAAAAGGGAATGTACAGACAGAAACTTAATTCACACCATTAGCTTATCCAGCTATCAAACTGCATTCAGACGAGGAGATTTTAAGAGTAGTTCCTCCCATGAACTACAACTCTGACTCTCAACAGAAATTATTTCTGTTCTCAACAATTTCAGTGCCTGTAAGTGCAGCCTTGCCTTACCTTATCAGAGAGTTGTAATGAAATCTTAGGAAAACTTGCCTCCCTCGCTTTCAAGATCTCCAATCTTTAAGTCCGTGTCAGCATTCACTTTTTGCTACCGCCTATTCAGTGACAGAAAGCCAGCATGCATGTTTCAGTTTGTTTTCCAAGCTTGCCCTTTGACAACAGAATGATGAAAAGACACCACGTTTCTCCAGCCGGTTGCTGATTTGAACACAAGCTGAAGTGGTGTGAGCGGTTTCCCATGAAGTAACTTGGCAATTTAATTATCAAATGCATTAGTTGTGTTTTCTAGTTTCAATTAGTAGGGGAGAGAAAGCTGAAACTTCAAGTAAGCTTCATGTGCTGTTAAGAAAGACCCTGGATAACGGTGCTTCTCATTAGTACAAGGTGTCACCGCCTGGGAGTTAAGTTTTTGTGTAGCGAAAACCACCAGCAGAAAAGTCAGTCTGCCCTTCATATTCATTTCCTTTATTGCCACATTCCAGCATTTTTTCCTGTAAATACCACGGCCAAAAGAATATTTAAGGCAGTTTCGGCATATGTGGGGAGATTGAAGTCATCGTTCCATCAATCAGTGTCTCTTATTCTGCCAGCATCTGACAGGTGACAAACTGGTCTTCTGTTTTTCTAGGGTAGACATCACTGAGCAATGATAAAGAGGAATCAATCCTATACAATTAAGAGGAAAAATGTATGAGATCTGCTCATTCTGGGAGTGAAGCAAGTCTTGTGGTCAGTAGACGAAAAGATGATTCAGAAACATGGAAGATATATTTTTAAAGCAAGTAAGGTCTGTATATCAGGAGTATAATTAACAGGAAGATACATGAGTTAAGTGACAGGTAACCATAATTTCAGTGTTAAAATGTCCGTTTGGATCGTTGTTAATTTGTTTAATGTACTTAGCAGTGTATTAGCAGAAGATATTTTAGGGTACATATTTTAGTGTCTCTGTGGCAGATGCTTGGTTTTCATAAACCACACATATATTTTACTTTTAAAATAAAAGCAGGGTGCCTCATCCAGAGGCTAATTATACTGCAAAGCAAAACCAGCATGTTGCTCTACACAGGTTACCAAAGCCATCCTCCTTCAGCTAGATCTGGCTACTTAATAGCTTTCATTAGCTGGGAACAGTTTCCAAAGCACTCTGTTAAAGCCATTTCCAAACCATTCTGTCCTAGGGCAGGAAGAAAAATTAGCACGTGTCCAAACAAAAACTGTTCAACTTTTTTTGTTCCCAAAAGAGAGATGAAATGGACAACTTTGTATTTTCTCATTCCTGACATGAGAATACAGTACAGCTAAAGAGAACAGGTAGTCAGAGCTTCACTGACCAGAAACCATTCTGTAATGAATAAGTCCTTTATTTTTTTGTTCTATCAGATAGCAAATCCCAGAATAACAACTGTCCCACTGACTCTGTGTCAATGTGAGGATTAGAGGGAAGAGTGGAGAAAAGTGGTTTAATTGTATTTGTATGAATGGAGAAGATTAAATCATTTCATCAGTATTTGTAACACAGTTTACTTGCTTTCAGGTAACATAAGCAATCTCCATTTTAAGCAGTACCTCGTGACCTGGGGAAAGAACATCCAGCAGTTCTGGAGGCTAACATACACTATATAAGTGCTCTCACAAAAAGCACTGGTGCTGTGATGAGCTCAACCTTCCCCTCTTTCACGTCACCAGTGCTGTAGAGCAAGGGGCAAGTTCTCAGAGCAAACACGGTAAGAACAATCCATGCACTGAAAGGCACACTCATACAGTGCTATACAATGCAAAATAGTTTTCTTACTAACAGTGATGGTGAAGATAAGAGCCAACTGACCTACAATCTACAGAACATTTCTACCAATACATCCATGTGAACCTCCCTTCTCTACTCTTTGCCCTCTCCTTTCAGACACAGGACACTCACCTGAGACGCAGTGTAGACAGGAATCTTTCAAATAAGCACAGGACATCTAACACCAATTAAGCCTCCCCAGCTTTTCTCTTGGCCTGTAACTTTCTCTCCACAAGGATACACATCTTCTGTAGGATCCATGGCATGTTTGCAGGCTTCTGAATGTTTCAGGTGTCCCAAGGCATCTAAAACAGTTGTAGCCATTCATGCATAAGCACCTGAATTCTACTCAGCGATCTGCAAGGAGAAAATCTCAAGAGTAACATGAGCGTACTTTGTTTGCAAGAACATCATCTGCAGGTTTCTGTTCCTTCCGTTACTGTTTCCTACTTTCACACTGCCAAGAAAAAGCACAGCAGCAGAAAAAGGGCACAGGAATATACATCCTTCATTTCTAAGCCCTTTGTGAACTGAATTTCCCACACTGTCTGGAGATGCCTCGGCAAACTTCTTTCTAAATCACACCCAGCTGCACAGTGCCAAAGGGCTGCCGTCCTGTAACCAAGTGCTGTCAGAATATGGAAGCATGACTTTCTACATCTACTACATGTACTTTCTTTCCATTGAGCCAGAAATGTCGTACCTTCCAAATCATGATGCTGGTAGAGACCACAGACAGTGCCAACAGCTTCCAGGAGAAGCCATGTAACAGCAACTTCAATTAAGGAGCAAAAATTACAAGAGATAGGAAGTGCAGCTGATGGTTCCCTCATACTGTAAATAAATCTCTAGAAATGGGAACAAAACACAGCTTTTAGCAATATTAGATGTCGCTCAAGGAAAACTGTATTGAAATGTTTTTCAGAGTTTGCAAGGAGCAAAATCTGCAGATCGGACAACTGTTGTGCTGCCATTTTTCTTCCTGCAGATGAAGCTGCTAAAGAGAGAATTGATATATGCAGGAATTGCAATCAGAGGTACATAAAAGTGTGAATAAATGATAGCCCAGAATCCACAAATCAGCATAATATCTTTTCAATATTGAAAAAAAAAAAAAAAAAAGTAAAATATTTTTTAAACTTAAATAGACATTCTATGTAAAATATGTGCTCCAGTGACAACTGTAACATGCAATCTTACCTGTATCCTTCAATAAGCCAAAATGTAACAAAAGAAATGGACTATGTTTCTAGAGAACTGATTTTCTAGGTCACATCTGCACGATGTTCATCCTAGAATACTGAATTATGAAAACATTTGGTTTTTTACTTTGAAACTCATTTGCTCAAACTATGTACTGCTATGAATGCACATAATATCAATCAAGTACCCATGAAGCAGCAGACTGTCAAGAAAGAGGTAATCACAGTGTTTTTTGCTAAACATACTCCTATGATTTCATCACAGTTTTCAAATTACGCTGGCTTTGAAATTTGGAGTATTTGCTGGTTTTGAGTCATCAGTGTCAGAGCTCTCCTTCTTTCTATTTCATGCTGCTTTCTCAATTCTACCGTATCATTCTCTTTGGATTTGTTTGCCATCAGTAGGAAAATAATGTCCTTTGTTCAGCCTTCTTTAATGGTTAACTCAGGTGAGAAGCAGAACATGCTGAAAGGCCAGCTGAGTTGTTTAGAAGTATGTTCTCTAAGAACATGGAGTGCACTACACTGGTAAGAGTAACCAGGGGCTTTGATGAGCAGTACTAAAATATCCTGTAGTCTGGAATAAAGTCCTGGCCCCAACTTTCATATACCCATGTTGTGAGGGCTGGTGGATCAAGTCGGACAGTCTGAAGATTCCTGCTTAAAGGCATGACTGAAAGGTCATTTCTCAAAATGCTTCTGGGCAGTGGGAAAATTGAGCAACGTTCAGTTCGGACTGGGAATTCCACCTGACACAGCCTGACCCTTCACACTGCACTTTGCACACTGTGCATGTGACACGGCAGAACAAACTTCCACAGCAGCTTAAAATATAGAACTAATGGGGATTTGCAGAGGTTGAGTGCTCGCTCTCAAAGATCTAGCAGAAGGAATATTTTAATGATAGGTTTCAACTGTTCAGCCCAGAGAAGGCAATAAGATCCAGCCCAGGAGACATAAAAACTGAATAAAAAACAACAACCTGAACCACCAAAATAGAAGGTGTTGGAAAAAGCAACTGTTTGTAAGATATTTCTTAGGGGTCGTCATCTATAATTATTTACATATTACATTAGAAGAAGTATTTTCCCATTCATACGTAAGGCAGGCCATATTTCTGTCTACAGACTATTCCTGTGTCTCTTGTGTTCCCTTGAATTTCTTTCTTTCTTGAAAGTTGGCCTTTTTGTCAACACATTCACAAGTGCAAACACAACTTTGCTGTGAAGTATGGTTTTATTTTCTGTTGTTTTGAAAGATTCATCTCTAAGGTTCACGCTTGGGCAAGAAGCACAGCTTGGATGCAGAAAGTAAGAAACAAACAAAAGCTGAAAACAACAACAATTTTTTTAAAAGGATGGAAGAGTTCTCTGCCACTCAGTGACACAGCATGGGAAGATGGGCCAGGGGCACCCTGTAAGACAAGAGTGTTGGGGGTCCCCATGGGCAGTTCAGGGCAGGCCCTGGCAACCTGATCCCATCCCGTGTTCCCAAGCACAGGAAGGCGGTCAGGGACAGTGGTGCAGACCTTGGGTGTGGAGTCTCCTTGGGGGGGGACAGGCCCACAGGTTGGGGTGGGTTTGGGCCACAGGTGGGCTCAGCTGGGCAAAGGGCTGACCTGGCAGGGCTGTGAAGGGCCGAAGCCCAGCCTGCTGTTGTCTTGCTGGGAAAGGGACCACAGCCCCAGGATGGTGTGGAGGCCTGGGCTTGGGCAAGGGAAGGCCCAGGGGTGGGCATGGACAGGCAGAGTTGAATGAACCTGGTGGATATTTGCTGTACATTTTACAGATGTTACACAGGGAATGGGTAGATGTGCTGAAGGTGAGGTTGAGAGGTGTGGCTGACAAAGAGGCATTAGATAGTGGGGCATTACTGACCATGATGTAAATGGCATGGAAAAAGGGGCAGAGACTGAACTGAGTCCAGCTAGGGTGGAGTTCGTAATAGCTTCCTTGGGGCTTTACTTTAGATTGGTGGCCAAGAGAATGGTGATAACAAACTGGTGTTCCAGCTTTTGCTGAGCAGCGCTTGCACGGTATATAGGCCTTGTCTTTTTTTCCCTTTCTGGCCCCACTGAAAGTAGGCTGGAGAGAAGGGAAGGGGTTGGGAGGTACCTGGTCTCAGGTAGCACAGAGTTATTATAGCAGTTGGGGTGGTTCTGTGTTCTGAATTTGGGATGAAAATAATGTTGATAGCACAGCAGTGTTTTGACTGCTGCTGAGCAGTGCATACACCAAGTCATGGACTTTCAGCTTCCCATACTGCCCTGCCAGTGAGGATGCTGTGGCTGCAAAAGGAGCTGGGAGGGACAGCTGACTCCAGCTGAACAAAATTCCATATCATATGACGTCATGCTCAACCACAAAAGCTGGGGACACAGACACTGTCTTTGTCTTGAACCATAATCTGTTCTTACTCTTGCTCTTCCAATTTTTTCTCCCAAGTACTGCAGGTAAGGAGTGAGAAACTGAGTGGGGACTTAGCTGCCACTTGGAGTCAATCCACCATAGCCATAAATTTGAAGGCTGTAAGCAGAGAAAAAAATATATTTAAAATAAATAAATAAATGAATACCATCCTTCTTGTGATGTTTCTTGTGATATTTAAATAATTGTCATGAATTTGAAGGGAGGAGCTGTAAGGTTCCGTTTGCCTGTGTGATGTCAAAGATGCAGTGTACTGAAGAAATATTTCAACACTCTGCCCATGTTGAAAAGAAACTGTATTGGACAACAAAAGCCAGATTCAGTAACACCATACCTGAACATTCAAAACCATTTGAGTCAGTCACAGTGCCATCACAAGTTACACAATTTCCTCTGCATAGACCACTGTTAGTAACCTTGTAAAGCTGTTCTTGGTAATTAGGACAAAAAGTAACCACCCTGAAGAATGCAATCTGCTCGAACGTCCCCAGGAAAGCATGGAAGGACAGCTCTCTCATCTGCAGGGACTGCTGTGTGCTTCAGAGGTGCCACACAGGACACGTCAGAAGGCACCAGGGGATGTCTGGGGAGAAGTGTTCTGCCTCCCACTCAGCAAAGAGGGAGCAGAAAGAGAAGTGCATGAAGCCTTTCCCTGCTGGTTCCAGCAGGAAAATCTATGGTGGGTGCTCCCCCTGCTCCCTGCCCCAGGCTTCTCGCTTTCTCTAACTGAGGTTTCCCTTTTCTACTCTCAGCCAAGTATCACCACTTCCTAGGGATGGCAACTGACAGAGGTTTTAGTAAGAGCACCTGCATCAAATAATAAAAGTTCCAGCAGTTACAAAACAGTAGAACAAGAATTGACAGTCAGATCTGTTTCCCATCTCTACAGGGACTGCATTCAGGAAACAGCCACTGCACTGGCAAGAGCCCTTCACACCGGGTCTCACTGTGGCAGCATATCTTCCCTGACACAACTCAAAAGCAGCACAAGTGTGGCAGTGGAGCAGCATTATTCCATCCTTTCCATCGGCCAAAATATGGCATAGAAAAAAACTTTACAACAATCTGTTCTCACTTGAACCTAGTCATCCCTTCCATGGAAAAGACCAATTGGAACAGTGAACATCTACACAGAAATATTTATTTTGCTGAAGACCAAGATTTGGGCCACGTACAACAGAAAATGCAGTGATCCTTTGGATCAGAGCAGGGAGAAAGCTTGGTAGAGTAAGTATAAGGGAGGGGAGTAAGGTATTGCTAGCAAGTTAAGGAAAATGTCAGACATAGTGCCAAAGACCAGAGCTATGTCCCCCCATCAGAATGTATTACTAAACTGTTTGTTCAAAAAGTGTTGCAGAAGGCAAGTATGAACTAGCAAGACATTGACTGAGGCTCTCCTAAAACAGAATATCCAAGAATAGTTTAACTGGTGGTAGGTGAATGGTTGGACCAGATGATCTTAGTGGTCTTTTCCAACCTTTTAACGATTATATGTTTCGATGATTCAGGCACAGCTCTTATCTTGCTTAACTGCTTTTATATGCACTGATGTGAATGTAGTGGAAAATGAGACAGTCTGGGGGTGATCCTTACCTTTAACCTGAGAAGAGTTGCAATGCAGTTAGCATTCAGATCCCAGTGCAGTCCCCACAGCTTCCTAGAGTTCAAACAGAATGAAAGGACTTACTGCTGGCACATACTCTTTCTGTTTATTCCTATGTGATACTGATTTTCTCCCTCACTGTTACACAGCTTTTTGCTTCAGTGTAAGTGAGCACAGCACTCTCTACCTTTTTGTGACCGTGCTCCCTACAATGAAATTTTGCCTCTTGCAGATTGTTTTAGCAAATCAGATTTTGTATCTGATTTTATCACTTCAGTCCAGCAACTCCTTTTTTCTTTCACTGACTTTGATTAACATGCTTGTGCTAGACTTAATAAACCACTACTGCCAGTTTCATGTCTTGTCAGTCTGGATCACCACCTTGCCTGCATTCTCTCTGCTCCTGAAACAGGATTTGTGGCTGAGATTACCATTTAGAGTATTTATCCCCAGCTTGACTCCATTCTCATTTCTCAGGAATCATTTTCTTCCCACTGTGTTTATAAGCTTGAAATCCAGTTGAGGACTTTTAGGCCACCAAGGCAATTTGAATTTAATTACTTCATGAAATAGAGCTACTCTCTTGAGAAAACCCATCTGAAACACTGCCTATGACATTAAACACGGATTTGGTTGGAAGCTTTTCCAAGAGAATAAAAGATAACTTGATTTGTGATTCATCATACTGTGACGGAACTGGGGAAAGAAAGAAAGTGATAGCTTGCTTAGCTTTCAGAAATCCTTTGGCAATTTCTTTTTATTGTAAATACATCTCCTTTCTGTGTCTGGTTTAGAAATGTACTTGTTAAGTATTCAGAACTGCTGCAGGGTAGTGAAAGCTGCAGATTATGAAGAGGAAGTTCTTGTGGGTTTCAGTTGCTGCCAAGAATAACAAAACTAGAGAAAGAAATCTGGTAGGTGAGGGTTGGTGCTGAGAAAGTATTATCTTCTAGCTATAAATAAAAAGTTTCTTCACTCTTAAAAATCATGAATATATGTGGATCTCTGTGAAATTATAACAAAAGTTCACAAGTAATCTTTAAGGAAGTAATCTACAACTCCACTCTGCAGGTTGCAGTATCAGTACCATCACTGAGTCTCCATCTGGATGAACAAGTTCACACAGAAAGATTTATAGAAACTGAAGAACATAAGCATCTTCAGTAGCCTGTAGCAAGCTATAAATCCAAAACCTGTTTTTACACGAGTGTGGCTTCTTTCTTCCTCCCTCAGTATTCATCCCTCACCTTAAAGGCCATTGTCAAGCACTCTGAAATTTTTGTTCTCTGGTTATTGTTAAAGCTGACTTCAGGGTTACTGCTTTAAACGTTTCTTGCTGGAAAATCTCCCACTTCCTCATCTCTTGACATTTCCACTGTGGTCTCCATTGATGAAGTGATTGCTTAATTAACGGAATCCTGAATTAACAGAAGTAGCTTTACTGGACTGAGCAACACGTTTCTTGACAGCTAAAGATTTCATGATTAGCTGGGTTTTCCACAAAACATTATTTAAAGCTGGATTTTTCTGTGCAGTAACAGAAGTATCTTAGAAGTTTTACTTTGTGGGAAAAATGATACAATGAATCTCATGTATATATACATACTTAAGAAAGACTAATATGAAATATAAGCCAGTAGCTGAGGAAGTTAGCTAGATAAGTAAAAAAAGTTAAAAATCTACTGACGTGCACTTAATCTCACTGAGAAGAAAGAAATCTGACCCAAGAGAAGAGAAGTCAACAGGAAAGGGAAAATCATTAGTGACAGTGTGCAGAAAAGAAGATAGAAGAGCAAAGCAGGAATTTGGAGAAGAACTGCACGGGATACAACAAACCCAATGAAACTTTCTAGGTATTACAGAAGCAGGAAGTCAGAAGTGAATTAGTTATCTCCAAGCCCAAGACGACCACGAACTAAAAGACAACAAAAATGCAAATAAACTTAAAGAATACTTTGAATAATCCCTTCCCACCATGTCACAAGAAAAGTATTCATTCACCCTTCCAGGATCAGTAATTTCAAGTAATGAAGATGGGCCTCAAACAGAGACTGAAGATGAAAAGTACAGCAAACGAGGCTGGCACAAACTGGCAAACAACAACTCACTAGGACTAGCTGGTACCTCTCCAAAGCTCTGCAAATGCTGAAGACAGAAAGGATTTAACAGCTATCAAAATATTCAATCTCTGGTTAAAATCAGCAGCTCCACTGGAGACCTGCAGGGTAACAACTGTTCCAGCTATTAAAAAAAAAAGAAAGGAAAAAAGAAAAGGTAGGGAACTGGAGAAACGCAGATCACAGAGTTTTATTTCAATATAGGTTAATCTTGTAAAATTTAAATAAAAATAGTCTTTTAAAACATCTCAGGGAACATGATAGGACCAACGTCTGATAGAACCCCATGTGTTTTGTATGAGTACAATCACTGAGAAAAAAAAATGTGAACAGTGAGTCAGTCAATTAATTTTGCAGATGGTTGAAAATTATTTCATTTGGCAAGATCAGAGAAGACTGCAAGGGATTCTGAAGGAACCTAATAAAGATGTGTCAGTGAGAAGTAGAACATCTAAAAATTGGTACTGGCTCATATTCAGGAACAACAATCGACAGGAACAGTTTCAGACCCATGAATTTGCTAACCCAATTTACTCTTAGAGCCAAGAAATCTGCAGCATTTTTTACTTAATGGAAGTCTAGATACACTATCTATGAGGTTTGTAAGTTCTTACGTATAAAGAATAAAATAATTGTTAACCACAGGAGCCTACAGGGCAAGAACATTTCAGCAGGTCTTCATCCAGCTTCAGGAATTGCAGGCGTAAGGATCCAGGTCACTTAAAGGCTGGTCAGTCTCAGTTCAGTCCCTGCGAAAACAACATAGCAACATGTTGTGATCAGCGGTGCAAAGCCCAACTGGCAGCCAGAAACTACAGCACCCTTCAGGGGCTGACACTGAAGTTCATACTGTTTAATGTCCTCATTATTAACCCCAATGGCAGGACAATATGCATTCTCAGCAAGTCTGCAGACAACACTAGATTAGGAGGAACAACCAAGTTGGTACCTGAACAGAAGATTCAGAGCAGGTGGAGCGAGGCTGAGCAAAATTCTTAATAGATGTGCAGAACAGCAGGGGGAAAAAAGGCTTGGGCAGAGTTTGGAACACAGGAAATTCCAATTAGATATAAGGAAAATATTCTCATCATAAGGATAGTCAAACACTGGAAAGTGTTCAGACAGCTTTTTGGGATCTCCAGCCTTGGAGTTGTTGAACACTCAATTAGAAACCTCCCTGAGCAAACTGATACAATCAGACCCTCTCTGAGCAACAGACTGGATTAGATGGCATCCAAAGGTCTCCTTCAACCTAAATAATTCAATGACTCTATGATTCTAATTGATTTCAAAATTCTTCACCATTAGTATAGCCAGGAATCTTCCTTTGAAGCATCTAACCCCCAACTGCATAAGAGATGGGATACCAACTGCTTTACACATCTTTAGATCCCAAAGCCTGTTCTAAATGAGTGAGCAGAGCAGGACCCAGAGGCATGCTCGGAGTTTGCCTGCATGTCCCTGAAAGACTGATGTGTGATTGATGTGCCTGTGGCTGAGCGTGAGCGAGTCCATGTGGCATAGCACACTGGCTGTAAGGTTGCTTTAAGGCTTACCTCAAAAGACAATAAAGACTTAACCCTAAGGCATCTTCTGTTCAATCCAGTATGGCTGTTTCTTCTGTTTAACAGAAAAACTTTTTTCGTGGGATTTTTAAACAAACAGCAAGGTATCTTGAAAAACAGGGAAAAGAAGTAACCATGCACAAAGAAATGCAGTCATTCACTGTTTTGTCTGGATATCATTTGATGGCACATCTTTGATGAATCAACTCTTTTTACAGTCTCTTAATCTGAAAAGGTATTCATCATACTACAGAAAACCACCTACACTTTCTCAAAAGTATTCAGAGCAAAGACAGAAATGGCTGATCTTATTAACATAACTTTATATATACGTGTATGCATATAGTAGAAGTTCTTTGAAGATGGTGTCTGCATATGCACTGACATTTTAAGTGGGATATAGCTGCATCAATCTGGAGAGGACATGTAATGCTTTAACATTAATTCCTAACTTCTTGGTAATATTTCCTTACACTTCTTTGAGCTCATTTCTACTGATATTCTCAATCTCTATTGTAGGACACAGCTCGAAAAGTTTCCCTCTCTAAGAATACAGGTTAATAGTTTATTTGAAGAGTGAAATGTACTGCAGTTTGTTTTGCATGGAATGGCAGGTTAGAGCAGTAATGAACTCAGTGAAGGGCTATAAGCAGAGAGGAGCAATGCTGGCAGGATGTCACGATAGACCAGCACAGTGCAGAGGGATGTTCTTGTTGAGTACAGGAAAGACTGCTTAATTGACTTCTTCCATAACTTGATGAAAGAGTCAATAGTGTGCTGCAAGTTCTATTCAAATAGAAAAGATTGTAGTCTCTAATGAAATAGAGGGAAAAGGAATCCAGAAGATTGAGAAATGGAAAAAAAAAAAAAGAGGTTAGATTTTAAATATGTAGACTGATGTCTGTGGGGAGAATAACTCAAAACAGAAATATTATTGTTTGGAATATTTTAAAATATGTAGGGTAAAAATATTCCAATTTGTGCCTGAAGATCAAAATAGCTATCTGCTTGCAGTGCAACATTGATACATAAAGCACTGTGACTGTGGGAACCTGGAAGATATGAACACATACCAGGAGACATGAAAATCTGTATTCCATTGGGCTGCACTGTGGCTGAAGAGCCCTTCTCTTTCCTACAGACTTTTAACAACTGAAAAATGAAACCTGCACTCAACATATATTGACATTTTTAGTTTCAAGGATACTATATAAGTTAATATATGTTAAGGATATATCTGATCTAATATTGGGCAGCCCATCAATGACCTTTCTCCCTCCTACCGCATATTTCCAAAATCCCTTTCTTTTATTTTTTATGCCATTGTCTACAGAAACATGTGGGAAAGGTTGACAGAACTGTGTTTGTTCAGGGTTGGGATGTGGAAGGGGCCAGACCATATCTTCAACTGGCTAGTGGGAGGCTAGCAGAACAAGACTCATCACTTCTTGAAGATTCATAGAGAAAAAGACAAAGGACAAGAGACACTGCTTGCAAGAAGAGGAATTACGATTGGATGTTAGAAAAAAAATCTTGTAACAAACATTGTAGTCAAAATCTAGAACAGGTTCTTTCATAAAGGTTGTGAGACCTCCATCCTTGAAGATACTCACAGCTTGACTGGTTAAGCCTTCAGCACCCAGATCTAGCCTGTACCTGATTTTGAACAGGACATTAGATTAAATGACCTCCAGAGGTCCTTTACATCCTATATAATTTTGTGGTTCTAGTACACACCTGGAGGAGAAATCCACACATCTGATAGCTTTCCTAAACCAACAGTGCCCACAAGATGAAAATAGGAGACATATCTGGGGCCTAGTCCTGCAGGCAATTACATTAATCACTGCACGTAGTCATCAGATTCTGTTTTTTCCATAGCTTTCTCATGGCTAACAGTATTTGAAAATCAAAAGCTGAACTATCTCCACTGGAAAAGAAGAGTACTCTTCTTGCTGTTTGTCTTCAGGCTTATTTTGACTATTTTTCATAAAAACTTTTGAACATAGGGAAAAAAAAACTAGTAATTTGCCAAATGTATGGTCTGTTTTCCTAGTGAGAAAAATTCCTATAATCTTGTAGAACTTGCTTAAGAATATCCCTTTCTGATATTTCCTTTTATCTCCTACTGATCAACTTTGGATTTGCAAGGGCTCAGAGGCAAGAAAGTCAATAATAAAAGAATGCACAGTGAACATCTAAAGTACTTTTGCTCAGTTGTAGCAGTGTATGACACTAGCAATAGCAAATTAAGAAATTTTACTCAGGTGTCGTAAGCCTACCATACAATCATAAAATTGGTATTTTCTGCCTAGGGCTCTCACTGCTATCAGGTTGAATTCAGTACAATGCTAAAAGAAAATTTAAGTATCAAAATAGTAGCAAGTGTACCTCTCAAAAATAAATAAATATATATATATATATATTATATATATATAAATAAATTATATATATATATATTATTTATATATAAATATATAAATAAATTTAACAAAGAGCAAGAAAAATCACAGAGCCCCTTCAGTCGAGGACAAGTTATTATACTCACAAACATAAATACAAACCCCTATATTAAAACAAGGGCAAGGCTGATTCACAGGTCCACAGGGATATTTATTTTATACTGTAGTGGGATAGTAAGTCACAAAGCAGTAAAAAATAAACATGACATTCATCTGGCACAGAAATAGCTTTGTTGTTGTTTTTTTCTTGGTTTACCTTATGCAGCTATAACAGCTATATCCCTTGTTCCCATCGATGCTGGCATACAGACAGGAGTTTTGCTGCGTGCCCTGCCAAATCCAGTCTTCCAGTCCCATGGTTGCAGGAGAGGGAGCCTGGAAACCCTGAGCACATGTGACAAGAGCTTATAATCACAGAATAGACAGAGGAAGTTCTGCTGTTACACTTCCACTACTGGAAATCCCTGAATAGCAGAGATGATGGAAACTGGGAGCTGGAATTACAGAATCACTGAATGGTTTGAGTTGCAGGAGACCTCAGAGGCCACCCAGCCCCAACCCCTGCCGTGGGCAGGGCTGCCCCCCAAAGCTCAGGCTGTGCAGGGCCCCATCTATTGCTCAGTTTCATCTTGATAACATCCTCAGTTTTATCTCCAGTTAGACCTTGTTCCTCAGGTGATGTTTCAAATTGCATCACTACTCTTCTCTATAGGTTAGAGACTCAGAGGTAGGAAAATGTAGGTATAGAGACTTTCTGTTAGTTGCTGATATTCTGACAGCAGATAAATTTGGATTGCTTCCTTTTCCTTCGTGGATTCTTGAAATACTTAGAAATTCTTCCTGTATTTTTACATGTATTAAGAGCTAGACTATGTATAAAAGGCAACATTTTTCTATTTCCCCTTTGGAACCAGACTAACTCCATTTAGTCTTATGCAGAGTTCATTCCCACAGAAGACACAAAAGATAGGAGAAGTCTCTCTGGAGAAGGAAACCCTACCAAAACTGCCCAGATTGTCAGATACCCTTATTACTCCTACCACGTCCAAACACCTGCTATTAAATGACAAATTTAGATACCACTCTATGGATCTGGGCTGGGTCACTTTGTGGTGACTTGAGTTTAGTCTGGTGGTGCATGACTAAATAACATTTCTGCATCTCCAAATCCCCACAGTATTGGCATATAAGAAGCAAGGATACAATTACAAGAGGCAGGGATCCTAGTCACTGGTCAGGAAAGACTCTGTAGACAACGCTTCTGAAAGACACTAAGTCAGCAATGTCAGACTGTATTCTGTGTGACAGAAATCACTTCTGTTCCCTTTAGTAATTGTTCTGACTGTTACATGGACCCATGGACTGGAATGTGTATATACAAATTAAGAAGGTACTGCCCCAGCTCCCTGCAGCTCAAAGTTCAGGACAACCAAGGGATAAAGACTGGTTCCTTCCCAGTAGTATCAAAAGAAACAATACATAAGAAGTCTACACAACTGGTAACATAAAAAAAATAGCTGAAATATAATTTCAGTGCTTTTGAAAACTTACTATTACACAAAATTTGGTTTCCTAGCTGGGCTGAAGCCAATGGGATGAGGTTTAATAAGACCAAATGCCGGGTCCTACACTTTGGCCACAGCAACCCCAAGCAACGCTACAGGCTTGGGGTGGAATGGCTTGAAGACTGTGTAGAGGAAATGGACCTGGGGGTGTTGGTTGACGCTCGGCTAAACATGAGCCAGCAGTGTGCCCGGGTGGCCAAGAAGGCCAATGGCATCCTGGCTTGTATCAGAAGCAGTGTGACCAGCAGGAGTAGGGAAGTAATTGTTCCCCTGTACTCAGCTCTGGTGAGGCCGCACCTTGAGTATTGTGTCCAGTTCTGGGCCCCTCACTGCAAGAAAGACATTGAGGCCCTGGAGCGTGTTCAAAGAAGGGCAACAAAGCTGGTGAGGGGTCTGGAGCACAGGCCTTATGAGGAGCGGCTGAGGGAGCTGGGATTGTTCAGTCTGGAGAAGAGGAGGCTCAGGGGAGACCTTATTGCTCTCTATAACTACCTGAAGGGAGGTTGTAACGAGCTGGGGGTCGGCCTCTTCTCTCGTGTAACTGGTGATAGGACTAGAGGGAATGGTTTCAAGCTTCGCCAGGGAAGATTCAGGCTGGATATTAGGAAATACTACTTCTCTGAAAGGGTGGTCAGGCACTGGAATGGGCTGCCCAGGGAGGTGGTGGAGTCACCGACCCTGGAGGTGTTCAAAGAACGTTTGGATGTTGTGTTGAGGGATATGGTTTAATAAGAACCATTGGTGACAGGTGGATGGTTGGACTGGATGATCTTATAGGTCTTTTCCAACCTTAGTGATTCTGTGATTCTGTGAATTATGCCTCTTATTTAAATAAATTGGCAGAATTTTTTCCATCTGTGGGATCATAACATAGCAAATCTGGCTCCCCACAGTCCTCATACCCTGTATAAGACAGCAATATCTGTAAGATTCAGCACAGTTTTGGATATAAACAGAACAAGTGCAATTCAGACAGAGACAAAGCCATAGAATGAACTTCCCACTCCTTTATCAGCTTCCTGGGGATTGGTGGCTTTTGCCCTTGACAAATTGCACGTGTAAAGTTGTTTGAGAACTCCAGTGCAGCCTTCCACTTTGCAGAACAGGTACAGATTCATTCTGAGGCCAGAACATAGCAAGGCCATGAGGCTTTTTTGGACAAGAATACTTGCTGAATACCTGAACACCCTACGTTGCCTGCTGCCAACAAGCATCTGAAGACAATCAGTTCTTCACAGAGACAAGTCTCCCTTTGTGTAGGAAAGGTAATCAGTAACCTTGTTACTAGTCATGAGACTTACAAAAGAAATAGTTTATTGTATTTTATTTTGACTGAAAGACTCTAATACGTGAGATACAGTTTAATAATATTATGCCATGACATTATTAAAAATTATTAAACTTCCCTAATGAAACTTTCTGCTGATGTGAATAAGCTAAACCAATTTCGTTGCTCCTAGAGGAAAAGACTCAGGAATGTTTGGGCGTTATGAAAAAGAACTGTACTTGATTTTTTCATTCTCCATGAACATCAATGAAAGCCATTTTCAGGTTATCAGTGCTGTCAAAGGTTTTCTAAGAGTGAGGTTTTTCCCTATTTGTATCAGTACTTGCCTCCAGGCAGGCGCCTTCTTGCTTTATCAAAGATGCTAACATTTATGCTCAGCAAAGTAGAATGCATGCTAACCCAAGCAGACCAGATGATACTCCAGCCCACAGGTATCACACTTCAGGGCCAGTGAGTTTTGAGAAGGGCAAGAAAATTCTCCCCAGCTTGCTACAAGAAGAGAAAATTCACAGAGAAGAGCTCACCAACTGATGCTTTCAGGGGGGAAAAAAAGAAACAACCCAAATAAAAATCAAACATATCCATCAAATAACTATCATCTAATTTAGGAACAGATATCCCAAGAATATGTATATATATATGAGCAAAACAAATTGATCTTTTAGTTGTAGATACTGGAAGGAAAGAAAATATTCTTTTCTTGGTTGATTTCCATGCTGTTCCACTGAGTAAAAGTGCTAACACAAGACAGGTAGGGAACACAGAAAGATCTATAATGCTCAGTCTGACTCATCTTTCATTTCAGGTCGTCTTAAATTATGTAGGTGAATAATTAGCGTGACGAAACTGATAATGGCACTTACTGCCATTCTTATCAGTATCTAAACAAGGACTATAAGAAAGAAGAGGACAGACTCTTCAGCAGTACCTGCTGTGATAGGACATGGGGAGTTTTAAACTAAAAGGAGAGATTTAGATTGCATAAAAGGAAAAAGATTTTTACAATAACAGTAGTGAGTCACTGGAACATGTTGCCCAGAGAGGAGGTGGCTGCCCCATCCCTGCAGACACTCAAAGTCAGGCTGGATGGGGCACTGAGCACCAGATCATTGCAGGGGTGTTGGACAAGATGACCTCTGCAGGTTTCTTCCAACTCAAACAATTCTCTGATTCTATAATTAAATCACGAGCTGTTTTTGCCTGCAGGACAACGTGCTCTAAGGAGCAGAAGTAATGTTATTTGAATACATAACAAGTACATCCTAGTAATACAACTTTTCTGAATCAAAAGTGGTCTAGTGAAGTTACAAATATCTGACATTATTCATCTGTTTTCTGTTTTGCCTCAGTCTCCTGAAAAGGTCTCCTCAGCACGTGGGGAAGGCTTTCACACTCTTTCTGGAAAACCAGCACATCTCTGACTCGCTGAAGTGCTCTACACTAATGCCCACGTCATGGGAACAAAAGCATGAAATGGAGGCCTGTATGCAGGGAAAGGGCTATGACTTCATCAGAATGCAGTGGGATACCTCACATAATTAGAGCCTATTAGATAAGTGGAAGAAACCTCTTGTTTGCACAGCCTAATAAATGCAAAAGAGACAACGCAGTCCAGCATAATCAGAAACAATCCAGATTTCTGGAGTGCACTGATGATCCTGACACAGGTGATCAAAAGATCAAGTGTAGATATCCTGACTAAACTCAAATGTAAGCAGCAAGAGGTGACCGAGGACAAACACAGAGTCACTATTCCAACCAAAGTCCATCTGGAGGTGAATCTGGTGAGGAACATAAAAGGCAACAGGAAAGACTTCTACAGGTACGCAGGCAGGAATATGAAAACTAGGGAAAATAAGGGCTCAACGCTGAATGAAGAAGGAACCCTTTGCAGAACACTGAAAAGACTGAGGTATTCAGTGCCCTTCTTACCTCAGTCTTTCCTGGTAAGACCGGTCTTTAGGAATTCCTGACTCTTGAGAAAAGAGGGAAGGTCAGAAGCCAAATAAGGACCTATCCTGAGCAGAGGACAATCAGGTTAGGATGCATTTGAATAGGATGTGAGCCCAAGGAACTTGATGGGATGCACCTAGTGAAGGGAGCTGCTCATGGTAAGGCCTCTTAATTATCCTGGAAAACTGGAGCAGGTTGCCCTGACATGTGTTGGCATCACTATGCAAATGATATGGCTATGATGGCTTTAGATACTCAAATGAACAAAGCTCTGAGCAACTTGGTCTGACCCCAAAGCTTGTCCTACGGTGGGACAGAGACTTCCTGAAGCCCCTTTCCAATCAGATTACTGTGAGGTAGTAGCATCTCACGGTCACTTGCTCTCCATAGTCACTGGCATCACCTGGATAAAGAGAGGCAGGCAGTTGCATGGCTTTCGTGCTCTGCTTACCTACTTAGGTGTGGAATTTCGACCTACAGGCATCTTATTTCACTTATAATATCTGATATTTTCTGTAATTTATTCAGCCTCTGTTCCATGAGCCTCTGATCTCTGTCATTCCTATGTGATTTGAGCACTGTTAGTAGAGTCCTGAAAATTTCCCTTCCACCTACTTTCTAAGCTGTCCACAGTCTTTTTTAATCTTTATCCCACTTTACCTTATTCAAATTCAATTCCTCAAAAAAAAAAAAAAAAAGACATGTTTAAGCTCTAAGAAGTGATCCGTGTATTTCACAAGTGTCAAAGTAGCTCACTAATTTCCACATGAGCAGCAATTGAAAACAAATTCTCCAGACACGTTGCTAGGGCTTTAGGCATTCACAGTTGTTAGAACAAAGAAGAGAATCCCAGTCTGGAAGCCAAGCTGTAAACTTGGCACACAAATGGCATTAAGGAGATGAGCTTTAAAAGCCATATGCCTCAAAACTAAATACTGCAAGCATGGACTGTAAGACCTGTAAGACTTTATGAAGTGTTGCATAGTTTCTAGCTTTTAAAAAGGACACATGCAACATCACGTTCCAAAAATAGTTTTGCTCATCTAGAAATAAGATGATTTGTAAGTAGTCAATAAATAGACAGTATTCAAATATTGCTATAAATGAAAAGGGTTAATTTTATCACTTTGAAAAAGGGTATAATTATACCCTTTGTTTTAAATTTTAACTATATTATGTACTTATATTTTTAATATATAGTACTTAACAACAGGGCTTCTATAAAACTGGATTTTTTAGTAGGAACACAATTCTGAAAGAAAATTAGAGAAACATAGAAAATTACAGAAAAATAGGAAATATTTCAGTAGCAATTAGTGGCAATGCAGAATGCCTATGGGGTCCAGGAAAATGTGACAATAATGCTGATCAATATATTACTTCAATAACAAGCTGAACCAGATACCTCTAACTAAAAGCCTTCACCAAGATGTTTTTGGTTTGGTTTGGTTCAGATTTGTTGTGTGAATTCCTTTTATCAGATTGTTGTCTTGCCTGACCTGTACTTAGTGTAGGAATTCCAGCCTGCTGTGATTTTTGGTTTTGCTTTTGTCTTTGCTTATTTGTTCACTGAGTGCAAGAATGTACACTCACAGGAACTAATGAGATAATTTGTAAACCTGTCAGCAAAAGACATCAGCATTAATCTAGTGGTGGTCTGGTAAAAGAGGAAAAGATAATCTCACATGAAACTTCCACATTTGCTCTGCCTATTTCCTCCTTTATGCCTCTTTGCCTGTAGCACTACGCAGTGTGTAAACTCTGAAGCACGTGTGGTATTCCATCTCCAGCACTCCTATTCTTGGCATGAGTGTCTGCTTCAGAGCAGAGAGACTTTAGGAGACTTCTCAAGGATACAGCTGATCCAAAACCCACAGGGGCGATACGATTCTTAGCAACAATAGCATGTTTTTGAGAAAGCATTAAGTGGCAAAGTGGTACCCTATCACTAATGCTTTATATATTTCTTTCTTTTTTTTTTAAGAGGAACTGAAGAAAGCAACCCTTTGTCCAACTTCAAATCTCCTAGTTTTGTTCTTCAGCCTTTCTCTCACTGGCTTTATTGTTGCTGTATTTTTCCTACTGACATTCTCAGTAGAAGCATCTGGGAAGAAGACTGTACAAATGAGTGGAAGCAGAGGGGGCATGAAAGACAACAAAAATGGTCTTATAATAATCCATGAGGACAGTTTCCCACTGGGAAGAAAATCATTGGAGGGAAACTACTACATGAAATTGAGGTGACTGGGATGCTTGGATAGCTACTGTCTTATTTGTATTATGAGTTACCAGAAAATTAATGGCCTATTATGAGTAAGAGCAATCTACATCATTACTCTGTTAATTGGCACACCTTACTGGTATCTGCAGGGTTCCACACTGGATATTTGATGATTCATCAGTGGTGTGCACAACAACGGGCCTTCGGGATGGTAAGAGTTTTTTGCCTTGCACTGTTTGCAGGGCCCAGAGATGAGTGACCTTTGTTTCATCTTTTCTCGGGTCCTTCGTGTCTCGTGGTACAGCCATCATCTTTTCTAAAACAAAAAACAGAGAAAAATGAATATTTAGGAATCCTTACAGATACTGTACAGATGGCTGGTTTAGTGACAGCTGTTAGAAGAGAGTTTAAGCCACAGTTCTATGCCATGTTGTCATTTTCTCAATTCCTTGAAGACCGACAAAATAATAAAGATGAAAAAGAAAAATATTAATCATTAGGATTTAAAGAGAATCTTCACAACTGGCTTACACGATAGAGAGGAGAAAGCCTTGTAAGGAATAGGGCAGGAGAAGCCCATGGCATCATGCATACATATTACGTATGGATTACATAAATCCATTGACAGTAAGACAAAGCATGGCTTAAACTGAAGTACAGAAGAATCCTAGCAGACATGAGGAAGAATAAACAGAGCTAATTAAACAATGAGATGTACTGTTGGTTCAACAAACAGGATCTACGTCATCTGAGAGTTTCAATAACAAGTTAGACAGTGGTAAAGAATGATATACATCTGTGGTTGATCCTGTCTTTCTAGGCACTGATGGAGTAGACGGTACCTTAAGGCATCTCCTGACATTTCATACTTCATAATATGTATCTTCAGCTTTAAGTACTGGAAGTATCTGAGCTCTTTTTAACAGAATGGACTCCTCTCGAACATTTGTGAGCTGATGAAAAATACTTGATGAACTTTTTCCCCAAGAAAAGTTATTTAATTAATGGTGCATTACTGCATATTGTTATTTTGCTTTATTTTAACCAACATTTTGGTTTTCAAGGGTTGGGTTCCTTCCACGTGAGGACTCATTCCCCAGTGAGTAGTAAAGCTTTTAGAAAACTTTCTGTGTAAAATTCTGACAGTAAAAAGCAACCTGATGTGGGAAACTGCGTGAACATTTACATCTGAGATGTCACTGATAAGAAAGATTTACAGACCTTGGAAGTTATATTTTTTGCCACAAAGATTTCAGCGAGGCCAGTGGGAATATAAGTTACTACCATATCATCCAGATGATTAAATGCCACTTAAATGTTTTAAGGACAAGGAATAGTTCTGCTGCTTTATCTATTCTGTTCATTATCCTTCTCCTTAGCTCGTAAAGCAATAGGATAACAATTTCATTTGTATGACAGTGATAACTGTCCAGCAGGAACAAGCCTGAGACCATGAATTCATTTCCCAAAAGCCATCCATTACTTAATCACAGCACGTTTAACACTGGGATTCAGCTGAGTCACATACATTAACCATGTTATGCATTCCTAATTGGAGACTTTAGTAGACAGTGTTTACATTAAATGTACATGAAATTCTGTTAATGAGTTTCTGATTCTTCCTCATATTTGGTACTTATACAAACACTTTAAACGTGGGCAAATATTGCACAATGATAACTGTATGTCTGTAAATTCTCCTTCAATACACTGTTCATGTTCTTTTCATGTAAATTTGAAAGCACACTCTATGGCAGTTTGTAAGCAGAAAAAAAATTAAGATAGGACTACTTCTATTCTCTGAACATCGATTTGTGAACAGAAAGTTATATCAACGTACTCACATTTGTAGTGAAAGCCATTTGTGGGATTAATGAATCTATGAACCAAGGAAAAGATATCACACAGGTGATTTGGATTATTACACATTACAAACTAATAGAAAGGCTGACAGTCATAGTAATTAACTCAAAAGCAACTCACAGATCAAGCATACACTGTGGCAAAGCCCACTTCCAGATGATTCATAAGTAGAAGAGAGCAAACTGATCAATCATTCTCCTGTGAAAAAAGTTTGCCAAACTCTCTTATTGTACTTCTTTTCAGCTCCATCATTCCCTTGCATCTCTATTCCCCTTTCTTCACAGCAAGGACCTCCGTTATCTCCAGTGCGTGGACCTGCAAGGAGGTACTGTTGGCTGTAGCTTAAATGCAGCTCATCTATGATAAATGAGAAACAGTAAAGCTAAAAAGAAGCCTAAAGCTTGTGGTTATACTAACTTTGATGAGAACAGAGTATGGATGAATGGTGACTGTGTGAAGGTCAGCAATTTCTGTAAAAGGAAAAGACAGAAAACATTAAAGACAGCACACCAGCATTGAGAAATCAGTCGCACAGAGTGATCAAAGGGAATGAGAGGAAACCGAGCATGAGACATATTTGTGACTCACTGCAATATAACCAATAGAATGTATTACAATTTAAAAAGTCATTATAGAAATTGACAATCATACAGTAAGAGAAGCATAAAAGGTCTCAAAAAATCACATATGTAAAGCAGTTTATGTAAAACAACTAAAAAGATGTAGAAGAAAAGAATACTACAGTAAAATATGTTTGTTTTTTCAAGAAAGTACAACAGTCACATTAAAATCTTCTAAAGTGAAAAAGATGACGTTGCTAACGTTTGAGTCCTTCAAAGATGTATTCATGTACATGAACAGTCCCACTTTAACACATGGAATCACTTACGTGAGTAAAACTCTCAGCAAATGTTTGAGGACAACTTTGTGTCTTCTAACTTCCCAGTTTTTGTTACATCTATTCATTTACCTCCATCAGCATTAGCAGCAGTACTAATATTGGTTGATGTGCTGTAGTATCATTTACTCACAATTTCCATCTACTTCTATGGATAGCAGAGGAGTTACTGAACTCAGGTAGTCCCTAAGTGAATGCCCAGATCTTCCAGGTTGTGGATGCCCCATCCCTGGAGGTGTCCAAGGGCAGGTTGGATGGGGCCCTGGGCAGCCTGGTCTAGTACTAAATTTGGAGGATGGTGGCCCTGCCCGTGGCATGAGGGTTGGAGCTTCATAATCCTTGAGGCCCCTTCCAACCCAGGCCATTCTATGATTCCATGATTCTGTGATTCCAAGCTATGGTAGCATAAGCTGCTCTTCAGGGACAACTAGAAGGCCAGCTGTCTGCTCAGTTCCACCATTCTTCCCACAGAAATTGCATACCCAAACTGACTGCTAGCAGACAGTCAGACATCATATATTCACCATTCTTTCGCTACTGAAATAGAGGTTCAGTGTGATCCCTGTTGAGCAGACAGCCAGGTGAGCTTTCTGACTGCCTCTCACCACTCACACCGTGAAGCAGAGTTATGCAAAGAAAATACTGCTGCCAACATCCAAAATACACCTGCAATTTGGGGCATCATCACATCCACTCTTATAGACAACACTCCCCAACTCCTTTTCACCTTTTCCCAGCAGATTCTCTTAGTACTTTTGCCCCAGTGTTTCCCTTGTGGAGGATTCTGACCCCACTAGTCTTGACAGAGAGTGGAAAAAATGTGATGAAGCAAGCATACTCACAGCGTTTGGTAGAAATTCATGGTGCTACAGTCTGCAGGGGTAAAAATCAATGCTGCTTTTTCACTTAGCAGAGGCATCTCACACATGATATATAGAAATTTTTGGCTCAGTGTATGTGATCTGAACACTAAACTCTTCATTTCTTTCTCCTGTTCTCCACTGCGTTACATTTAATTTTTCCTTAACTGAGCAACATTGTGCAGTTGCAGCCATTACAACTGTTCTCAGTCTGGATTTACCTTTGGAGGTCAATATTAATTATTCTGCCATATCCCCCATTTCAGAACTGCAAGCAGCTTTCATGTCTTCTCTATTTTTTTCAGTTACTCCAGAAAAAGTTATTAACTCACCCTACAAGTCTTGCCTTGGGGCTGTTCTGCCATTCATGCAAAGAAAATTGTCTTTCTTCTCTGCAGAGTACAATGAATTTTTCATCTTCTCACCTCACAGTTATATCTCTCAAAGAATAAAAGTAAATACAAAATTAGTGAGGATTCAGTAACAGTAGGTCAGCTATAAATACTTGTAAATGGGAAACATATAGTGAACATCTTTGGAATTACAACATTACAGCATTCTGATTTTAGGAAAGTTACAATTAAGCTCCACTTCCATACAACCAGCTCTATATTACAAACTCAACAAAAACGTATGGTGGAGCAGAAGTCCTACTCAGTGCACCTCGTGCCTTTTCAGATACAGCACTGTCACAGTTCTGGCCTGGTTTGACCTGGTTCCTTGACTAAATGGCACAGGGGGACCCTGTGATGGGTCTAAAAACAAAACAGCAGCAACGAGCTAAGGGAGAAAATTAATTGACTAAGTATTAGAGCACAGTGTGAGAGAATGCAACAGAACACAATACAATTGGAACTGTAGCTAATACATTAAATAAACAAGAAATTGTCCAAAACCAAAGGCCTTACTCTAATGTTGAAGGTGAGACAGCTAGGGAGCATACAATGCAGAGCCAAGCAGAAAAAGAAGTCTCATGACTCCCAGTTTTCTCTTTCCCTTTAAACAGAAAATGGAAATGGAACAGTGAAGTATTCTGGGAGATACAGTTCATTCTTTCTCTTCTGTGAAATGTACCTGGAACTACCAACAATCCATGGAACTGAAGCCTTAACTCTTTAACTCCCCGTGCATTACCTGATGCTATGATGTGGAATACCAATAGCAGAAATCTTGAAACCACAACAAGTATGCCAGAAGACAACATCAGGGCCAACATTGTCCATCTTCATTAATGACCTGAACGTCTGGACAAAGTGCACTCTCATCAAGTTTGTAGATGGCACAACATTGCTGCTGAGGCACTAGTTGAGTGTGCTGCCATTCAAAGGGAGCTAGATTGGTTGCAGTATTAGGCTGAAAAGAATCATGTGATATTCAACAAGAAGAAATGCAAAGTCCTGTGTCTGTCAAGGAATGACTCCCCAGTACATAATGACAGGATGAGGAGAAGCACTACAGAAAGGAATCTGGGTTCTGCAGGACAAAAAGCTGACCACAAGCCAACACTGTGCCTTCACAGCAGAGGAGGTCAATGATCTCCAGAGTCACGTTAGGCAAGGCATTGACAGCAGGTCAGCAGAGGAATTCCCTCTCCTGTACTCAGTTCTGGTGTGATACATCTGGAGCTCTGGGCTTACTGGTATGAGACAGGAAGCTACTGCAGCAGGTGCAGTGAAGGGGCACAAAAATAACAAAGGAAGAGGATAATGTGACATGAAGAGAAGCTGAAAGAACTGAGACTGTTCAGCCTGGAAAAGAAGAGGCTTAGGGGGATCTTATTGATGATATAAATTCTTGATAGGAAGGAATGAAGAAGAGGGAGCCAGATTCTGCCCAGCGACATGATAACAAGTGATGAACACAAAGTGAACACCTGTGAAAGTCTGTATAAATAGGAAAAACAAAACAAAAAAAAACAACAGTTTTACTCCAGGAGAAGTCAAACACTGGAACAGATTGCCCAGAGAGGTGATGGAATTTCTGGAGATGCTCAAGCCCAATTGGACACGTCTGCGAGCAACACCCTGCCTGAGCAAGCAGTGGACTAGAAAATCTCCAAAGGTGCCCATCCAGAATCTGTGATTCCAATTGAGATTCTCTGAAATTACTCTTCTTGTACCTTTGGGTGTTCCCAGATGAAATCATTAGGAATCACACAACTTCTTTCCCTAATAGGATATAAGAATCTAACACCTAGAGAGCTGCATTTTTCAAGACTGTCGTGTTGTAAGCATTTACACAGCTTCATTTTTCATGTGAAGCTATATTCATTCAATCTGGAGTTTACTTAAGTAGTTTAGACCACACTTCAGAACTTCATCACATCAGTGGTTCCACCCTCACTCTAAAGGTAATGCTGCTTTTCCTGAATACTCTCTGATTTGGCCCTGAGAGCTCACAAGCTACACCTGCTCACTAACTGAAGATACAGCAGCAAAAATTACTTCCTGATTTGTTCGCTTGCATCAGCCCAAGACATTTCCAAACCAAACCCTCCAGGTGGGCTGAGAGGGTATGGTCTATCTCCTCTGGTTCCTGACTATTGAGTCCCACCACGTCAGAAAGTACAGCACGTCAAAAAGTCTGTGCAGTGCTCAAAAGTGAGATGGGGAGAAGCTAGGTTGGCACGATGAGATATTCTGCACAGCCCTTACTAAGCTGATGCTCAGATAAATCCCTGCTGTCTAGTGTAAACTCCTTTACCTTTTACCTCCAGTTACCTCATCTAATGATCCTCTAGTAAGATGAGGTATATCCATTATGCCCTATCCCCCATTCTTCAGGTGCCCTCTGTGCTCTGTCTGAAGTCAACTCAGGCTCTGCAGGTGGCAGTATGTCCTACCTGTTGCTAAGTCCACACGTTCTCCTTTCCCTATCATGACACTGCGACCCAAAACTTGCACAGTTTTAGAAGAAAAACAAAAGGACAAAAATGTTCTCCAGAAAATAAGTCCCCTTCTGTTAGCCTGGGCTCATGTAAGGGCCAGTCACTGAAGGATGTTGTCGTAGCTTGGCCAGGTTTGGTGATAGGGAGCTAAGGGATCTATGGACTGGGAAGACAAAAGGGTGGGGGAAGAGGCAAGAAAACCACAGCAGTGAACTAAGGGAAAAACTTCATTTGAAAAATACAGTGTCGGAATGTGAGATAATAGAATACGATGGGATTTGGAGTTAATAACTCAAATAAAACAGGAGAGAGTTTACAAAACTGCATTCCTTACTCTAATGCTATAGGAGAGACAGCCAGGAGCACAGAGGAAAGAGAGGCAGTCTTGAGACTCCGCCAGTTTTATCTTTTTGTTCAAATGGAAATGGAACAATGAAGTCTTCTGGGAGTTGTAGCTCACTCTTTTCTTCTGAGACCAGGAAACCAGAAATGCTGGCAAGCCACTGAACTGCAGCACTAACCCTTTAACTCCCAGTACAGTGTGATGTTATGATGTGGAATACTGACCAAAAATCATAAGACCACAACAAGAGAGTATCTCTTGGAGGTAGGCTGCTTCCTAGGAAGGAGTGCTGTGTAGCCATAGAGCCCCTTCACCAGTTGGGGGAGCACAATTTTTCTTGCTATGATTACTGGTCTACCTGTGAATGCTTTGTTTGTTATCTCCAAGAATCTGTCAGAAGCAATTTTGCTTCTTTTGAGCAGGGCACCTACATTACCTTTATGTTGTGTGTTCAGACAGTGCTAGTCTGCAGCCATGTGCAAAGCCCTACGAAATCATTAGGGAAAAACTTGTGCCAAGACATCTGAAGGCACTTCTCCAGAAAATACAGGTGGGCAAAACATTGTGCACCTTCTCTCTGCCTTTGATCTCTTACTCTGATTCCCTGAGAAGGAAAGTGCAGAGGCTGAAAGGGAACCACAGGGCACTTCGACAGCCCGTCCATCAGTAGGGATGCATGCGGGACCGTGGCTATGCAACACGCCCACAGAGCCACTTGTCTTCAGCTCTGACAGCTACCTGCAAGTCTTGGACTTCAGTGACTCTGAATAGGGTGCTCACTCTTAACTACTGATACACTACAAAACATTTCAGATAGTTACATTTAGTACTGTTGGAGCAAAGGTTTACTCTAGCTTCAATACATGGAAAACAGAATTTGCTTATAAGGCCACCAAAAGCTAATATTAAAATCCACCCCACCTTCATTCTTATTTTCATCTTTATAGATCAAAAGCATTTAAGATAATCTGTGATCCTGAGCAGATCCCAAGCAGCAGCCCAAATACAAAGTGAGGTAGAATAGAAAAAAAAGGATATGCAATAACTATTTCTCCTGCTATCATAGAACCACCGAGGTTGGAAAAGACCTGCAAGATCATCACCAATATTTCTCACTAAACCACGTCCCTCAACACAACATCTGAACGTTCCTTGAATGCCTCCTGGGTCGGTGACTCCACCACCTCCCTGGGCAGCCCATTCCAGTGCCTGCCCACTCTTTCAGAGAAGTACTATTTCCTAATGTCCAACCTGAAGCTCCCCTGGTGCAACTCGAGGCCATTTCCTCCAGTCGTGTCACTAGTTACATGGGAGAAGAGGCCGAGACCAGCTGGCTACAACTTCCCTTCAGGTAGGTAGAGAGAGCTATAACGTCTCTCCTGAGCTTCCTCTCCAGCAGATTGAACAATGCCAGCTCCCTCAGCCAAGTTGGTAACAGCCTACACCACTCTGTTAAAGAGAGGAGCTGCATAATATTGTGGCAGATTAAAATTACTCAAGTACCCCAATAGGCAGGAAGGTAAATATTAAAACTAAAGTCCAGTGGGATCAAAAGAACCAAACATATAATTTCCAATCGTGCAAATTTTAATTTCATTATTAGGGAGTCCCAAACTTCATGGAAACCAGGAGGATTCACCTCTCAAATAGATTTTACTAAAGGTGTTTTATCACAGAGTTCTGCACTGAGCTCTCAGGTTTCCTATAAAGCTGCAAGGAAATCTGCCCCTCCAGCAAGTCTGTTACCTTGAACACATCCCATGTCACAGTGCATTTGGGAAGAGTGACAACTGCTAACTCTCCTTGTACACTTGTGTGTGCATTTACCCTAGAGGTCTCCCTGTAAGCAGTAAGCAAAGGCTGTCATTGTTACAGATGTGTGATAATACGAGATCAATGTCACTGTCAGACAGGCTGCTTCAGAATCTCTGCTTTGAGGAAGATGAGGAAGAAGGTTAGATATTACACAGACTTCTTCATTATTCACATCTGTCATTTTTATCTCAAGCTGTGAGTAACTGTCTTATTTTGTAGGTTTTCTTCACAGCTGCAAAGCTCAAGTCTTTTGCTTCTGCCTTGCTACACATTCCACTGGAGCCACAGATAAGGTGCAAGATGGGCACCTTATCAGATGTTCCCCCAGACAACAGAGGAGATGCAGCCAGCACAGCTGCTGCTGCCACATGGCATTTCTTATCCCCCTGACATTTCAAAACCACAGGAACAGCTTCAGCTGTCAGTGAAGTGCTTTCTGAGAAGGCATACTGCTTTGGAAAGAGTAAAGCCATACTGCCACATTATGCAGTACAGGAGATGAACCAAAGATACACATACCCTACAATTCACAACAAGATTTACTTACATACTAAATAGAGATACAGAGAGTTTTTTAGATGGCTTTCTTAAAGTGACTGCCAGCTCGAGGCAAGGCAAAAATAAGAGATACATAAAATGAATACATAATAAGCAGTTAAGATAAAAAAAGAAAAAAGAACAGGGCTCAGGTAAGGTCAATTTGCAATAGCTTAATAGGTTTGGGATGAAAGATGGGATTTGTGACTGTGATCAATCTTTAATACTTAGAGTTAAGGTCTATATCAAAATCTTTCAAAATGGAAAGACTCATTGGTATGCCCTTACCTTTGTCAGCTGCTCACTTCTTAACTGTATACTGATGATCTTAAAGACAACTGCCATAGTCTATTTCAGGCTATGAGTAAATACATGGAGAATACTCAGTACTGCAGTGCTGGCTGTCTTGTTATCTTTTTGGCAAAAAAGGCCAGTGGCTGAATGGTGCCTTTAGAAAGACCTGACATTTCCCAAGCGAGCCTGGAAAGGAACACGTTCTATCTTCTTTTCCCTACAAAGTTCCTGCTTAGCCCAGATTTTTGATTCAACAGAAGAGGAATGCAAGCTCATCAAATATGCCTGCAGCGTATGGCTACAGCTCTCCTGAGCTCTAAAACATTACATCTTTTTCTGCGAAAGGTACATTTGGCATGCAGGTTTGCCCAGGGAATATCAGCTTCCATATTTTCCTTCATCATTCTATTCCATTTAGTCAGAGCTGCAGCCAAACAGAGAATGCCATGACCATTGCTACAAACATCTCAAATGATCTCTAACAAGCCAGAAAGAAGATCTGAACTTTGAGACTAACGATGACTGATGATGGTTACTGCCTGAGTTTGTAGCCCCATCATCTGGAAACAGTGATGAAGTGAGAACATACATGCACACACAGCTCCAGAAATTAGATTTCCTGCACCATAAATTGACCACTTTCAATGGTCATTTCTTTCTAATAACTTGCAACTTTCCATCCTGCAACAAAACATCATCCTTCAACCCAGCAGAGATCTGTATTGTTTCCTTTATGTTTTGAAAGTTTTTATGAGATAAGAGGCCAAGGGGAGAAGTTGGACATACTGCTCATTTTCTGCTGAGCCATACCTGTAACAGACTCTGTGGGATCCTCTTACTTTCCACAGCACGTCATTTTTAATTGCCATATCATAAAATAGTTTTTAATGCATTGAACATTAAGGGATTCAAATCTCTTTAATGCTCCTGGATGGTAACCTCTCAAGGTTCATACTGAGGCCAGCTCCATATAATAAATAGAATGTGGGCAAAAAAGCAATAACATAAATTAATGACAAGTACTGTAGAGAATATTTGAAACACTTGAAATAAGATCTCTAGGAGTTTTGCATTTCCAGTAATAAGCCAAAGCAGTAAGTGAGGGAGGAAAGAAGGAGGGAAGGAATATTTCTGTTCTTTCCGGGGTAAAGTCATTTATTACTCTCCAAGCAAAAGGTTTTATACAATTTAATACAGGTCAATACTGTCAAGATGGGTGAAATCAAACCCATACAAGGAAGAACCCACAACAGCAATCAGATGTGCATAGGCTGGGGTAAAGCAATATGAAACCCATGGTATCACTGTACTCAATAGAAGGTTAATCTTGAAGATATGAAAGTGCTGTCAGCAGAGGTATATGCAATGTTTCAAAAACAGTAATGTATACAACGCAATATGAGCCAGTCTGGGGAACTTAACAGCTGTCTTATCCTGACTAACTATGCAATTTACAGAAATCTGTGATCATTTAAGAAATGTGGATAGCAATACCTATACTAGCAGGGCTGAATGGGATCATTTTAGCTAACTTGAAGATTTTCCTATCAAATTATCTCCAAAGAAAGAAATCAAATTCACGTAATTGAGTTTGTTCAGTATATAGGTATTTGAAACCAATTAAGATTTTTTAGAGCCTTTGTATCATTAATGAGCAGCTTCAGATAAGGAAAAGCTCTCTCAATGCCCCATTAACAAGCTCAGCAACACTTGTGAAATGAGCTGCAGCTTGGACACACATCAGTGCATCAGGTCATACAGGAGGAAATGCCTTTTCAGAGCACATTTTGGCTGTTCTCACAAAACCAGTCAGAAAGCTCCCCATCTGTCTTTTCCAAAGGTATTTTTAGTATCTGAGACAAAGACTTGTTACAAAAGCCTATCAGAATCCTAACAGTTGATAATTGTGGGGTTATTTTATTTTATTAAGGTTATTCTTTTTTGCTAGTTTCAGTGTCTGAACTAAATGATCTTCATTAGTTTGCAAATATTAGGTCTTGTACCTAAGTGCATGTATTTTAAGTATCCCAGTAGATATCTATGATACATGAGCACTGACAAGTTTCCATGAATGATAGTGCTTGGAATACCAAATTCATTCTTGCTTACATAAAGGATTTTTTCTAATTCTATTTGAATTATTCCAAATTATTCTAAATAATACACAATCTTTTCTGCTTGTTATATGGGTACAAAAGCACGTCACTTGTAACCACTATGCTATTTTGCAATAGCATCTACGTCATCTCTGAAGTTTTGAAAACTTCAGATTCAAAAAGAAGCTTCATCTCATCTCACATTACTTACATGCCAACCGTAACTGTTAAGTTGTTCTGAGTATCCCATAGCCAAAGAAAATGCAAGTTTTGCATATTTTTCCTTTTCATACATTCTTCCTCAATTCTGAAAGGCATTTTCCATAGAATAACAGAGACTTCTGTGTTCAAGCAAGTCCATCTGTTAGAAGTAAGATAATTTAACAGATTCATCTTCTCAGGCTAAGTTTATACTCAGCAGCTTTCCAGGAGGAGTGCCCAAGTGATCATGATGGCCAAGTTCAAGGCTGGGCAAGCTGTAGTCAAGGTCTCTACCTACTGCAGTTTAACAGTCTCATCAAGGCTGAATCAGTCCTTCATCCAGTGAATCAATATATTAAAGCTAGACTCAAACTATAGCAAATCTCAAACGCACAAATGCAGACTTCTGCTCTGACCTGCACAACATCTGAATGAATGCCATAGGGTAAGCGGGTTAGATACAAGTCCTACAAAACTCAAAAAATGAAAGACAACAGTCACAAATCACAGCAAATGAAGGGGATTTTAAAGGCTTAGCCTTCATGCTGTTTGATGTAGCACGTTTACTTAGCACTCTGACCATGTCTTCAGTTGACAGATGAAAAACATTGTTTTTACTCATAATGAATAGGCATACAAGAATTCTGAGAACCTTGATCTTGCCACAGTAAACTCAAGAGACTGGAAACTCTTAAAAAGCACAGTTGGGAAAGTTTTAACAATTCCATCAACAGCAAGACTGTTCCAGACTGCCTGATCAGATTGAAGCAGGGTGGCAATAAATCTCATCAGCTCAGGATGAAGAGGAGGTAGTACTGTCTGGACACCAAAGGAAAAAGAGGACTACATGGAAAAGGTTGCACTTCAATAAATGCCTGGGAAAAAAAAAAAAAAAAAGAGGAAACGACCAAATCTGAGAATAAGGCACAGAGAGGAGTGAATACAGCTGAGATTCATCCAAGCAACAAACTTACGAATGAATCGGTGACGCTGGGGAGATGAAGTCAGCTATGCCACCAAACATTAAGATAGAGATGGTAAACAATACAGAAAATAGAATCAAATGAAACTAGAACTTGGACTACTAAAACATCCCCACATAATCACTGCTAAGCTTTCTTTGAGCAAACTTAAAACTATGCCTGCTTTCTTGTTAACCTAGGAAGAAATCAAAGCTCATAGACCAGAATAAAGTTTCAAGCCAAACTGGATTACCAAGGCAAAAATCAAGTATCTGTAAACAGGGGTAGGAACATCAGATGAAAAGCCAGAAATGTAGTTAAAAGGCAGGCAGTGCCCAGGGATTTGAGATAAAGGGCACAGACTTCACCTACAGATCCAGTAAATTGACACTGCACATGCTACTGCAACTGAAGAGCACGGGAAGCCTCCTTAGCCCTCTGATTGCTATTAAATCTTGGTAGAGGAGATCCTAATAGAAAAGAAATTAGCTTCAAGCCAATTGCAAATGAAAATCCTTTCATTCAGCTGCGTTTCCCATGTTGTACACTGATATTCTCTTCCAAATAATGATAATTTTTAAAAAAGTATGATTTCAAGCTTTATTTTCTTTTCTACTAAAAGCTTCAAATAGGAGAAGGGAAATTCTGATCTTGTCTGACCTTGTCTGCAATGCCCATAATGTGACTTAATTGCATATTAGGACACAGATTTCCATTGCTCTGGCCCCACACCATCAGTTTGAGTCGTGTGTTAAATGCAGCATATTTCAGATCAAAAGCCAGATGCCTTGACCATGCGACCCCTACCGTGAGTCTTTTACTGAACTCCATGAATCCATGTATGGCTGTAATGCACCCTGAGCCTTCTGAGTTCATAGGATGACACTGTTTAGGCATCTCATACTGCTGCTGAGACCTTCAGCTCCAATTCTATCTATCTGATCCATACTGAATCTTCTTCATTAATTTGTCAGTCCATCACCAAGAAAAAGCCCAGTCCCTCTGCAAACAGATGCAATAGGGGAATCCCAGCTTATGAAAGCAATATTTACATCCAGATGCTTTTTCACTTTTTCTTAGGGCCAGCCTGACTTCCTTGCTAGCATCCCAGACATCACACTTCCAAGGTCTGTCACCTCTTCTGGAAAACACAAGTGCAGCAATGCTTCTTCCTTGACAGGGGGATAAGTAACAGAAGGAGGCCCTGGCCTTGCCCCATCATCAGTCACATCAGACCTCTACAGAGGAGTTGGGGCAGCTTTCTTGTCGGCTCTGTGGTGGTTGGAAACAGATCTAAACAGCTCTGTCTACAGTTAGAATTGTCTCAAGCTCTCAGGACGATTTCCTTCAAACTGCTCTCCCAAAAAAGCACTTCCACACAGTAAGCCTCAGTAACAGAAGAGGTCTGCCTTTCCAACAGAATTTCTGTTTCTTAGCTAAATGCCATAGCAGTACTCTTCAGAGCAGGAAATCTGCCATAATGATTGTCTCCAAGCCACAAATATGATCAGGTAGAATAACGCCCTCTGATCTTTAACTTGACACAAAACTATTTACTTGTTGAAGTAGATAGGTAGGAAAGGAGCAGTTCAAAAGACCCAGAGCCAGTCATTCACAACCTTTAAACGTGCATCTGCATAATCTGGAGTGTGAGCCACAAAAGTGTCTTAAATGGAACCTGCCTTCCAGGAAGAGATGGCAGTTTGACTCAATAAGTCACGCTGCAACCCTCAGCAAAACAGAGCATACACAGCTCAGTGCTCAACTCCTTTCCTGACATTAAAGGCTACAAGTGAACAGAACCGAACGGCTAGAACTGACGTGGATCTCTGCTCTAGGCATCATTCTCACCTGTTGATTCAGTACTGCAATCAAGTTTTAAGTTTCCTTCACAAAAACTCCAGCTCCCATTTAGTACCAGTGATTATGCCACTTGGGTTATCCTGCCTTTGTCTGGAAGTACAGCAAAAAGCTGGCATGTTGGGAAATTATCCAAATGGGAGTACCCCTTCAAATAAGGGGTCTGCATAGTGTTGAGCATGGATCAGATGCTTCTTCGGTGCTGCATAACTTGGGGTTCTAAGCATCTAAAGGGACATCAGTTATTTATTATTCTGTCCTTTTAGCATTCGATCTAATAAACAGCAGGTCAAATGGTCTCTTACAGACTCTGAGTGCCTTTCATAGCAGGATCCTAATGGACCAGTACACCCCCAGAACCAAACAAATACACCAAGAGTACAGGACAAAGCAGTTAAATTGTTATCTTCCTCAAAGTACATAAGACACTACATCCCAGAAAGTACAGTACTGCATGGAAGGATTTGTCTGCCTCCTTAAAATAGAATTTCTGCTCTCTAGAATCAGCCATCCAAAAATTAGACATTATCTTAAGTTAGTATTTACATTCCCTATATATTCAGCAAAGAGAAAGGAGTGATTAAGGATAGCAACCCATACCCTTTCAAGACAGCCATCTGGGATGGGAAAGATTAAGCTTCCTCTGTAGATGCACTTAGAACGTCCATAGCAGCCAAATCTGATCTTCAGCCAGCTTAACTTCACACCTAACGGTTACAGGTTTCATGTCAAGTGAGATGATTTGTACCCCAGTTGGTACTGACAAGGAAGTCAGAACAGGCTGGAATCAAAGCATTTGAAGTGTAATAAGGACAAGATAAGTAGAGCCATCTATATTGCTACATAAAAACATGGGAATTTTAAGAAATACATACATCCATCTGGTACTGACGATCCATTATTTTGCCATGCCCTCAGTGCTCCACACAGTTCTGCTGGATTTTCTTCATCTTGTAATGAGCAACCCACCTGTTGACTCAAGACCAGAGAAATGTATTGGTAAGGACTGGGAACCAAAAAAATCCATTTTTGACTAGCAACTATTTCTATAATATTATAGGGATGTTTTAAATTCTTTCTTGCTATAACAGAGTGACTGAGTTACTGGCCCACTATTTTCTACTACCTGAGCATCTCCAAATATACTGCTATGCACATGCAAGCATAAACAGAGATTATGTCAACCTCTTATTTAAATAAACTTGAATAAAGGAACTCAAGAAAAATAATTTATGATTAGAGAAATATGGAATTGTAAGTATTTACAGACTCCTTTTCTAGCTTACTTTTAGAACAGAAATTCTTACTGATGTTTTCATGATGTCCATTCTTACTTCTTGACTTCCATTTTGCCTTCTTCCTCACAAGAAAACAAACAATAAAAAAGCGATTAGTTCTCTGCTTAGATGCCTCTGCTTGCAAGTTGTTCTACTGCAGGATTTCTCTTTACTCCACAATACTACAGTTTGCCAGGTTTTCATGTTTGCCCTAGATAATTCCCAACTGCAGTGAACACATGCTAGAAAACCTTAGTTATACTGTATAATCCATGAATACACAGACATTATAATTACGAAACACAAGAGAGTTTGGCTAAGCAGATTATTACATACACCAAAGAAAGAATGGATAGAGTGCTTACGCTTACCTGGGCTTGCTGTACAACTCCAAAGAAGGGATCTCCAGAAAAAGATCCTTCCCCACTGGTAGTCAGCTCTTAAATGGGCCTAGGAGAGGTGCAGCCAGGCTCCACTCCTTCCAGCAGCACAGCTGAATTGCCTTCACCTGTGCTCCCAGGGCTGACTCATTGCTCACCTCAGGTGATCAATCAGAGGTTCAGGCCATTCTTCCCATACATATATACACCATAAAAATCAAACTACAGCTTCAGAAATACATGTAAGCACACTGCTTACACATCCTTGCTTCTCGGCCAGGATGCTGGGTTTTACCCAACCCGAGCTATTGCTCCCCTCTACTCTGTCCTTGTGAGGCCCCATCTGGAGTACTGCATCCCAGTACAGTAAGGATGTGGAGCTGCTGAAGCAGGTCCAGAGGTGGCCTTGGAGATGATGAGAGGGCTGGAGAACATTTCCTGTGAAGAAAGGCTGAGGGAGCTGGGCTTGTGTAGCTTGGAGAACAGAAGGCTCTGGGCAGGCCTTATTGCAGCCTCCCAGTACTTGAAGGGAGCTTACAAGTTTTTACACAGTCTGCTAGTAATAGGACAGGGGGAAATGATTTTAAATTAAAAAGGGGGCAATTTAAGTTAGATGTTAGGAGGAAATGCTGTACCCAGAGGTTGGTGAGGCGCTGGCACAGCTGCCCAGAGAAGCTGTGGTGTCCCATCCCTGGAGGCACTCGAGGCCAGGCTGGATGGGGCCCTGGGCAGCTGAGCTGGTGGGGGGCAGCCCTGCACATGGCAGGGGTTGGGGCTGGGGGGGCCTGTAAGGTCCTTTCCAATCTAAGCCATTATATGATTCTGTGATCTTCCAAAGGTATGTGAAGTTTGACATATTTTTGCACCTTTTTAATCACTATAAATTAAACTATTTCACAATGTTAGATTAAGGATGATACTTACTACAATGGTTATGCAAGAAGTGCAGATATGAGATCAGCCAGGGGCTTTTATCCCTCACCAACTCTTGATTAAGGCGAATGCCAGGAAGTCCATGGAAAGCAGTGACTTCATAAGGTGACAGCCAAAAGCTAGACCCTCAAATAGGAAGGATCTGCATAATTCCCTCAAAAGACACAACAGTCTAGCTGAAGTTTTGGCCCTGAAAGCATTGCCCCAGCAGTCTTTGTATCCAGATCTGCAGCAGTGAATTACGGCCATATATTTTTATATATAGTTAAATTATTAAGTTATTAAATTATAATTAATCAAATTAATTAAAAGTGATAGAATGTAGTGTGTTATCATGTACAAATAAAAAATCCCAGTTGTTATATTCTTCCAGACAAAGATTTTTCACATGCTTTGAACCATTAAAACAAGGACATCCAGGGGTTCTAAGGACAATAATAGCATACACTACTGAGGGATATTTAAGAAAGTGTATAGGTTATTAAAACTTGTTCAAAGCATGCAATTAAACTTGGTGCTATTTTCTTTTCTACTCAGAACTTAATATTCAGATGAAAAACTAACTACTAAATGGGATTATTACATTTCTAGTATTTCTAATGAAGAAACAACTTTCTTTCCAACAACCAACACAGAAGTCTGTTTTTATATATTATCACTCTGAGTTACATTATCCAGTTAAAAATACCCCACATGTAAGGGAATCTATTCCTTTGAGCACAGAAAATAGGCAGTTATAACAATTCAAACAACAAAATGTTCCCTCATGTTACATAAGAAGACTTGAGAAACCAGCAGACCATCTGGCAAAAAAAAAAAAAAGTGTACTTTACTAACTGTGAACTTGTGGAGGCTTTTTTTCTTAGCATAAAACCAGACAGCATTCCTTTACCCATTAACTATTTTGAACATGCACTGGAAATCAAGGGCTGGCACTGAAGATAAATACATGTCATTTTTCTACAAGGGAGACATTACAAAGAAATTGTTCTTACATGGTAAATAATAGAAACTCACAGAAGAGTAGGATGAAATAGTGCAGTTCTTCCAGTACTTTGCTGCATGGCTGCCTATCTTCTTTCTAACTTCTGAAGAAAACACAATGGCTCAGCTGTGAAAAGTTTCCTGGACTATCAAGTAACTGGAAGGGAAAAAAAAACAACAACAATGAAGACTGATAATGCTCTGTTTTACCTAACATAGTAATTATAACCTCATATGCTGTTTTATTCCCTCACAATTACTTGGCCCTGTGCAAATGGTTTCAATATATTGATATTACAGTGAAAAACAAGTAGATAAAAGAAGGTTTTACCAACACACCTCTTTTAGAAGCCCTATTTATTAGTGTGCCAGTTTCAAATTTAGTGATAACATATTTTAAGCTAGGAAGAGAGTCATTATCATGCTTGTATCTAATTGTTTTTTTCATAATTACAATGATTAATAGATATATGTTGCATCACCTGACTGAATATCCCTATGCTGCATCTGTGGTTTACATCTACTGACTTTCTGATTAGCAAAAACAAACCAAATCAAGTAAGACCTCTCATCTGTGGCTTGGTTTCCAAATTATATTCAACACCTAGCACGTATATCTTCTGTTACTGCAGGTCTGTATTTGTGCTGTCTATTTTCATGTCACATCACCAAAACCTTTTTTCCTTGAGCTTGTTTTTTTAAGTGTTAAAGAAGATGCCTCAGTTAGATGGAGAGCCAGCTCCAGGCACAAGAGATGTACCAGCAGAACCAGAGATACTAGGGTAGCAAAGTACAGGATCCAGACCTCTTTTATGCCAAACAACAGAAACTTTTGTAGAGCACTGAATTCAGGCCATGCAGCACGCACACAAATGCTGAACTCAGCGGATTGCTGAATGTTTTCAAGAGAGCACCAAAGAGAGAGAACCAAGTTTTAATCTGCTTCTCTGTCTCAGAATTTGGAACTGACTTTGTTTTCTGACAAAATTATCCACAGACAGCGTGGACAGAGACAAAAAATTTATCCAAAACCCATAGGAAGTTAAAGGTGTTGTCTTGCTCCCACCCCCACCCCCCCAAAACAAAACTGAAAAAAAATGTTGGAGAATAATGAGAGAAGCTCAGAGAGGATACAGTCCCTGAGGAAGGGCAAGAATTCAGTAAGAAAAGCCTGGTTAAATGTGAGGCAGGTGTCTGATAATTTGAAAAAGATAAGCATACTGATGTGGATCTGAGATTCAGCTGCAGTCATCAAAGGCTTTAGTGAGAGAAATTCTAGAGAGATGTCAAGGATGGAGGATGGATTGTTGCCATGATGAAATCAGAGGACAGTTCAGAATACCAATAAGTTTAGGAATGGAATGCCTGGAAAGAAGTTAGAAGAGTGGGGGGAGGGAGGGGTCACGGGTGGGTTTCCTTTGTGTAGGAAACAAAGAAACTGAGTGCAAGAAAGGCATCCGAAGACACTAGAATAGATTACATGGAAACAAAATAGAGAAAAGCAAATGAGATGTTTGTATCAGTGACAGGAGGAAAGGAAGAGTAAGTGGCAAGAGACAGAAATCAAAGCCAAGCGAGTGTGTATAGTGTCTTTTATCATAGAATCCTTAGGGTTGGAACAGACCTTTAGAAGTCATCTAGTCCAACTCCTCTGCAATGAACAGGGACATTTACATCTACATCAGGTTCCCCATGGTTTAATCCAGCACACTGCCTTGAAAGTCACTAGGGACACAGCATCCACCACATCTCTGGGCAATCTGTTCCACTGCCTTACCACCTTCACTGTAAAAAACTTTTTCCTAATATCTAACCTAAATCCATCCTTTTTAAGCTTGAAACCATTTCCCCTGGTCCTATCACAACAGACCCTGATAAAGAGTCTATCACCTTTGTTCCTGTAGCTCCCATTGAGATACTGAAATGCAACAATCACCTCAGAGCCTTCTCTTCTCC
Source organism: Phasianus colchicus (assembly GCF_987193195.1). Taxonomy (NCBI): domain Eukaryota; kingdom Metazoa; phylum Chordata; class Aves; order Galliformes; family Phasianidae; genus Phasianus; species Phasianus colchicus. Next base: position 4,938,039 of record NC_143476.1, read on the forward strand.
AGGCTGAGCAGCCCCAGCTCTTTCAGCCTGTCCTCATAGGAGAGGTGCTTCACCCCTTGGATAATTCTTATGGCCCTCCACTCAATACAATCCAACGGGTCTACGTCTCTCCTGTACTGAGGACTCCACATCTGGACACAGGACTCCAGGTAAGGCCTCACCAGCGCAAAGTAGAGGAAGGATCCCCTCCTTCACCCTGCTGGCCACACTGCTTTGGGTGCAGCCCAGCATACAGTTGGCTTTCCGGGCTGACTCATGTCCAGCTTCCCATCCACCAGCACTCCCGGGTCTTTTTCAGCAGGGCTGCGCTCAATCCTTTCATCCCCCAGTCTGTACTGCTAATGGCTGCTGCCTCAGCCCAGGTACAAGACCTTGCACTTGAATTTGCTGAGGCTCTCCCAGGCCGAGTGCTCAAGCCCGTCCAGGTCCATTTGGTGGCACCCCATCCCTCCGGTGTGCTGACCACAGCCCACAGCTCGGTGTCATCTACAGACCTGCTGAGGGAACACTCAGCCCCACTGCCAATCTCACGGACACAAAAGAACATCAGTCCCAGCAACGTGCGACACCACTTGCCTCCGATCTCCAGCGAGACGTCGAGCCACTGAGCACCAGCCTCTGGGCACCGTCCTGCAGCCACTTCTTCGTCCAGGCTTCTCCTCACAGAAACCACCAAAGCCCTGCGCAGAGAGGGATGTGGGAGCAGGAGAAGCAACGCGGGAGCAGGAGAACACTCACACTGCAGAGGTGGATCTCTAGCACCTCATTTTCCCAGCAGAACCACCCACAGAAGACACAGCCTGGACTAACTGAGACAGCAGCCAGGTTCACACGAAGCGCCGCCATTTCACACAGCGGCCGCCGAGCGCAGCAACGACGGAACAGCAGCCCTGCCTGCGTGTGGCAGCTGAGGCGCTTTCACTGGCACAACCCCACAGTTCTGCATCTCTGCGAGCCGCCCGGTCTGCCGGCGCCCAGCAGCACCCGGGGCTCCGCAGCTGCGGCGTCAGCCTTCCGCCGGGCGCGGCCGCGGCCACTCGGCGCCTCCGGAGCTGCGGCCGCCGGGCCGTCAACGGGAGCCGCGCACTCACCGCTCGCCCGGCGGCGCCGACGGCCGCCCTCGCCGCGCGGTCCCGCGTCCGAGCGGCTCGCGGCTTCTCCTCGTTAAAGCGGCCCGGGCGATCCTCGCGCCCCGCCGCCTCCGCTCCGCCCCCGAGGCTTTTTCCAGGCGAGCCCCGGCGACGTCCCCGCCGCGTCGGCCGCTCTCGCGAGAGCCGCCCGGCCGAGAGCCGCGCGGCCGCTCCGTCGCCTCGGGGAGCCGTGAGTGAGGGAAGCGGCCGGAACCGCGCCGCGCCTCGCGGGCCGTCGCTGCGCTTCTGGCGGGAACGGCTCCGAAGCGGCGAACCTCGGCGGTCGAGGCGTCCGCACTTCGCGGTGATGCCGGAGGACGTGCCGCAGTGTGGGAAGTCTCCACATAACGCTCTGGGACGGCGTCTCGGATAAAGCAGACGTTCTCATCTCACTCTGTCACTAACACTGCAAAATCCAGTGCTTTGTTTTCCAACTGCCGACTGCTCAACCCTGCCAAATACAGAAATGATGCACCGATCTGTAACATGAAACTTGGCTGGCAGTTATCCTGGTCAGCTTTTATCATTTCCACGTAGACTTCATGGGTTTCCTCATTGCTGCAGGTTAATCGTAGGCCTTGTCAGCAATCTGTGTCAGTGGCCGTACGTTCAGGTGTTGTGATGACAGATAATGATGAATGCCCGTGATATCAGAGGTGACTGTTGGTGGTACGGCAGCAGAGGCTGAACCTTCCTACAAATACTCCATTACGTTCTGTTGTCGTGCCAGCAGATGGCAGCAGAGCTGCAGTTTCCATCGAAATCAACAGCAGGCATTACTTTTGGAGCGACCTACATCGCAGTGTCCAAGTATCCGTATGCACTTGTGTACAGCAGTGAAAAAGTCATGGAAAAAGCCCCCTGCAAGGAATGCGGGGAGCATTGCCTTTGCCAACCCCTGAACAAAAGACTGCAGTGTTTTTCTCAGTAATGTCCCAGACGTTTCCAATGGGAGAGAAGGAATCTGTGGGACTGACGGTGGGAAATTCAGCCTCTTTTTTCATCCCCAACAGAGCTGAAATCTGGGCGACCAAAATTACCATGAGGTATCTTGGCAATGTAGAAGCCAGTATCCTACACTAGGGTAACCCGTGAGTTCTGCCAAAACCCCAAAGCATTGACTGCAAAATGCTACAGTGGAGGAGTGGAAAAGTGGAGAAAATCTTGTTCCTGTGTCCTGGGAAACTCTAGCAGCTTTGTGCCATGGTGAGAGGCCCTTTCTCTAGTAAGATAAGGGCACACCAATGTTGCTGGAGAAGTAAGATCGTGCTTTCTTGGCAAGTAGAAGAAATACAGAAATAAATTTAAAAATTCCTCAGAGATATTTTTGGCTGAGACTTTTTCAGTCCACATCTTTAACCTTTTGGAACACTTTTAATTCTTCTATTTTTGGTGTTGTTTTGACATGGCTTTTTTTTTCATTCCCATTCAGCATTTTGGTCTCTTATCTACTTATCTGTTGGTAAAACGTGTGAGTGTTTCAAAAACATGTCTAAAGACAGAATTAGTTATGCCAAGGATGAATACACAGCAAGAAAGCTGGCTAAAATTCCCAGGAGAATTAACTTTCTGTTTCTAATGATCAGTGAGAAATTAGCTGGTAACACATCTGAGGAGCTGCCAATCTGGGTTTGTCCAGCTAGCTCAGCACAGGTGATACCAGCAAGCAAGCAATGACATAAAAATACTCAGCATGAAGTGCCTTTTGCAAAGAGTTGCCAGAGCATTTCAGATCAGCACAGACTGTTGGGAAGTTTCTATCAGTGCTGTACTATTTCATCAAGGATTAATGTAAGTGTAGTGCCATCACTGCCCTCTATTTACTGAAGGTAAAGTCAAAAGTCAAAAGGGTTTTTTTTTTTTTCATTTTCAGAATATAGAGGTTGTTGGTGGGTTTTTTTGTTGTTTTGTTTTGGTTTGTTTTATTTTCCCATAACTGAATGTCTTAAAGAAACGCAAATAGTTTGAAGACCATTCTTCCCAGAATACATCTTCCAGTTGAGAGGAATAACATTTCTCACTTAGCCTGGAGCTTGAAAGGATGGATAAGGGAACTGGCAGCTCTACACTTTCTTATCTAAAAAAAAACATACAGCTGAAAGGAATCATGTAGTACGTAATGCAGCTATCAATATATCTGGGTGCTTTTTTTTTTTTTTTTGGTCATTTATTGATCTTTCTTGTATTTCAGATTGATCAAGCAATCCACCAGCTTTGCAGAATTATGCCTACCCCGCAAGCCAGAAATGCTTCAAACCCATCAGAAGACATCTGTAAATACCTTGGCACAGCCCTTCTCCAGATCAGCCCAGTGAGGGCTGAAATAACTCATGATTCCAGCTGACAACGTGCTGCTTTCTAACAGACGTTTTGCAGGAAGGGTTCTTTCCTTTGTCATTTGGCACAAACCTTTTCCTGCAGAGAATTAAAAATAAATTTCACTGCCGGAAAGATGTGGAGATCATCAACACTGCGTTGCCATGCAGCTTTTGTTGCAGCTTGGCAATGTTCTAGCTCTGACATCAACAGTTCCCTCGTAGATCTAACAGCCAGATGGGTGTGAAGTTGTGAACTACTGACTGAGCTGCTCTTGAAGTCTTGCCAAGAGAGATCTCTGAAGACACACATTCATTCTGCAGGGCAGTGCTGTAAGGTCACAGGAAGAACGAGGTCAGAAGTGCCTTGTCTGATGTTTCTGGGGTGTGCATTGGCTCGACTGGCTGCCCACAGTCACTGAGCTGCAAACAGAAGAGGTGGGGATAATCATTCATAACAGGTCAGTTATCCATTCGGTTTTGGCATCTCTTTATGTTTGCAAATGGTCCACGAACAGACCCTGATTTTCCTGAATGCATTAGTTACTCAGAGTTATTGCTGACACAGGACACAAAGCACAGAAATGCTGGCTGGGGTCACCTTTCTCTGAGGCTGAGCAGGGCTGCCATCAGCTAGGCACTTCACATGAGGGCTGGTGAAAGAAAGGGAGCATAAGGCCCAAATGCAGGAAGCTGAGAGACAGAGAGAGCCATCGTTAGAAGGTCTGCAGCCTTTTGACCTGTTATGAGCTACGTGCCACAGCTTGATCTTTGGCAACAGTCGCTCTGGAGAGATGATGTCTGCTTTGTTTCAGTCTTCTTGGGTGTTTTTTCCAACATCTGGCTGCTGCCTTTGCTGCTCTTGCCTCCCCTTTTGATCTCATTTTCTTGCCACATCTTTTCAACTAGCAGAGTAAGTTTTGGCTACAAAAAAATCTGACAGCTCCTTCTCAGACATTGTATGGGTAATGTGAAGGTGAAAATACATTCATAATTTGAGCTGTTAAGCCATTCTGATTCACCCTTTGCATCCACAGCATACAGTTTTTTCCCACACTGCTGTTTCTATCCAGCAATGTGCATATGTGCAGTGGTACAGAGGTTGGTGGCCCTGCCTGTGGCAGGGGGTTGGAGATTCCTGATCCTTGAGGTCCCTTTCAACCCGGGCCATTCTGTGTGTGTGTGTGTGACTGGCTAAACACCAATTGTTGCTAGCTCAGCAGGTATACTGCTAATTATTGAATGTCTGACAGCTGACGACCTGCCCACAGAGTGAGTCAATTCGGCCTTGTGTGGAGGCCCTGGCTTCTTTGGAGTCTGTTTTTCTTTTGCTGAGTTTCTCCTATCCAAACAGAATGGCCTTACAACATGCTTTCTGGTCCTTAATGCTATACCCATACTATTTGTAACTATTACAGTTCTGTAAGTGAGAATTGATCACATGATTGAACAACTGTATTTCTAAAATATGTTATGAAATAACTTCTTTTTACTAATACTAATAAAGTCTTTCTACTTTTTCAAACTGTTTCTAAGGGCAAATTACAAAACACCTGGTGCTGTACTACTTCAGAGCAATCCCCCATTTGATAGCCAGTGCAGAAACAACATTCCATCCTACAGCATTAGCTAGTTCAGAGGTACCAGACGTGTATCTGGATGTATGTGGCTGTTGTGCATAACTTCCTGGACACCCAGCAGCAGCCAGGTGAAAGGAAAGTTGGGTTCCAGAGCACTGCAGGAAACGTGGTGTTCTACTGCTGCACACATGCAGAAAAGGACACACACACGACAAAGCACTGTTCCTTCCCCCATGGCACGGTGAGGAGTGCCTTCTTGTGCTCTTTTCCTGCTACTTCCATGGCACGGTGCACATCTGTGGCATTTGATCCTCCAGGGAGGCGCAGGCAAGCAGGACACCGCAGAAAGAGCATCTCTTTGCTCTAAGCTGTCAGTGCCATTCCAGGGTTAACAGGAATAGGGCATGTCAATGCCCCACTCATAGTGGAGAGGGGAGAGATTTTAAAAGGGAAATGAAATCTTCCCTGGTAGATCCTATTGGATTAGCAGAGCAGTGTGATCAATTCTTGGGGCCAGATTTTTACCCATGAGACGAGATGATGTCCATCCTGAGTATGTTGTTTAACTGGGAGGAAAGAGGAATGATTCGACAAGCTGCCATGCAGGAATGGCAGAAAATGGATCCTCTGGGTCCCGAGGCTGTCCCTGCTGGAGTGTTACAGCCATGAGCAGGCTTGGGAGGGGGGCTGAGGGATCAGAAATGACAGCTCCACTCTTGGAGACCACAGAACTAAAATGGAAAGAGAAAATAGTTGCAGGGCAATTGTTCTCTGTGCCTGAAGCAGGGACCGATTTCTGGGGGAGAGATTTAACAGTTAAATGAAGATTACAGCTGTAAGTCTGTGAAACAGATGTCAGGTGTCAATGAATGTGTTAACAGCTGTGATGAAGAAGAAATGAATCCAAAGGTGTGGGCAGGGGAAGGAAATCGGGGTGGACTCACAATTTTCCCTTAGAAAGAACTGCCCAAGGAGGGAGTGGAGCTGTGAAACAGCAACAATATCCCATAGCCTTAGAAGGGAGAGTGGGTCTAAAAGCTGTAACACAGACAGTGGTTAAGGATGGTCTTCTGGAACCTTGTCTGTGGCCTTATAACACCCCAATCCTGTCGGCACGGAAGGCAGACGGCACGTATCGGCTGGTGCAAGATGTAAGGAAATGACTGAACCCGTTCTCAAAAGACAGCCTGTGGTTCCTAACCCCTATACCCTAATGAGTCAGATCCCACACGGACAGCAGTGGTTTGGTGTGAGAGACCTCAAAGATGCTTTCCGGACAGCCTCTGGACTCAGAGAGAAATGGCTGCGTTTGTATGAGGACACATTGTAATCCTATCGTGATTCGTGATGATACTGTAGATACTGGAACTCGTGCTAATCCTTGTCTTTGCAGCATTTGAAGCAAGCAGCTGGTGCTGCTGTCATGCAGAAAGCTCCCTTCCAACCACTCAGCAAGCATTTGGATGAGACAGCTTCCTGCTGGGGAGCCCTCCGACATCACTGCTGCCTCCTCCAGAACCATACCTGCAGATGCTTCAGAGCTCTTCAGCATGGACTTCCTTCCTCCCATCAGCAGCTGCTCCTGCACTGACCTTCATTCACACTGGGATACCATCTGCTTCCAGCAGGAGCTGACCTGCGAGACAGAGAAAGGAAACGTGGGATGAGCACCAATGCAGAAGCACAAGGCTGTGTCACCACCACGTCTTGCAGCCTTGGGAAGTCAGCTGCAACTGCAGCCTTGGTCAGAATGCTTTTGCTTTGGGGAACAGATGGACTCGGAATGGAAGGACACGAGAAAAATGACATCTGTTTGAGCTCAGCAGACTTGAGAGGTGGGCCTGGGTGAACCTCATGAGGTTCAGCACAGCCAAGTGCAAGGTTTGGCATTTGGGCCGGAGGAATCCCAGGCATTCTTTTGTCATCGTGGTGGTTTCCAATAGACCCCAACAATGAGACATCAGGTCGCCGTGTGGGCTCCTGGGTGACACTGCCATTTCCCAGCCATTGCAGCCTAGGGGCAAATAAAGTAAAATACTTCAGAAAGATCTCACACTGATTGCATATTTTACTGTTCTTTTACACAAAATAGAAGGAGAGGGCAGCAGATGCATGCAGCTGCATCAACACCCAGGCTGCTAAAGGAATGGAAAGACAGAAACATCAAATATCAATGCCTTATTCTAATGCAAGGAGGGAAGCTTTTTTCAATGTTACTTTTTATCATTTAAAATAAGCAGTTGGCACTCTTAAAGGAAAATCCTAGGCCCCAGGTTCTGACAGTGTGGCAATCTGGACTCAGCTGTGAATGATCCAAACAGTCTGTTCCAGATTTTAACATCCCTTATATGCATTCACAAGTTTTCTCTCTTGACTTCCCCTTACAGCCGTTAGATGCCAGCAAAACATCCCACAAACACTCCTTAACTCTGTGCACACAGGCACCCATCCAACCAGAGCCATCAGTCATTCCCAGCCATGCGCTCTTCCTCCAATCATGGTCAGCATCACACGGCCGTCACGCAGCTCACTTGACTCAGTTTTTCTCTTCTTTCTGGAGGTGTCCTTGCTTCTCAGCCTTACCTTCTCATGATGTTTATCTCACTCTGCAGCTCCTGCTCTGAATAGGCTTTCTTGGATTCCCGCATGACAGGCACAAAATGCAGCCACAGCCCCTGCCACCAAGGTCAGCTCTTCAGCACACATTACCTGAGGAGCACTTGGCAACTCATGCAACCTGAGCAGTGCCAGGAAGACTGTTTCACTTCTGCCTCTCCTGGCTCAGAAATTCATTTTCCTACCTAGAAAATGGAAAAAGAAAGGAAAGAAAAAAAATCCTGACATAAAGCAGACACAATTGATACTATGGAATTCTGGAAGGCAAGGGATTTGCCCTCTATGATGAGAAGTTGAGTGCAAAGAACTAAGAAGAGCCATGACCAGGTTGTGAACTTGTGGGTAAAATTAGGAAGTGCAGCAGTGCAGGGCTTCTGGAGGTGAGGGTCTGCTACAGCCGCCTGGAAAGAGAGCCTGTTGGTGGGAGCTGCTTACTGCAGCCAGCAGAAGCATCGCACTCACTGACTCTCATCCTGATGGGGGATTCCAGTCAGTCTGGGAAATCAGCATGGCTGGCTGCAAGCAATCTGACAGACTCCTGGAGTGCAGTGAGAATCACTCTGTGGTGCAGGCATTGGGCACAGCAAGCAGAAGGGAAGCATTGCTGGACATGGTGCACACCAGGGGTTACGACAGGAGGTGGTCAGGGCTGCAGTGACCATGCCCTCCTTGAGTTGGTGATCTCAAGGAATGCGGGCCTGGCAGGAAGCAAAGGCAGGAGCCTGAACTTCAGGAGAGCCAGCTGCAGGCTGTTCCAGGAATTCTTGGACGAGATCCTCTGGACAACTGTTTGTAGGGGCAAAGGGATGGAAAAGAGCTGGTCACTTTCTCAGAAAAAAACTTGCTCAGGTTGCACGCTGAGCTGCAGGAGAGGAAGGGGAGGAGGAGCCAGCACGGCTCTGCACGATGCTCTGCCACACTGGGCAGCTTGATCATGGCTCAGCAGTGGGATCCGACGAGGAGAAGGGGAGAAGGAAATCAAGGATGGGAGGGAACCATCAGACACAGTCAATAAGTGTCTGTGAAGTCTTGCAAACCAGAGATTCCCAGGTTGTTTCTGCTTTTGCAGCATTTGTGTGGTGCAGGGTGAGCAAAAGGTTCTGCTGCTTGATTCTTCTGCAGGAGCCGCCTAAAAGGGAAATGGCCACTGAGCTGCAGACCAAGCAGTACTGCCTGACGTTGGCCAGGGGGAGCTTCTCCTGCCGCAGTGTGCTGATGACAGGTCTGGAGATGATCTGCACGGCCAGCTCGTAGATGGGAGCCAGGAAAGGACATGATGGGAGGAGGGAGGTGTTAGGGAACATCCAAGGCATCAAAATGCATCAGAAGGCCCTGAAAAGCATCACAAAGCCACAGCCAGGAAGCTTGGGAGTATCATGAGCAGCATCCAGGATGCGAGAGATTATTTGCTACCATGCCAAATGGTAGCAGAGCTCCCCCTGCAGACATCCCAAAGCCAGACAAAACAGGAACAAACCCGGAGCTATGCTGCACGCACCCCACAGCCACAGCATTGCAAGCTGGGGTGCCTTGCTGTGTGCTGCATTCATCCCAGTCCGTGTGAATGAAGACTCTGGAGGCAGTCAAGGCGTTGATTGAGCACGAGTGTGCTTTTATTATTATATAAAGGACAGGAGGGTGTGAGAGGTCCACGGTGAAGATGGGACTCATCCTGTCTTGTCATGGAGAGAGTGGCTCAGAGCTCTCAGTGCTGCTGTCCGGTGCCTGGGACTGGAGGTCTGATTGAAAGTCCCCCTGCAAGAGGCTCTGCTCCTCTTCACTGATGCTGACCTGCTCCTGCATGGAGGTGCTGCTGTCGGGGCACTCACACTGTGCTTCAGATGGGCTGCACTGCAGAGACTCTGGGTTAAAATCCACACTTGTGACTGTGGTGTCTGGGAGGCTCAGGTCAGCAACTTCAGCAGAGCCAGGTGTAATGAGAGCATGGACTTGGATGAGCTCCTTCTCTCCATTAATGTTGTTAGATGGAAGGCTGCTATTGGAACTGCAGCAATTTGTGCTTCCTAAGAGCTCTCCACTGATGGAAGCACACAGAGCATCCTTGCTACTTGCCCTGGATCTTATGGCTTGGCAAGGGCTCGATTCACCTAGAAAGGATACACAGGGGTTAGTGTCAAACTTCCACAAGCTGAATTACGACAGTGGTTCTTGATCAGGGGTGAAGATTTAGGCACGGGATTGAACGCTAGAAAGAGATGCATGTGCAGAGCAAGCTTGAATTGTATGTTCCTGAAAAGCAGGGATTTGGAAGCTGCATTTGCACCCTTACCTGCCAGGACTACCACTGCTGTTTCTGAGGGCTGCCTGGCATTGCGCTGCAGTTGGCGTTTGCTGCCAGAGGATGGCTTCCTGAGGCTGAAGCAGCAACACCAACTGCTAGCTGGTGATTCCTCCTTCTTACTTGGTGGATTTTGTCTGGAGAGAGAAAACAGCCAATGCTGTGAGTAGTGCGTGGTGCAGGGTGAGGGAAGAGCAGCACTGAGCTCTTGGCAGCAGTTGCTTGTTCCTAGCACTGCCTGGTTTCTGAAGGAAAACACAAAATCCCACCCAAACAATGATGCTAGGTGCTGGAAAAGAAAGTCCTCTTTACCTGTCAGATGGAAAGTCAATGACGGTGTGGAATTTGCCCTGCCCAGCTGCAGGGCTTTCTTCCACTTCAATGTCCCTGCTGCTCTCTGTTACCACAGAAGAGGTGCTGTGGCCTCGCCTCTGTGCCTGTGCCTCCTCCAGGCTGAGCAGCTTTGTGGCAGCAGAAGAGACCCCCACAGACTTGGGCCCTGGGAGAGAATTGTGCCCTGTCAGGGAAAACCACAGGTAAGAGCGAGGATCAGAAAGCAGCAGCACAGCCACCACAGTTCTGGGGGAGGTGCTGTATTTTTCTCAGGCTTGCTTATCCGAGCCACTGGAAGAAGAGGAGCTCAAACTAACCATGTGGGCAGAGGTCAGTTTATGGCAAAGGACATGGTCATCATTAAGAGAGCTCACCCCTAGATAAAAGGGGCAGGGAACTGAGAAAGCTTCGCTGCCACACTTGCATCAAGCTTTTCCTGCGTGCAAACCATAATAATGACGGTTTCCTCCTTGTGAAGTTTGGGCTTGGACATTCTCAGCATCCAGTAACAGGATGCCATACCCTAATGGAAGTCCAGAGGTCTGCTGTCCCCTTGATGGTAAAAGAGTATCTCAAACATCCTGGAGAAGGCCTGCATTTGGTCAAGGTGTCAGGTCAAGATCAAGCTAATGGAGGAAGACACTCACCTGCTGCATCTGCAATGTCTGCTCCGGATTTGGAGCCGAAGAGGACGTCTGTGTGGTTGATGATGAATTCCACCACATCCGACTGCGTCTGCAGCTCCATGCAGGCAGCTCTTCCGCTGGCGCAGGCAGACTCGTTCTGCTGTGATCTGTAGAAAAGGCAGATTTTAGAAGTCATTTCTCCAAGACCGTTTCCCCGAGTCTGAATTGTTGCAGCCAAAAGCTGTCAGCTGAGGCTCTGGAGACTTCCGCAGTGGGCAATCAGTGATGCCACTGCAGAAATTCCCCTGGATGATCAAGGACACGTCAGTCCCATCTCAACAAGACTGCAGAAATTGTCACCTAGACATTGTGCCCGTGGGGATGGAGAACAGCTCAGGCTCCTGCTCTTCTGTCAGCCACAGATTTTACAGGAGAAGAGCACATTTGATGGAGAAAAAGGGAGCACTGTTTTTTTTTTTAATGGAGAACAGATGTAAGCGTTGTGTTGAAACAGAACCAGAAGTTTACCTTAAGAGGTTTGGAGCCCACACAATGGCTAGGTTCTTGGCATGCATGTTTGTTATACTGGAGCTCCCAGCCAGACACGCCAAGTGTCTCATCAGATACTCCAGAGACCTGGAAAACAAGAGAGGCAAACGTTCAGCACCAACGAGCATGCCGTGCTGCAATTCAGAAAGACAAAGGCTGGAACTGCATCGTTGCCCTCTGCAATGCAGCAGGGCTGAGCTCAGCAGGCTGAGGGCAGCACTGACCTGTAGTGAGGAGCGGGCAGCTGCTGGATGACGTCCTGCATTCTGAGCAGCCGCTCCTCCTCTGTAGCGGCACCAACAGCATCCTGGAGTAGTGCAGAAAGGGAGCGAGACACCAATCAGGCTAGTACAGCACTGCGAGTAAACCTCGTGGGGCTGACAGCAAAAGGGCCTCCGAGCTGGGGCACTGCTGCAGCCATCTGCCAAGAGGCCCAGGAAGAGGGAAATGAAAGACGTGGCCTTGTGCTTACCGAGAACTTGCCGTACAGCTGGTGGGTGAGCAGAGGGTTCGGGAGCTCCCTGAAGTACATCTTGCAGAGGGAGCTCACGCTGTGAATGTCACGGACGGTGAGCTCAGGAATCTGCTCCGACTCAAATTCCTGCCTGGAGAGAGGGACGCAAACCCGGTTGAGCGAGAGGAAGGCAAGCCCAAAGCCACACCAGATGCACTCAGGCTGTGTCAGTCGCAGCACTCTTACCGCAGTCTCTGGATGTTGGACGCGACGCCGGACAGGCGGTATATCCCCTGCACCACGCCGTGCTGCTCAATGAACTCAGCGCAGCTCTGGAGGACCTGGGGGACTGAAGAACACGTGCCAGCCGTCAGTGGAGCTCCTGATTCAATCGTGCTGCAGGCTGTGCTCCCGGGAGTCACATCCCATCCACTAAGCCCTGCCAGGCTTGGCTGAAGCAAATACAGATGTGCTTGTCTCTTAGGAGCATCCGCCTCACTTGATCCTTCAGCCATCAACTCCCATTACACGTGTCTCCACTGCTATCAGCCTGCCCCCTGCTAGATATGAGCTCCCTTTCATCTTCTTTAGATGCCCAGCAGAGGAAGATCTCAGGAATGGGCAGCTCCTTACCATCACGACCGGAGTGGAGAAGATGCTCTCCCAGGTCACCGCCAAACACCCTTTCCTTCTCCACCTCCCGCTCGGTCGGTTTCTTTGGGCGGGCCTTCACCAAGGAACGAAGGAAGGTGAGGATCTTGCTGCGTTTCTTGGGCACTGCACAACAAAAGGAAGAAACCAGGTCATTTCAGGTCTGGCTCCGTTGGACGAGGCCGAGCACAGCACATTCTACAGAGCACGTCAGAACGGGAAGAACATTACCAACCAGTACATACAAAAAGGGATTTTCCCCATGCCTGGAAGAGCCCAAGGCCAGGATGGATGGGGCCCTGGGCAGCCTGGTCTAATCTGACAATAAATGTGGGGGCTGGCAGCACAGCCTGATGCAGGGAAGTGGAAGCCTAAGATCCTTGCAGACCCTTCCATCACAAGCCATTCTATGAAGATTCTATAGATTCCACAAGTCCAGTCATAAACACAGGAAGATTGCACCAAATCCCTGCCCCATGGTGTGCATGAAGAATCATCAACCCAGAGGACAATGTGGCATGGATAAAGGAGGTACTAAACATGGAACGCACCCCAAAAAAGACTTCATTTTGCTTCCCCACACCATCAAATGTAACATCCCTACCTGGCTTTGGCACTGAGTTGATGAGTGCCTCAGGAATGTTCTTATTAATGAGTTCCACACACTCCCCTGGGAAAAAACCAACCTGTAACAAGAAGAAAAGAGAGGCCAACTATTGCATACAGCACTTCTCAGATCTGAACTGTTAAACCAAAAGCCATATAACATTTCCCTCGAAATGGCCATAGTTCACAGCATAATAGTAATAATTTTTCACATTTGCAGCCAAAGGCAAGGTCCTCTGACACCGACACAGGGAAACTGTTTATGTCCATTAGGCATCCTGCGCAGGCAGAGCAGCTCTAAGCTGAGATTCCTGCCTTTACTGAAGTTGCACTCTCCAGTCTGAAGCTTGTGCCTACCTGGAAGCCGAGCTTGCCTCTCCACCAGGGGGTCAGCTCCTTTGGTGGCATGTCGATGACACACACGATGTCTCCCACCTGCAAGAGATTGCAACGTCAATCCCAGCTTCAGCACGGCTGGGAGGAAAGCACAGCTCAAATGACTGCATTCTTCTGCACTGCCAAACATGGCCGAGCCTGAGAGCACTTGCACCAGTGCAGCTCTGAAGGCATTTGCCATTGTAAAATTGAACAACAAGGAACGCCTTGAACTGCTTACCTCAAAGGAGAGTTCATCCGCTGCCTGGGCAACGTATCTCTTAACGACATGGGCAGCAGCAATAGCTGGAACATTCACAGGTGCCACCTCATGGTCCAGCAGGGGCTTCCCCTTGTTCTCAGTCTGAAACAGAGAGCACAGGCCACGGTGAGGAGCTGGGAACCAACAAGGAGGATTTCAAGGTGAGGAGCACATCTGCAGAGAAAGCTGCAGGAAATGCACTCGGTCCTTATCATGGGCACTTCAGAAGGAACTGCAAGTCTAATAACGGCTCTTTCTCTCCCTGGTGTGCAGCAGGCACACGCCAGGCAATGCAAAGATGCATCTCTCCCCACCCAGACTAATCAGCAATGGCACTGACGCAGACAGGTGGCCTTGTCCATTTTGCCCCCTCCTTTCCTGCGCTCTTTGTGCAGGAAGGCTGACTGTTTCAGATGCTAGGAGACCGTGAAGAGGGAAACCAAAGCTACGGCTGCAGTTACAAGGTGCAAACAGTGCCATTGCAAGCACCAAGCAGCTCTCTTGAGCAGTCCAACCAACAGCGAGGCCAAACAGAGCAGAGAATGATTGTTGTTTCTGCAGCCATTTCAAGGGAAAAGTCAGTAGAGGACAAACCCCACAGCCGAGATGGCTCTGGTACTTTTATAAACTTGCCACACTTGCACTGCTGTCTTGCCACAGAGGAGCTCTCTTGGAAAGCAGGAGAGCACATCTGCGGCTCACTCTGCTGGCTGCAGTCAGGGAACAAAGACCAATCAGAGCTTCATACTCTACCTCTGTCCATGCCAGGTCAGGCCCACAGCTGATCTCGCTGCACGCCACAGCCATCAGCGTAGGTGTGACAAGCTGGAACTGAAAAGAAACACACTTTTATGTTCTCTGTTCACATCTCTGCTGTGCTCCCTACAGCTGTCGGGCACACTCACACAGCCCAAGCACGCCTGCTGGTGTCCCTGGTGATGCTGTGCAGCTCTGCACAAGCTGGGGCTGGGACTCTTTGCCTAAGGGATTGGTTTCCTGTAGACCAGCTGGTCACAGCACCACAGACAGCATCCTTCTGAGGGCTGAGCTGCAGAGCATGTGGAGAAAACCCACACGTGACCAGCGTCCCATCAAAGCTGGATGAGGCTGTGTTACTAAACACGGGGCGTCACGGGCTGCTAAAGCATGTGGGGGGACAAAGCATGGCAGGTACCTGGCAAGAGATCAGAACGAGGAAGAGAAATCTCACAAATCCACAGCCGTTCCTTGTCTCTTTGCTCTGATCTTCCACGAGCAAAAGCTGCAGCAGGGAAGCAGGCAGAGGGTGGAGAGAGGAGAGAGAAAGAGCAGGTCAGTTTGCTTCCACGGTTTACCAAAGATTACGAGGGAAAAAACAAAATCTGCCCTCCCTCAACTTAAAAACTTAAGTTTTCAACTTAAAACCATTTCCCCTTGTCCTGCTGATATCTACCCTTTCAAAGAGTTGATTCCCCTCCTCTTTTTAGGCTCCCTTTAGGTACTGAAGGCTGCCATGAGGTCACCCCACAGCAGGGGGGGACGATCACCTCCCTGTCCCTCATGGCCACCCCTCTGCTGATGGAGATAATGTGATCCTATGAGCTCCGCCAGCCAGCAGTTCTCAGCACTCACTGTCCCCCCGTCTCTCCCACACTGTCTCAGCTTACCTACAAGGTGCTGCACAGGACGGTGTGAAGACAAAGGGACGCAGTCGGTGCACAAGTGCAACAAGCGAGCTGCTCAGTCAGAGCTCCAGCGCTCCAATGAAGGGACGCAGCACGCACTGCTCCTCCCCTCATTCTAGCCCTTATGACATCACTGAGGGCCACCAGGCTGCTCCACCACGACGGACAGGGTGGGGAGGCAAGACCAGTCACAAGGGCAGAAGACTCCAACAGCCCAGCCCAACGTTCTGGAATCAGGGGCTGCTTGGAATTCTACCCCAGCCAAATCCTGGAGAAGCTGGCACGGGGTCGTCATGACCAAAGCGCAGGACCTGGCGCTTGCTCTTGTTGAGCCTCGCACAACTGGCCTCAGTGCATCCCTCTGGAGGGCCTTCCTGCCCTCAGCCAGATGGACGCTTCCTCCCAGCAGCATACCTTGCAGTGCTGGGCCCATGTCAAATCCACACTAGAGTGGGTTTTGTTACATTCAAGGGCATGTTGCAGCACCCATCTATTTCACCTGTAAGGAAATAAAGCAGGAGATGGGAGAAACACAGAACTGCTGCCAGACTGCTTTATCCCTTTCTCAGCCCAACTTCCCTTGCCTCATCCCCTACCCCAACTCCTGGATGATGCCCACAGGCTGATAGTTGGATCTCAAATCCATAGGACTCCTTTCACAGGGCTCCATCAAAAAGGCTGTCACACTTGTTCCGTACACTCACACTGACCCAGCAGTGGTATCACAGTCACTTAACACACACACAGCAACCAAACCCCGAGCATGCACATCCCTTCCTGCGTGACTGCAGCCCACAGCTCCCCTTCACACCTCCGTGGATCTCTGGTGTTTTACACTGATGCAGCCTCGCTGCAGCTCCGTGGCTGTCACACAAGGCCTGCAGGACCTCTTTCTCTGCAAACCCCGTCTGCAGGCATTGGTTCACAAGGTTCACCTCCTGCCCTCCTGAGCAAAAACAAGCACTAAGAACAAGAGCAAAGCACACTGGACTCGACCTGGCTGGATCCCCAACCCTCAGTCCTGTCAGACGGACCCTGGTGTGGAGACTCATCCCCAAAGTCTGGCTGGACATCAGCACAGGCATCCTTCTTCAAACGCCCCATCCAAGCAGCAAGGGATCAAAGCGTTGGCACAGCTGAAACAGAAATGCTGTGTGAGTTTCCTGTTAGCACTGAGCAGGAACAAATCTACCGCTGAGCAGCAGGATGTGAGACAAGCAGCAGAAGACACCCAACCTGCAGAACCAGCTCGTTTGGGGTCGGTCCAGATGTTTGTCTGCTCCCTTCCCTGGCCCAGGCCAAGCTTGTGAGCTGCTCCTCCTTTGTGCAGGGGGAAATGGTGCAGATGCCATGTGGTGGCTATGCACAGCATGCCTTGCACTTGCTTTTCCTCTCTCCATCTTCCATCTTCCATTAATAAACAGCATCTCAAACCTTTCCTTGCTAAAAAAAAATCACTTAGTTAAAAAAGAACTGGCAGGCTTGCTTTTTAAACTACCTTACTTATGCAGCTTGATCCTTTAAAGCAGAAGCTCACCAAGCAAGGAGCTACCTTAGACAAGCTCAGCCTGCAGAGAAAAGTGATTCCTCTGCGTCTGCAGACTTTGCACACATTTCCAGGTGCAGCAGTCAGCCCAGTTCTCAGCACAGCTTTACCAACCACAGAAATCCAGCTGATTTTTTCTCTCTTCTGAAACACTGCACTGCTGCAAGAAGCAAGGATTAAAACACAGAATCAAGAACTGGGCTTGGAAGGGACCTCCAGAGAACACTGAGTCCAACCCCTGCACAACGGGCTCCCTACAGCAGGCTGCACAGCTGGGCGTCCAGGCGGCTCTGGAACATCTCCAGAGAAGGAGAACCCACAGCCTCCCTGGGCAGCCTGTTCCATGCTCACCGTGAAGAAGTTCCTGCTCTTACAAAGAAGGAAAATCGGACACTTGTTGGGAGGGAGGTCACAGAAATCTCCAACCAACAACCATTGCCCAACAAACATTTCAGATCTTTAGACGTATAAGAACGATGTAAGAGCTCTTTCTTATCGGTATCTGATACCCCGAGTTTAGGATATTTTCCTAAGAATAGTGACAAAAAAAGATATGATAAGGGGTACTTAAAGCACAGCATCTGTAATCAGATCAGACTCCTGCACTGTGAAGACTTCCATGAGTATTCCTGCAGAGTGCATCACTTAGTCTCTCTTTAGCCTTGTGTTCATGGTTTTCCTGTAAGAGCTTGTCTAAACACTGCCTATAATCGTGGTTATGCTAGAAGCATTTGGATTTCTTGATCCTTAGTGTGATTTCAATAACAAATGCAGATGTTTTTTTGTTAGGGACAGCTTTCAATTTCTCAACTGAAATTTCAATATTGCATTAGGTGTTGACAACCACGGGGCTGCAGTACAGAGAATTACAGGGAGATTAATTTCTCCATCTCCATTCTCCTAGACATTTATGATTACAGTGATGTAGTTATATACAAAGTTGCAAGATACCAAAGCTAGAATAACCTCTTGGTGCAGCAGGATGTCTGGAGCCCAAGTGCAAAGTCTCAGTGTTGCAAAGCCTTGAAGAGGTGCACCGTATGTGCTGGGGCTGATGACACAGACACTGGAGCAAGGCCAGTGTGATGTTAGAAACTTGACCAGCAGCTGATCTGTTCTCAGCCATTTCTGGACACAAACAGGATCTGGTCGACTTAGGACATGACCTTTGGGCTGGAGAGCAACTCCCCGAGGAATCACACAGCCACTGCAGACCGTTGGCAAGAACCCCATACCAAAACAGCTCATCTGCAATCAGTTTTTAATCTGTGCAGCAGTGATTGGAACAGGCGCACGCTCTCTGGAAGTGCAGGAATGTGCACAAGTGGAATGTACATCACCTGTGTGCTCCAGCTCTTCTGTGTGCATGCTAGGAGCAGTGATCCCCCTGCACCCAAGGCTGCAATAAAGTCATGCTGGGTTTCTAACCTGCCAACCAGCAGCCCAGGCTGCCCAGAGCCACCTCCAGCCTGGCCTTGGATGCCTGCAGGGATGGGGCATCCACAGCCTCCTTGGGCAACCTGTTCCAGTGCCTCACCACCCTCTGGCTGAAAAACTTCCTCCTCACATCCAACCTAAACCTCAACACCCCCCGTCTCAGTTTAAAGCCATTCCCCACTTGTCCCATCACCATCCACCCTCCAAAACAAAACACCTCGGCTGTTCAACACTGAAAGAGCAAAATAACCCACAGCTCTTACTTCCACTGTATGCAGTTAATTCCAAACTTAAGGTCACAGGTTAATTACTCAGGTGATCCTTCCTGACAGAAGAACTACTCGTAGTGATGTGTAGGAGTAAGGAACAGTTTGAAAAGGTCATGGACATATTAGAACTTGCAGCATTTATCTTAATAGATGCCTACATTGCAAAGCATTTTGTAAAACACACGTTACAAGTACTGTGCATTGGATTACACTATATCAAACTCTAAGTAACAATACAGGTTGCTTTTAAATCTACACTTACATGTTTTCGTCTAACTCCTTGATAAAATTCCTTACTACCTTCAGTTTTATAGCCAAAGCAGTGTTTGAGCTGGTAATGTACTCTTGAACAGCACTGCTGCCTTTAGCATTTGTATGTTTAGATCTGAAAAGAGAATTTGGTCATTATTTCATGATGAGAGAATCTTATATGACAAAACAGAATTACAAAAATCTGACAATACTGTAAAATGCCAGCGTAAGAATGTGGCTTTGATTTTTTTTTTTCTTTTTTTTTCTTCTTTTTCCTTTTCCTTTTTCTTTCTTTTTTTTTTTTTTCTTTTTCTTTCTTTTATTTATTTTTTTTTTTTTAATGGTGAGTGTACCATTAATTCAAGACAAGAATTTTGTTTGTAAGTCGATCTCTATAACTGTTCTTGGCATCATTCTGTAGGATGAAGTAGATACATGGAATTTGGCACTGGCTCCCCAGGGCAGTGGTTTGGCACTGAGCTGACAAAGGCCAAAGAGCATTTGCACAATGCTCTCAGACACAGGGCTTGACCCATAGGAGGTCCGGTGTGGAACCAGGAGGTGGAATACATGATCCTCGAGGTCCCTTCCAAATACAGATATTCCATGATCCTCTAATACTTATATTCCCAAGTCCTGTACACAGTGCTCAGTGTTCCATGAAACAGTGAGGTATCTATGTCCCTTTACCACTCAGTTAGTCAATTTGCCACATGGATCTTTTATCCAGTCACATTAAAAAAACACTCAAAGTATTTCCTTCAGTCTTCCATTCTGATAGAGCTTTCTGGAGCAAATAAAGAGTTGCAACTCAGAATGTCCACACCTCCCTTCCTGCACCCTGCATACTTTTTTCATTGCACTGTGATTACGTACCATTCTATTGTCACCCTCATTCTGTCATTATCTAGGCAGTTTACTGCCATTAAATTTTCCAGCAACAGATACCCACAAGTACAATTCCAGTCTGAAGTGTGTTCCACCAGATGACAACTGGGAATTTCTTTCTCTCACAATTAGAATCATTGCACCTCTGACTAAACACATAGCGAATCACCAGTGAAAACTAACTACCTGTTGATTAACATTCAGAGAGATTGTGCAGGTGTCCTTTTAGGAACTGGACTACAGTATGCTAAGAGGGATGCATGTGGGGACATTAGGATAACGTGCCCTCTGCCTTTTAAGACAGCCCCAGCAGAGCAGGTCAGCAGGCTGAAGAGCTGAGTGGGTCACAGAATCACAGAATTGCCAGGGTTGGAAGGGACCTCAAGGATCATGAATCTCCAACCCCCCTGCCACACGCAAGGCCACCAACCATCCCACCTAAAGCTAGACCAGGCTGCCCAGGGCCCCATCCAATCTGGCCTTGAACACCTCCAGGGATGGGGCATCAACAACCTCCCTGGGCATCCTGTTCCAGTAACTCACCACTCTCTCCGTAAAGAATTTCCCCTGACGTCCAACCTAAATCTCCCTTCCCTCAGCTTAAAACCATTTCCCCTTGTCCTGCTGTCACCCTTTCAAAGAGTTGATTTCCCTCCTGTTTGTAGGTTCCCTTTAGGTACTGAAAGGCTGCAATGAGGTCACCCCGCAGCCTTCTTTTCTCCAGGCTGAACAAGCCCAGCTGCCTCAGCCTGTCATCACAGGGGAGGTGCTCCAGTCCCCTGATCATCTTCGTGGCCCTCCTCTGGACCCTCTCCAGCAGCTCCCTGTCTTTCTTGTACTGGGGGCTCCAGACCTGGACGCAGTACTCCAGATGGGGCCTCACAAGAGCAGAGTAGAGGGGAACAATCACCTCTCTGTCCCTGCTGGGTCACCAGGGCTCAGAGACTTCACTCGGCCATCTGAAAGTTGAGGGACTTCAGCCCAAGCTGCCCTTTTCCATGCAGGCAAGGAGGCCAAGAGAAGGTGGATGGGCACGGTTCTGGTGCAGACAGGGGCTGCAGTGTGAGCAGGCCTACACAGACAAGGCTGTGCCCACACAGAGTGACAGCAGCTTTCGCTGTGAGCAGATTCCCAGGGGGCCTGAGCCATGGCAGTTCTTGATGGCAGCATGTTCCAATCAGCCCTGGAAGTCTTCTCTGGACGTCTGTCGCATTCTGGAATCCACACTGAGGACGCAGTCGCTGTGTCAGAGCAGCTGGCAGAGTCACGGGGAACCGTGACGTAGTTGGCCCAGGGAGCAACAACAAGGCCTGCACTGCTCAGCCAGCCCAGGCCAAAGGGGAGCACGAGAGAGAGCAGAGGAGAGAGGGGGGGAAAGAGGGCCAGGAAGGAAAGGCCTGTGCCTGAATGGACGTGTAGCAGCAGCTGCTGACAGCAAACTCGGTGATGGCAGGGGCACAGCAGAGCAGTGCAATGCTGGCAGCTTCCTGTGTCTTTCACACAGGCACTGCAGACATGGCCAGCACTGGGAGATCAGCAGAACTGCTGCACACCTCTGCCAGCCCAGGCCAGAGGAGTGCAGAACAGTGAGCTGCTGCTGAGGGGAGAGAGGATGGCCTGAGAGCTGACCTGAGAGGCAGGGCTGGCTGTGTTACAGCAGCCTCTGTGTCCTCCTCCTGTGTCTGTGAGGGCCAGAGGGCCAGAAGAGAACATGCCCAGACAACGAAGCCCTGCTGTCCTCTGCTGCTCAGCTGGAGAGATGTTCCGCCTTCCTGAAGGACGCTGATCCAAAGGGAAGGAATCCAAGGAAGTCCAGGCTGGCTGTCCTTGTGGGCATCAGCTGCTGGCAGCTGCCTCTGTGCTGCCATGGGCAGGGCACAGCACACACAGTGTTTGCAGTTCCCTGTGTGACACTGGCCCTGGTGACCTGACAGCCATAGGGAGACAAGAGAAAGAGCTGCCTCCCTCTGCCAGATGAGGCAAAGGTGAGAATCCCAGAATCACAGCATGGCCCGGCTTGGAAAGGAGCTCAAGGTTCATGAATCTCCAACCCTTGGCTCTCCAAGGGTGCACAGGGGGCTTTGTTCTCCCTGTGGTGCAGCTTCAGTGCCAACTCACAGCTGAGCTGGTTGGCACACTGTGACAGCCTGCCGCTCTGAAGCTCTTGGGGCAGTGCTCAGTTCTTTCTGAAGTACTCTGGAAAATGCTGCTTCTCCTTCACCAAGTCTGTTTCCAGACAGACGTCTTTTTCTCCTTTGTGCACACAAACAGTATCTTGTAACTCCCTGGCACAGTGCTCAGAAGTGATACTTCTGGAAGCACGTCAGAGAAAAGTGGCCTTGTCCCAGTGGACTTTCAGAGCAGATGAGAACAAGTCTTGGTTGACGGCTTTCTTCTGCTTCTGGAACTGCACAGGCAGGTTGTGTGTTGTCATACTTTATGCCAGAGTGCCAAACTGAAGCAGTTTCTGCAACTTCTTTTTTTCATTCTTGTCACTCTTTGCTGAGACCTTAACTTAGTCATTTTTAATGCGCTCTCATCTAAACTACTGTGTCCTCCAGTGTCAGTGTTGTATGAATCAGGACTGTGGGATTTCATCAGTGAAAGGATTCTGCTCTAATGACTGTCATTCTAAAGCTGATATTGTTTCTACCGCATCAGGCTTGCATGAAGCATCTTTGATCAACAGAGAAATCAGAAAAATTGCTTTTCCTATTGCAGTTTCCTTTTAACTAGTGATGAAAGCTGTCAGTTTATTTTTGGCACCAGAAATCCTGGGATGCAACCAGGTTAGATAAGAAGTGAAACTGAGTCAACAGTAAGGGAACATAGATGAGACAGCATCACACAGCTCTGGAAAAGATGTTCCAGCTCTGTGTCTACCTACACCTTCAGGAGATGAAAAGTACTGGCTTACTGAGGTGTCCTGGGTTGCAGGTTCTGTTAATCTCCATTTTTGGAAGAGCTGCTTGCAATAAATACCTTGTAAGGTGAATGAGCTTGATAGAAGTAGGGTGTGAAAGAGATGGATTTGCTGTTTCGCTGAAGGTGCAGGAGAATTGCTGTGCCTACAGTCAGTAAACAAGGCAGAAATCACCGTGTTCCTCAGAATGAAAAGCAAAAGAATAAAAATCTTTTTGGGAGTGACAGCACGCCTGAATGAAGCATAAATCTAAACATTTAAAATAAGGGCTAGTGTCAAAGGGACTTGCAGTATTTCTCGAGAAGAAATATTTGATGCTTCTTTATGAAAGTCATCATAACAAAAGTGTACTGATGTCTTTGCTGAGGATTTCCTTGGTTCCAGCCTGAAGGTGTGCGCAGGCATGAGCAGGCAGTGCTGAGCTGCAGGTGAGTGCCTGTGTCCCACAGCAGGAAACCCGTGGATGTCTTCAGGGGTTTGAAATAGGCAGAGCAGTAAAACCTGCACGCTTTCACTGAAATTGTCCTCTGCTTTATTTTGTAATCTTAGTTTCACCAATGCTTTCCAATATTATTTTCGTATGAATGCAGATACATGGGATAGGATTTAAAGTTTTTATGGTGCTGCTGTATAATTTTCTGTAGTCATCATAAGCCAATATAAAAAATAAATGGTAATCAGGCAATCTATTAACAACCTGTGGCACGTGTCAAAACAATGAAATTCCTTGCAGGAAGACAATATTGCTATACAATAATGTGGCTATCCAAAACTGTTAATTATACTTGATGAGCTGGAGATAATCCTGAAATGCGGGACTTTGATCTTAGCCAAGAAAAATAAACCGTATTATCAGGTAAAAGACTGCTTTTCCTTGTGTGACACAGGAGCTCTTGACTTGAAAGCTAGAGGGATGCAATAGAAAGAGCTGCAACCTCTGCCAGACATGGCAAAGGTGAGTGGGATGTTGTTTCAGTTAGTGCTGAAGTCAGGAAGGACTGTAAGGATGGAAAGGCTGGTGTTTGCCATGGGCAGGGAAACACATCTGGTTTTCATCTTCTCTATTTCTTTGAGTGCCAGATAAACAGGGGAGAGTGTGCCCTCACCTTGCAACTCTCCTGCCCTCTGCTGCTGAGATGGAGCAATGTTCCAGCTTCTGGAAGGACATCAGGACAAAGATATGTAATGAAAATAAGTCCAGGCTGGCTGTCCTTGTGGGCATCAGCTGCTGGCATCTGCATTGGTGTTGCCATGAGCATGGCAAAGCAGGTAAAAGATTGCTTTTCCTAGTGTGACACAGCAGCTCTTGACTTGACAGCTAGAGGGATGCAATAGAAAGAGCTGCAACCTCTGCCAGACATGGCAAAGGTGAGTGGGATATTGTTTCAATTAGTGCTGATGTCAGGAAGGACTGTAAGGATGGAAAGGCTGGTGTTTGCCATGGGCAGGGAAACACATCTGGTTTTCATTTTCTCTTTCTCTTTGAGTGCCAGATAAACAGGGGAGAGTGTGCCCTCACCTTGCAACTCTCCTGCCCTCTGCTGCTGAGAGGGAGAAATGTCCCAGCTTCTGGAAGGACATCAGGACAAAGGTACGTAATGAAAATAAGTCCAGGCTGGCAGTCCTTGTGGGCATCAGCTGCTGGCATCTGCAGTGCTGCTGACATGAGCATGGCAAAGCAGGTAACAGATTGCTTTTCCTAGTGTGACACAGGAGCTCTTGACTTGACAGCTAGAGGGATGCAATAGACAGAGCTGCAACCTCTGCCAGACATGGTAAAGGTGAGTGGGATGTTGTTTCAATTAGTGCTGATGTCAGGAAGGACTGTAAGGATGGAAAGGCTGGTGTTTGCCATGGGCAGGGAAACACATCTGGTTTTCATTTTCTCATTCTCTTTGAGTGCCAGATAAACAGAGGAGAGTGTGCCCTCACCTTGCAACACTCCTGCCCTCTGCTGCTGAGAGGGAGAAATGTCCCAGCTTCTGGAAGGACATCAGGACAAAGATATGTTATAAAAATAAGTCCACGCTGGCAGTCCTTGTGGGCATCAGCTGCTGGCATCTGCATTGGTGTTGCCATGAGCATGGCACAGCAGGTAAAAGATTGCGTTTCCTTGTGTGACACAGGAGCTCTTGACTTGAAAGCTAGAGGGACGCAATAGAAAGAGCTGCAGCCTCTGCCAGACATGGCAAAGGTGAGTGGGATGTTGTTTCAATTAGTGCTGATGTCAGGAAGGACTGTAAGGATGGAAAGGCTGGTGTTTGCCATGGGCAGGGAAACACATCTGGTTTTCATTTTCTCTTTCTCTTTGAGTGCCAGATAAACAGGGGAGAGTGTGCCCTCATATTGTAACTCCCCTGTCCTCTTCTGCTGAGATGGAGAAATGTCCCAGCTTCTAGAAGGACATCAGGACAAAGATATGTAATGAAAATAAGTCCAGGCTGGCTGTCCCTGTGGGCATCGGCTGCTGGCATCTGCATTGGTGTTGCCA
Source organism: Phasianus colchicus (assembly GCF_987193195.1). Lineage (NCBI taxonomy): Eukaryota > Metazoa > Chordata > Aves > Galliformes > Phasianidae > Phasianus > Phasianus colchicus. Next base: position 4,963,305 of record NC_143476.1, read on the forward strand.
TGAGCATGGCAAAGCAGGTAAAGGATTGATTTTCCTTGTGTGACACAGGAGCTCTTGACTTGACAGCTAGAGGAATGCAATAGACAGAGCTGCAACCTCTGCCAGACATGGCAAAGGTGAGTGGGATGTTGTTTCAATTAGTGCTGATGTCAGGAAGGACTGTAAGGATGGAAAGGCTGGTGTTTGCCATGGGCAGGGAAACATATCTGGTTTTCATTTTCTCTTTGTGTTTGAGTGCCAGATAAACAGGGGAGAGTGTGCCCTCACCTTGCAACTCTCCTGCCCTCTGCTGCTGAGAGGGAGAAATGTCCCAGCTTCTGGAAGGACATCAGGACAAAGATATGTTATAAAAATAAGTCCAGGCTGGCAGTCCTTGTGGGCATCTGCTGCTGGCATCTGCGTTGCTGCTTCCATGAGCATGGCACAGCAGGTAACAGATTGCTTTTCCTAGTGTGACACAGGAGCTCTTGACTTGAAAGCTAGAGGGATGCAATAGACAGAGCTGCAACCTCTGCCAGACATGGCAAAGGTGAGTGGGATGTTGTTTCAATTAGTGCTGATGTCAGGAAGGACTGTAAGGATGGAAAGGCTGGTGTTTGGCATGGGCAGGGAAACACATCTGGTTTTCATTTTCTCTTTCTCTTTGAGTGCCAGATAAACAGGGGAGAGTGTGCCCTCACCTTGTAACTCCCCTGCCCCCTTCTGCTGAGATGGTGAAATGTCCCAGCTTCTAGAAGGACATCAGGACAAAGATATGTAATGAAAATAAGTCCAGGCTGGCAGTCCTTGTGGGCATCAGCTGCTGGCATCTGCATTGGTGTTGCCATGAGCATGGCAAAGCAGGTAAAAGATTGCTTTTCCTAGTGTGACACAGCAGCTCTTGACTTGAAAGCTAGAGGGATGCAATAGACAGAGCTGCAACCTCTGCCAGACATGGCAAAGGTGAGTGGGATGTTGTTTCAATTAGTGCTGATGTCAGGAAGGACTGTAAGGATGGAAAGGCTGGTGTTTGCCATGGGCAGGGAAACACATCTGGTTTTCATTTTCTCTTTCTCTTTGAGTGCCAGATAAACAGGGGAGAGTGTGCCCTCACCTTGCAACTCTCCTGCCCTCTGCTGCTGAGAGGGAGAAATGTCCCAGCTTCTGGAAGGACATCAGGACAAAGATATGTTATAAAAATAAGTCCAGGCTGGCAGTCCTTGTGGGCATCTGCTGCTGGCATCTGCGTTGCTGCTTCCATGAGCATGGCACAGCAGGTAACAGATTGCTTTTCCTAGTGTGACACAGGAGCTCTTGACTTGAAAGCTAGAGGGATGCAATAGACAGAGCTGCAACCTCTGCCAGACATGGCAAAGGTGAGTGGGATGTTGTTTCAATTAGTGCTGATGTCAGGAAGGACTGTAAGGATGGAAAGGCTGGTGTTTGCCATGGGCAGGGAAACACATCTGGTTTTCATTTTCTCTTTCTCTTTGAGTGCCAGATAAACAGGGGAGAGTGTGCCCTCACCTTGCAACTCTCCTGCCCTCTGCTGCTGAGAGGGAGAAATGTCCCAGCTTCTAGAAGGACATCAGGACAAAGATATGTAATGAAAATAAGTCCAGGCTCGCTGTCCTTGTGGGCATCAGCTGCTGGCATCTGCATTGGTGTTGCCATGAGCATGGCAAAGCAGGTAAAAGATTGCTTTTCCTAGTGTGACACAGCAGCTCTTGACTTGAAAGCTAGAGGGATGCAATAGACAGAGCTGCAACCTCTGCCAGACATGGCAAAGGTGAGTGGGATGTTGTTTCAATTAGTGCTGATGTCAGGAAGGACTGTAAGGATGGAAAGGCTGGTGTTTGCCATGGGCAGGGAAACACATCTGGTTTTCATTTTCTCTTTCTCTTTGAGTGCCAGATAAACAGGGGAGAGTGTGCCCTCACCTTGTAACTCCCCTGCCCCCTTCTGCTGAGATGGTGAAATGTCCCAGCTTCTAGAAGGACATCAGGACAAAGATATGTAATGAAAATAAGTCCAGGCTGGCTGTCCTTGTGGGCATCAGCTGCTGGCATCTGCATTGGTGTTGCCATGAGCATGGCCAAGCAGGTAAAAGATTGCTTTTCCTTGTGTGACACAGGAGCTCTTGAGTTGAAAGCTAGAGGGATGCAATAGCAAGAGCTGCAACCTCTGCCAGACATGGCAAAGGTGAGTGGGATGTTGTTTCAATTCGTGCTCATGTCAGGAAGGACTGTAAGGATGGAAAGGCTGGTGTTTGCCATGGGCAGGGAAACACATCTGGTTTTCATTTTCTCTTTCTCTTTGAGTGCCAGATAAACAGGGGAGAGTGTGCCCTCATATTGTAACTCCCCTGCCCTTTTCTGCTGAGATGGTGAAATTACCCAGCTTCTAGAAGGAAATCAGGACAAAGATATGTAATGAAAATAAGTCCAGGCTGGCTGTCCTTGTGGGCATCAGCTGCTGGCATCTGCATTGGTGTTGCCATAAGCATGGCAAAGCAGGTAAAGGATTGCTTTTCCTTGTGTGACACAGGAGCTCTTGACTTGACAGCTAGAGGGATGCAATAGACAGAGCTGCAACCTCTGCCAGACATGGCAAAGGTGAGTGGGATGTTGTTTCAATTAGTGCTGATGTCAGGAAGGACTGTAAGGATGGAAAGGCTGGTGTTTGGCATGGGCAGGGAAACACATCTGGTTTTCATTTTCTCTTTCTCTTTGAGTGCCAGATAAACAGGGGAGAGTGTGCCCTCACCTTGCAACTCTCCTGCCCTCTGCTGCTGAGAGGGAGAAATGTCCCAGCTTCTGGAAGGACATCAGGACAAAGGTATGTAATGAAAATAAGTCCAGGCTGGCAGTCCTTGTGGGCATCAGCTGCTGGCATCTGCGTTGCTGCTTCCATGAGCATGGCCAAGCAGGTAAAAGATTGCTTTTCCTTGTGTGACACAGGAGCTCTTGACTTGACAGCTAGAGGGATGCAATAGAAAGAGCTGCAACCTCTGCCAGACATGGCAAAGGTGAGTGGGATGTTGTTTCAATTAGTGCTGATGTCAGGAAGGACTGTAAGGTTGAAAAGGCTGGTGTTTGCTATGGGCAAGGAAACACATCTGGTTTTCATTTTCTCTTTCACTTTGAGTGTCAGATAAACAGGGGAGAGTGTGCCCTCACCTTGTAACTCCCCTGCCCTCTTCTGCTGAGATGGTGAAATCTCCCAGCTTCTAGAAGGACATCAGGACAAAGATATGTAATGAAAATAAGTCCAGGCTGGCTGTCCTTGTGGGCATCAGCTGCTGGCATCTGCATTGGTGTTGCCATGAGCATGGCAAAGCAGGTAAAAGATTGCTTTTACTTGTGTGACACAGGAGCTCTTGACTTGACAGCTAGAGGGATGCAATAGACAGAGCTGCAACCTCTGCCAGACATGGCAAAGGTGAGTGGGATGTTGTTTCAATTAGTGCTGATGTCAGGAAGGACTGTAAGGATGGAAAGGCTGGTGTTTGCCATGGGCAGAAAAACACATCTGGTTTTCATTTTCTCTTTCTCTTTGAGTGCCAGATAAACCGGGGAGAGTGTGCCCTCAACTTGCAACTCTCCTGCCCTCTGCTGCTGAGAGGGAGAAATGTCCCAGCTTCTGGAAGGACATCAGGACAAAGGTATGTAATGAAAATAAGTCCAGGCTGGCAGTCCTTGTGGGAATCAGCTGCTGGCATCTGCGTTGCTGCTTCCATGAGCATGGCACAGCAGGTAACAGATTGCTTTTCCTAGTGTGACACAGGAGCTCTTGACTTGACAGCTAGAGGGATGCAATAGCAAGAGCTGCAACCTCTGCCAGACATGGCAAAGGTGAGTGGGATGTTGTTTCAATTAGTGCTGATGTCAGGAAGGACTGTAAGGATGGAAAGGCTGGTGTTTGCCATGGGCAGAAAAACACATCTGGTTTTCATTTTCTCTTTCTCTTTGAGTGCCAGATAAACAGGGGAGAGTGTGCCCTCACCTTGGAGCTCTCCTGCCCTCTGCTACTGAGAGGGAGAAATGTCCCAGCTTCCAGAAGGACATCAGGACAAAGATATGTAATGAAAATAAGTCCAGGCTGGCTGTCCTTGTGGGCATCAGCTGCTGGCATCTGCATTGCTGCTGCCATGAGCATGGCACAGCAGGTAACAGATTGCTTTTCCTTGTGTGACACAGGAGCTCTTGACTGGAAAGCAAGAGGGATGCAATAGAAAGAGCTGCAACCTCTGCCAGACATGGCAAAGGTGAGTGGGATGTTGTTTCAATTCGTGCTCATGTCAGGAAGGACTGTAAGGATGGAAAGGCTGGTGTTTGCCATGGGCAGGGAAACACATCTGGTTTTCATTTTCTCTTTCTCTTTGAGTGCCAGATAAACAGGGGAGAGTGTGCCCTAAGCTGGGACCCCTCCTGCCCTCTTCTGCTGAGATGGTGAAATGTCCCAGCTTCTAGAAGGTCATCAGGAGAAAGATATGTAATGAAAATTTGTCCAAGCTAGCTGTCCTTGTGGGCATTAGCTGCTGGCATCTGCATTGCTGCTGCCATGAGCATGGCAAAGCAGGTAAAAGATTGCTTTTCCTTGTGTGACACAGGAGCTCTTGACTTGACAACTAGAGGGATGCAATAGAAAGAGCTGCAACCTCTGCCAGACATGGCAAAGTTGAGTGGGATGTTGTTTCAATTCGTGCTGATGTCAGGAAGGACTGTAAGGATGGAAAGGCTGGTGTTTGCCATGGGCAGGGAAACACATCTGGTTTTCATTTTCTCTTTCTCTTTGAGTGCCAGATAAACAGGGGAGAGTGTGCCCTCACCTTGTAACTCCCCTGCCCCCTTCTGCTGAGATGGTGAAATGTCCCAGCTTCTAGAAGGACATCAGGACAAAGATATGTAATGAAAATAAGTCCAGGCTGGCTGTCCTTGTGGGCATCAGCTGCTGGCATCTGCATTGCTGCTGCCATGAGCATGGCCAAGCAGGTAAAAGATTGCTTTTCCTTGTGTGACACAGGAGCTCTTGACTTGACAGCTACAGTTCTGCAATAGAAAGAGCTGCAACCTCTGCCACACATGGCAAAGGTGAGTGGGATGTTGTTTCAATTAGTGCTGATGTCAGGAAGGACTGTAAGGATGGAAAGGCTGGTGTTTGCCATGGGCAGGGAAACACATCTGGTTTTCATTTTCTCTTTCTCTTTGAGTGCCAGATAAACAGGGGAGAGTGTGCCCTCACCTTGCAACTCTCCTGCCCTCTGCTGCTGAGAGGGAGAAATGTCCCAGCTTCTGGAAGGACATCAGGACAAAGATATGTAATGAAAATAAGTCCAGGCTGGCAGTCCTTGTGGGAATCAGCTGCTGGCATCTGCGTTGCTGCTTCCATGAGCATGGCACAGCAGGTAACAGATTGCTTTTCCTAGTGTGACACAGGAGCTCTTGACTTGACAGCTAGAGGGATGCAATAGACAGAGCTGCAACCTCTGCCAGACATGGCAAAGGTGAGTGGGATGTTGTTTCAATTAGTGCTGATGTCAGGAAGGACTGTAAGGATGGAAAGGCTGGTGTTTGCCATGGGCAGAAAAACACATCTGGTTTTCATTTTCTCTTTCTCTTTGAGTGCCAGATAAACAGGGGAGAGTGTGCCCTCACCTTGGAGCTCTCCTGCCCTCTGCTACTGAGAGGGAGAAATGTCCCAGCTTCCAGAAGGACATCAGGACAAAGATATGTAATGAAAATAAGTCCAGGCTGGCTGTCCTTGTGGGCATCAGCTGCTGGCATCTGCATTGCTGCTGCCATGAGCACGGCACAGCAGGTAAAAGATTGCTTTTCCTTGTGTGACACAGGAGCTCTTGACTGGAAAGCAAGAGGGATGCAATAGAAAGAGCTGCAACCTCTGCCAGACATGGTAAAGGTGAGTGGGATGTTGTTTCAATTCGTGCTCATGTCAGGAAGGACTGTAAGGATGGAAAGGCTGGTGTTTGCCATGGGCAGGGAAACACATCTGGTTTTCATTTTCTCTTTCTCTTTGAGTGCCAGATAAACAGGGCAGAGTGTGCCCTCACCTTGTAACTCCCCTGCCCCCTTCTGCTGAGATGGTGAAATATCCCAGCTTCTGGAAGGACATCAGGACAAAGATATGTAATGAAAATAAGTCCAGGCTGGCTGTCCTTGTGGGCATCAGCTGCTGGCATCTGCATTGCTGCTGCCATGAGCATGGCAAAGCAGGTAAAAGATTGCTTTTCCTTGTGTGACACAGGAGCTCTTGACTTGACAGCTAGAGGGATGCAATAGAAAGAGCTGCAACCTCTGCCAGACATGGCAAAGGTGAGTGGGATGTTGTTTCAATTAGTGCTGATGTCAGGAAGGACTGTAAGGTTGAAAAGGCTGGTGTTTGCTATGGGCAGGGAAACACATCTGGTTTTCATTTTCTCTTTCACTTTGAGTGTCAGATAAACAGGGGAGAGTGTGCCCTCACCTTGTAACTCCCCTGCCCCCTTCTGCTGAGATGGTGAAATGTCCCAGCTTCTAGAAGGACATCAGGACAAAGATATGTAATGAAAATAAGTCCAGGCTGGCTGTCCTTGTGGGCATCAGCTGCTGGCATCTGCATTGGTGTTGCCATGAGCATGGCAAAGCAGGTAAAAGATTGCTTTTCCTTGTGTGACACAGGAGCTCTTGACTTGACAGCTACAGTTCTGCAATAGAAAGAGCTGCAACCTCTGCCACACATGGCAAAGGTGAGTGGGATGTTGTTTCAATTAGTGCTGATGTCAGGAAGGACTGTAAGGATGGAAAGGCTGGTGTTTGCCATGGGCAGGGAAACACATCTGGTTTTCATTTTCTCTTTCTCTTTGAGTGCCAGATAAACAGGGGAGAGTGTGCCCTCACCTTGTAACTCCCCTGCCCCCTTCTGCTGAGATGGTGAAATATCCCAGCTTCTGGAAGGACATCAGGACAAAGATATGTAATGAAAATAAGTCCAGGCTGGCTGTCCTTGTGGGCATCAGCTGCTGGCATCTGCATTGCTGCTGCCATGAGCATGGCAAAGCAGGTAAAAGATTGCTTTTCCTTGTGTGACACAGGAGCTCTTGACTTGACAGCTAGAGGGATGCAATAGAAAGAGCTGCAACCTCTGCCACACATGGCAAAGGTGAGTGGGATGTTGTTTCAATTAGTGCTGATGTCAGGAAGGACTGTAAGGTTGAAAAGGCTGGTGTTTGCTATGGGCAGGGAAACACATCTGGTTTTCATTTTCTCTTTCTCTTTGAGTGCCAGATAAACAGGGGAGAGTGTGCCCTCACCTTGGAGCTCTCCTGCCCTCTGCTACTGAGAGGGAGAAATGTCCCAGCTTCCAGAAGGACATCAGGACAAAGATATGTAATGAAAATAAGTCCAGGCTGGCTGTCCTTGTGGGCATCAGCTGCTGGCATCTGCATTGCTGCTGCCATGAGCACGGCACAGCAGGTAAAAGATTGCTTTTCCTTGTGTGACACAGGAGCTCTTGACTGGAAAGCAAGAGGGATGCAATAGAAAGAGCTGCAACCTCTGCCAGACATGGCAAAGGTGAGTGGGATGTTGTTTCAATTCGTGCTCATGTCAGGAAGGACTGTAAGGATGGAAAGGCTGGTGTTTGCCATGGGCAGGGAAACACATCTGGTTTTCATTTTCTCTTTCTCTTTGAGTGCCAGATAAACAGGGGAGAGTGTGCCCTAAGCTAGGACCCCTCCTGCCCTCTTCTGCTGAGATGGTGAAATGTCCCAGCTTCTAGAAGGTCATCAGGAGAAAGATATGTAATGAAAATTTGTCCAAGCTAGCTGTCCTTGTGGGCATTAGCTGCTGGCATCTGCATTACTGCTGCCATGAGCATGGCAAAGCAGGTAAAAGATTGCTTTTCCTTGTGTGACACAGGAGCTCTTGACTTGACAACTAGAGGGATGCAATAGAAAGAGCTGCAACCTCTGCCAGACATGGCAAAGTTGAGTGGGATGTTGTTTCAATTCGTGCTGATGTCAGGAAGGACTGTAAGGATGGAAAGGCTGGTGTTTGCCATGGGCAGGGAAACACATCTGGTTTTCATTTTCTCTTTCTCTTTGAGTGCCAGATAAACAGGGGAGAGTGTGCCCTCACCTTGTAACTCCCCTGCCCCCTTCTGCTGAGATGGTGAAATGTCCCAGCTTCTAGAAGGACATCAGGACAAAGATATGTAATGAAAATAAGTCCAGGCTGGCTGTCCTTGTGGGCATCAGCTGCTGGCATCTGCATTGCTGCTGCCATGAGCATGGCCAAGCAGGTAAAAGATTGCTTTTCCTTGTGTGACACAGGAGCTCTTGACTTGACAGCTACAGTTCTGCAATAGAAAGAGCTGCAACCTCTGCCACACATGGCAAAGGTGAGTGGGATGTTGTTTCAATTAGTGCTGATGTCAGGAAGGACTGTAAGGATGGAAAGGCTGGTGTTTGCCATGGGCAGGGAAACACATCTGGTTTTCATTTTCTCTTTCTCTTTGAGTGCCAGATAAACAGGGGAGAGTGTGCCCTCACCTTGTAACTCCCCTGCCCCCTTCTGCTGAGATGGTGAAATATCCCAGCTTCTGGAAGGACATCAGGACAAAGATATGTAATGAAAATAAGTCCAGGCTGGCTGTCCTTGTGGGCATCAGCTGCTGGCATCTGCATTGCTGCTGCCATGAGCATGGCAAAGCAGGTAAAAGATTGCTTTTCCTTGTGTGACACAGGAGCTCTTGACTTGACAGCTAGAGGGATGCAATAGAAAGAGCTGCAACCTCTGCCACACATGGCAAAGGTGAGTGGGATGTTGTTTCAATTAGTGCTGATGTCAGGAAGGACTGTAAGGTTGAAAAGGCTGGTGTTTGCTATGGGCAGGGAAACACATCTGGTTTTCATTTTCTCTTTCACTTTGAGTGTCAGATAAACAGGGGAGAGTGTGCCCTCACCTTGTAACTCCCCTGCCCCCTTCTGCTGAGATGGTGAAATGTCCCAGCTTCTAGAAGGACATCAGGACAAAGATATGTAATGAAAATAAGTCCAGGCTGGCTGTCCTTGTGGGCATCAGCTGCTGGCATCTGCATTGGTGTTGCCGTGAGCATGGCAAAGCAGGTAAAAGATTGCTTTTCCTAGTGTGACACAGCAGCTCTTGACTTGAAAGCTAGAGGGATGCAATAGACAGAGCTGCAACCTCTGCCATACATGGCAAAGGTGTGTGGGATGTTGTTTCAATTAGTGCTGATGTCAGGAAGGACTGTAAGGTTGGAAAGGCTGGTGTTTGCCATGGGCAGGGAAACACATCTGGTTTTCATTTTCTCTTTCTCTTTGAGTGCCAGATAAACAGGGGAGAGTGTGCCCTCACCTTGCAACTCTCCTGCCCTCTGCTGCTGAGAGGGAGAAATGTCCCAGCTTCTGGAAGGACATCAGGACAAAGAGATGTAATGAAAATAAGTCCAGGCTGGCAGTCCTTGTGGGCATCTGCTGCTGGCATCTGCATTGCTGCTGACATGAGCATGGCACAGCAGGTAACAGATTGTTTTTCCTTGTGTGACACAGGAGCTCTTGACTTGACAGCTAGAGGGATGCAATAGAAAGAGCTGCAACCTCTGCCAGACATGGCAAAGGTGAGTGGGATGTTGTTTCAGTTGCTGCTGCTGTCAGGAAGGACTGTAAGGATGGAAAGGCTGTTGTTTGCCATGGGCAGGGAAACACATCTCGTTTTCATCTTCTGTTTGTCTTTGTGTGCCAGAAAAAGAGGAGAGTGTGCGCTAATCTTGGACCCCTCCTGCCCTCTTCTGCCGAGATGGAGAAATGTTCCAGCTTGTAGAAGGACATCTGGACAAAGATATGTAATGAAAATATGTCCAGGCTGGCTGTCCTTGTGGGCATCAGCTGCTGGCATCTGCATTGGTGTTGCCATGAGCATGGCACAGCAGGTAAGGGATTGTTTTTCCTTGTGGGACAGCTGTTAAGCCATTCTGATTCACCCTTTGCATCCACAGCATACAGTTTTTTCCCACACTGGTGTTTCTATCCAGCAATGTGCATATATGTAGTGGTACAGAGGTTGGTGGCCTTGTGTGGAGGCCCTGGCTACTTTGGAGTCTGTTTTTCTTTTGCTGAGCTTCTCCTATCAAAACAGAATGGCCTTACAACATGCTTTCTGGTCCTTAATACTATACCCATGCAATTTGTAACTATTACAGTTCTGTAAGTGAGAATTGATCACATGATTGAACAACTGTATTTCTAAAACATGTTATGAAATAGCTTCTTTTTACTAATACTAATACTAATAAAGTCTTTCTACTTTTTCAAACTGTTTCTAAGGGCAAATTATAAAACACATTGTGCTGTACTGCTTCAGAGCAATCCCACATTTGATAGCCAGTACAGAAACAACATTCCATCCTACAGCATTAGCTAGTTCAGAGGTACCAGACGTGTATCTGGATGTGGCTGTTGTGCATAACTGGGGCTGAGGGATCAGAAATGACAGCTCCACTCTTGCAGACCACAGAACTAAAATGGAAAGATAAAATAGTTGCAGGGCAATTGTTCTCTGTGCCTGAAGCAGGGACCGATTTATGGGGGAGAGATTTAACAGTTAAATGAGGATTACAGCTGCAAGTCTGTGAAACAGATATCAGGGGTCAATGAATGTGTTAACAGCTGGTGATGAGAAGAAATGAATCCAAAGCTGTGGGCAGGGGAAGGAAATCGGTGTGGACTCACAATTTTCCCTTACAAATAACTGCCCAAGGAGGGAGTGGAGCAGTGAAACATCAACAATATCCCATAGCCTTAGAAGGGAGAGTGTGTCTAAAAGCTGTAACACAGACAGTGGTTAAGGATGGTCTTCTGGAACCTTGTCTGTGGCCTTATAACACCCCAATCCTGTCGGCACGGAAGGCAGACGGCACGTATCGGCTGGTGCAAGATGTAAGGAAATGACTGAACCCGTTCTCAAAAGACAGCCTGTGGTTCCTAACCCCTATACCCTAATGAGTCAGATCCCACACGGACAGCAGTGGTTTGGTGTGAGAGACCTCAAAGATGCTTTCCGGACAGCCTCTGGACTCAGAGAGAAATGGCTGCGTTTGTATGAGGACACATTGTAATCCTATCGTGATTCGTGATGATACTGTAGATACTGGAACTCGTGCTAATCCTTGTCTTTGCAGCATTTGAAGCAAGCAGCTGGTGCTGCTGTCATGCAGAAAGCTCCCTTCCAACCACTCAGCAAGCATTTGGATGAGACAGCTTCCTGCTGGGGAGCCCTCCGACATCACTGCTGCCTCCTCCAGAACCATACCTGCAGATGCTTCAGAGCTCTTCAGCATGGACTTCCTTCCTCCCATCAGCAGCTGCTCCTGCACTGACCTTCATTCACACTGGGATACCATCTGCTTCCAGCAGGAGCTGACCTGCGAGACAGAGAAAGGAAACGTGGGATGAGCACCAATGCAGAAGCACAAGGCTGTGTCACCACCACGTCTTGCAGCCTTGGGAAGTCAGCTGCAACTGCAGCCTTGGTCAGAATTCTTTTGCTCTGGGGAACAGATGGACTCGGAATGGAAGGACAGGAGAAAAATGACATCTGTTGGAGCTCAGCAGACTTGAGAGGTGGGCCTGGGTGAACCTCATGAGGTTCAGCACAGCCAAGTGCAAGGTTTGGCATTTGGGCCAGAGGAATCCCAGGCATTCTTTTGTCATCGTGGTGGTTTCCAATAGACCCCAACAATGAGACATCAGGTCGCCGTGTGGGCTCCTGGGTGACACTGCCATTTCCCAGCCATTGCAGCCTAGGGGCAAATAAAGTAAAATACTTCAGAAAGATCTCACACTGATTGCATATTTTACTGTTCTTTTACGCAAAACAGAAGGGGAGGGAAGCAGATGCATGCAGCTGCATCAACACCCAGGCTGCTAAAGGAATGGAAAGACAGAAACATCAAATATCAATGCGTTATTCTAATGCAAGGAGGGAAGCTTTTTTCAGTATTACTTTTATCATTTAAAATAAGCAGTTGGCACTCTTAAAGGAAAATCCTAGGCCCCAGGTTCTGACAGTGTGGCAATCTGGACTCAGCTGTGACTGATCCAAACAGTCTGTTCCAGATTTTAACATCCCTTATATGCATTCACAAGTTTTCTCTCTTGACTTCCCCTTACAGCCGTTAGATGCCAGCAAAACATCCCACAAACACTCCTTACCTCTGTGCACACAGGCACCCATCCAACCAGAGCCATCAGTCATTCCCAGCCATGCGCTCTTCCTCCAATCATGGTCAGCATCACACGGCCGTCACGCAGCTCACTTGACTCAGTTTTTCTCTTCTTTCTGGAGGTGTCCTTGCTTCTCAGCCTTACCTTCTCGTGATGTTTATCTCGCTCTGCAGCTCCTGCTCTGAATAGGCTTTCTTGGATTCCCGCATGACAGGCACAAAATGCAGCCACAGCCCCTGACACCAAGGTCAGCAAGCAGAACGGAAGCATTGCTGGACATGGTGCACACCAGGGGTTACGACAGGAGGCGGTCAGGGCTGCAGTGACCATGCCCTCCTTGAGTTGGTGATCTCAAGGAATGCGGGCCTGGCAGGAAGCAAAGGCAGGAGCCTGAACTTCAGGAGAGCCAGCTGCAGGCTGTTCCGGGAATTCTTGGTCGAGATCCTCTGGACAACTGTTTGTAGGGGCAAAGGGATGGAAAAGAGCTGGTCACTTTTTCAGGAAAACTTGCTCAGGTTGCAGGCTGAGGTGCAGGAGAGGAAGGGGAGGAGGTGCCAGCACGGCTCTGCACGATGCTCTGCCACACTGGGCAGCTTGATCATGGCTCAGCAGTGGGATCCGACGAGGAGAAGGGGAGAAGGAAATCAAGGATGGGAGGGAGCCATCAGACACAGCCGGTGAGTGTCTGTGAAGTCTTGCAGACCGAGAGATTCCCAGGTTGTTTCTGCTTTTGTAGCATTTGTGCTGCAGGGTGAGCAAAAGGTTCTGCTGCTTGATTCTTCTGCAGGAGCCGCCTAAAGGGGAAATGGCCACTGAGCTGCAGACCAAGCAGTACTGCCTGACGTTGGCCAGGGGGAGCTTCTCCTGCCGCAGTGTGCTGATGACAGGTCTGGAGATGATCTGCACGGCCAGTTCGTAGATGGGAGCCAGGAAAGGACATGATGGGAGGAGGGAGGTGTTAAGCAACAGCCAAGGCATCAAAATGCATCAAAAAGCCCTGAAAAGCATCACAAAGCCACAGCCAGGAAGCTTGGGAGTATCATGAGCAGCATCCAGGATGCAAGATATTATTTGCTACCATGCCAAATGGTAGCAGAGCTCCCCCTGCAGACATCCCAAAGCCAGACAAAACAGGAACAAACCCGGAGCTGTGCTGCACGCACCCCACAGCCACAGCATTGCAAGCTGGGGTGCCTTGCTGTGTGCTGCATTCATCCCAGTCTGTGTGAATGAAGACTCTGGAGGCAGTCAAGGTGTTGGTTGAGCACGAGTGTGCTTTTATTATTGTATAAAAGACAGGAGGGTGTGAGAGGTCGATGGTGACGATGGGACTCATCCTGTCTTGTCATGGAGAGAGTGGCTCAGAGCTCTCAGTGCTGCTGTCCGGTGCCTGGGACTGGAGGCCTGATTGAAAGTCCCCCTGCAAGAGGCTCTGCTCCTCTTCACTGATGCTGACCTGCTCCTGCATGGAGGTGCTGCTGTCGGGGCACTCACACTGTGCTTCAGATGGGCTGCACTGCAGAGACTCTGGGTTAAAATCCACACTTGTGACTATGGTGTCTGGGAGGCTCAGGTCAGCAACTTCAGCAGAGCCAGGTGTAATGAGGGCATGAACTTGAATGAGCTCCTTCTCTCCATCACTGTTGTCATGTGTAAGGCTGCTGTTGGAACTGCAGAAATTTGTGCTTCCTATGAGCTCTCCACTGATGGAAGCACACAGAGCATCCTCGCTACTTGCCCTGGATCCTCTGGGTTGGCAAGGGCTCGATTCACCTAGAAAGGATACACAGGGGTTAGTGTCAAACTTTCACAAGCTGAATTACGACAGTGGTTCTTGATCAGGGGTGAACTGAAGATGTTGGGCAGGGGCTGGAACGCCAGAAAGAGATACAAGTGCACTGCAAGCTTGAATTCTATGCTCCTGAAAAGCAGGGATTTGGAAGCTGCATTTGCACCCTTACCTGCCAGGACTACCACTGCTGTTTCTAAGGGCTGCCTGGCATTGCGCTGCAGTTGGCGTTTGCTGCCAGAGGATGGCTTTCTGAGGCTGAAGCAGCAACACCAACTGCTAGCTGGTGATTCCTCACTCTTGCTGGGTGGATTTTGTCTGGAGAGAGAAAACAGCCAACGCTGTGAGTCGTGCGTGGTGCAGGGTGAGGGAAGAGCAGCACTGAGCTCTTGGCAGCAGTTGCTTGTTCCTGGGACTGCCTGGTTTCTGCAGAAAAACAGAAAAACCCACCCAAACAATGATGCTAGCTGCTGGAAAAGAAAGTCCTCTTTACCTGTCAGATGGAAAGTCGATGACGGTGTGGAATTTGCCCTGCCCAGCTGCAGGGCTTTCTTCCACTTCAATGTCGTGGCTGCTCTCTGTCACAGGGGGAGAGCTGCTATGGCCTCGCCTCTGTGCCTGTGCCTCCTCCAGGCTGAGCAGCTTTGTGGCAGCAGAAGAGACCCCCACAGACTTGGGCCCTGGGAGAGAATTGTGCCCTGTCAGAAAAAACCACAGGTAAGAGCGAGGATCAGAAAGCAGCAGCACAGCCACCACAGTTCTGGGGGAGGTGCTGTATTTTTCTCAGGCTTGCTTATCCGAGCCACTGGAAGAAGAGGAGCTCAAAATAACCATGTGGGCAGAGGTGTGTTTATGGCAAAGGACACGGTCATCATTAAGAGCAGCTCACTGTATCAAAACAGGCAAGGAAAAACCCAAGGAAATGGGGGCAGGGAACTGAGAAAGCTTCGCTGCCACATTTGCATCAAGCTTCTCCTGCATGCAAACCATAATAATGACAGTTTCCTCCTTGTAAAGTTTGGGATTGGACATTCTCAGCATCCAGCAACAGGATGCCATACCCTAATGGAAGCCCAGAGGTCTGCTGTCCCCTTGATGGTGAAAGAGTATCTCAAAGGTCCTGGAGAAGGCCTGCATTTGATCAAGGTGTCAGGTCATGATCAAGCTAATGGAGGAAGACACTCACCTGCTGCATCTGCGATGTCTGCTCCGGATTTGGAGCCGAAGAGGACGTCTGTGTGGTTGATGATGAATTCCACCACATCTGACTGTGTCTGCAGCTCCATGCAGGCAGCTCTTCCGCTGGCGCAGGCAGACTCGTTCTGCTGTGATCTGTAGAAAAGGCAGATTTTAGAAGTCATTTCTCCAAGACCGTTTCCCCGAGTCTGAATTGTTGCAGCCAAAAGCTGTCAGCTGAGGCTCTGGAGACTTCCGCAGTGGGCAATCAGTGATGCCACTGCAGAAATTCCCCTGGATGATCAAGGACACATCAGTCCCATCTAAAGAACAGAGCACAATTGTCACCTAGACATTGTGCCCGTGGGGTTGGAGAACAGCCCAGGCTCCTGCTCTGCTGTCAGCCACAGATTTTACAGGAGAAGAGCACATCTGATGGAGAAAAAGAGAGGACTGCTTTTCTTAACTGGAGAACAGATGAAGTGTTGAAACAGAAGCAGAAGTTTACCTTAAGAGGTTTGGAGCCCACACAATGGCTAGGTTCTTGGCATGCATGTATGTTACCGTGGAGCTCCCAGCCAGACACGCCAAGTGTCTCATCAGGTACTCCAGTGTCCTGGAAAACAAGAGAGGCAAACGTTCAGCACCAACGAGCATGCCGTGCTGCAATTCAGAAAGCAAACCTCCATTCATGCTACTTCTTGTGATTGCTACTGTCAGCAATGATGAAGTAGATCCCACTTGACTAAGTGCCACGCTGCAGCACCAAGCCCCAGCACAGCACAGCCGCAGCCATCAGCTGCACCAAGCGTGCCCCCGTGCCCAGGAACTGACCCCATAAAGTAAGCCCATGGAGCCTTCAACCCTTCAGCATACACAGGCATCGTGTTGCCGGCGTGAGACAGAGCCTGGAACCGCATCGTTGCCCTCTGCAATGCAGCAGGGCTGAGCTCAGCAGGCTGAGGGCAGCACTGACCTGTAGTGAGGAGCGGGCAGCTGCTGGATGACGTCCTGCATTCTGAGCAGCCGCTCCTCCTCTGTAGCGGCACCAACAGCATCCTGGAGTAGTGCAGAAAGGGAGCGAGACACCAATCAGGCTAGTACACCACTGCGAGTAAACCTCGTGGGGCTGACAGCAAAAGGGCCTCCGAGCTGGGGCACTGCTGCAGCCATCTGCCAAGAGGCCCAGGAAGAGGGAAATGAAAGACGTGGCCTTGTGCTTACCGAGAACTTGCCGTACAGCTGGTGGGTGAGCAGAGGGTTCGGGAGCTCCCTGAAGTACATCTTGCAGAGGGAGCTCACGCTGTGAATGTCACGGACGGTGAGCTCAGGAATCTGCTCCGACTCAAATTCCTGCCTGGAGAGAGGGACGCAAACCCGGTTGAGCGAGAGGAAGGCAAGCCCAAAGCCACACCAGATGCACTCAGGCTGTGTCAGTCGCAGCACTCTTACCGCAGTCTCTGGATGTTGGACGCGACGCCGGACAGGCGGTATATCCCCTGCACCACGCCGTGCTGCTCAATGAACTCAGCGCAGCTCTGGAGGACCTGGGGGACTGAAGAACACGTGCCAGCCGTCAGTGGAGCTCCTGATTCAAGTCCTGCTGCAGCTTGTGCTTCCGGGAGTCACATCCCATCCACTAAGCCCAGCCAGGCTTGGCTGAAGCAAATACAGATGTGCTTGTCTCTTAGGAGCATCCGCCTCACTTTATCCTTCAGCCATCAACTCCCATTACACGTGTCTCCACGGCTATCAGCCTGCCCCCTGCTAGATATGAGCTCCCTTTCATCTTCTTTAGATGCCCAGCAGAGGAAGATCTCAGGAATGGGCAGCTCCTTACCATCACGACCGGAGTGGAGAAGATGCTCTCCCAGGTCACAGCCAAACACCCTTTCCTTCTCCACCTCCCGCTCGGTCGGTTTCTTTGGGCGGGCCTTCACCAAGGAACGAAGGAAGGTGAGGATCTTGCTGCGTTTCTTGGGCACTGCACAACAAAAGGAAGAAACCAGGTCATTTCAGGTTTGGCTCCGTTGGACGAGGCCGAGCACAGCACATTCTACAGAGCACGTCAGAACGGGAAGAACATTACCAACCAGTACATACAAAAAGGGACTTTCTTCATCTCTGGAGGAGCCCAAGGCCAGGTTGGATGGGGCCCTGGGCAGCCTGTTCGGTTCTCACATTAAATGTGGGGGCTGGGAGACCATCCTGAGGCAGGAGGGTTGGAACATGATGATCCCTGAGGTCCCTTCCATCCCAAGCCATTCTATGAAGATTCTATAGTTTTGCCAAGTCCAATCATAAAATCAGGAGGATTGGGCCAAATCTCTGCCCCATGGTGTGCATGAAGAATCATCAACCCAGAGGACAATGTGGCATGGATAAAGGAGGTACTAAACATGGAACACACCCCAAAAAAGACTCCCTTTTGCTTCCCCACAACATTAAATGTAATATCTGTACCTGGCTTTGGCACTGAGTTGATGAGTGCCTCAGGAATGTTCTTATTAATCAGTTCCACACACTCCCCTGGGAAAAATCCAACCTGTAACAAGAAGAAAAGAGAGGCCAACTATTGCATGCAGCACTTCTCAGATCTGAACTGTTAAACCAAAAGCCACGTAACATTTCCCTCGGAACGTGCTTGCCTGACGTTCCATAAGACTATCCAGCAGAAAATGGCCATAGTTCACAGCATAAAGGTAACAATTTTTCAACATTTGCAGCCAAAGGCAAGGTCCCCTGACACCGACACAGCGAAACTGTTTATGTCCACTAGGCATCCTGTGCATGCAGAGCAGCTCTAAGCTGAGATTCCTGCCTTTACTGAAGTTGCACTCTCCAGTCTGAAGCTTGTGCCTACCTGGAAGCCGAGCTTGCCTCTCCACCAGGGGGTCAGCTCCTTTGGTGGCATGTCGATGACACACACGATGTCTCCCACCTGCAAGAGATTGCAGTGTCAATCCCAGCTTCAGCACGGCTGGGAGGAAAGCACAGCTCAAATGACTGCATTCTTCTGCACTGCCAAACATCGCCGAGCCTGAGAGCACTTGCACCAGTGCAGCTCTGAAGGCATTTGCCATTGTAAAATTGAACAACAAGGAACGCCTTGAACTGCTTACCTCAAAGGAGAGTTCATCCGCTGCCTGGGCAACGTATCTCTTAATAGCATGGGCAGCAGCAATAGCTGGAACATTCACAGGTGCCACCTCATGGTCCAGCAGGGGCTTCCCCTTGTTCTCAGCCTGAAACAGAGAGCACAGGCCACGGTGAGGAGCTGGGAACCAACAAGGAGGACTTCAAGGTGAGGAGCACATCTGCAGAGAAAGCTGCAGGAAGTGCACTCGGTCCTTATCGTGGGCACTTCAGAAGGAACTGCAAGTCTAATAACGGCTGTTTCTCTCCCTGGTGTGCAGCAGGCACACGCCAGCAAAGATGCATCTCTCCCCACCCAGACTAATCAGCAATGGCACTGACGCAGACAGGTGGCCTTGTCCATTTTGCCCCCACCTTTCCTGCGCTCTTTGTGCAGGAAGGCTGACTGTTTCAGATGCTAGGAGACCGTGAAGAGGGAAACCAAAGCTACGGCTGCAGTTACAAGGTGCAAACAGTGCCATTGCAAGCACCAAGCAGCTCTCTTGAGCAGTCCAACCAACAGCGAGGCCAAACAGAGCAGAGAATGATTGTTGTTTCTGCAGCCATTTCAAGGGAAAAGTCAGTAGAGGACAAACACAACAGCCGAGATGGCTCTGGTACGTTTATAAACTTGCCACGCTTGCACTACTGTCTTGCCACAGAGGAGCTCTCTTGGAAAGCAGGAGAGCACATCTGCGGCTCACTCTGCTGGCTGCAGTCAGGGAACAAAGACCAATCAGAGCTTCATACTCCACCTCTGTCCATGCCAGGTCAGGCCCACAGCTGATCTCGCTGCACGCCACAGCCATCAGCGTAGGTGTGACAAGCTGGAACTGAAAAGAAACACACTTTTATTTTCTCTGTTCACATCTCTCCTGTGCTCCCTACAGCTGTCGGGCACACTCACACAGCCCAAGCACGCCTGCTGGTGTCCCTGGTGATGCTGTGCAGCTCTGCACAAGCTGGGGCTGGGACTCTTTGCCTAAGGGATTGCTTTCCTAAGACCAGCTGGTCACAGCACCACAGACAGCATCCTTCTGAGGGCTGAGCTGCAGAGCACGTGGAGAAAACCCACACGTGACCAGCGTCCCATCAAAGCTGGATGAGGCTGTGTTACTAAACACGGCGCGTCACGGGCTGCTAAAGCATGTGGGGGGACAAACCATGGCAGGTACCTGGCAAGAGATCAGAACGAGGGAGACAAATCTCACGAATCCGCAGCCGTTCCTTGTCTCTTTGCTCTGATCTTCCACGAGCAAAAGCTGCAGCAGGGAAGCAGGCAGAGGGTGGAGAGAGGAGAGAGAAAGAGCAGGTCAGTTTGCTTCCACGGTTTACCAAATATTACGAGGGAAAAACCAAAATCTGCCCTCCCCCAACTTAAAAACTCAAGTTTTCAACTTAAAACCATTTCCCCTTGTCCTGCTGTTATCTACCCTTTCAAAGAGTTGATTCCCCTCCTCTTTTTAGGCTCCCTTTAGGTACTGAAGGCTGCCATGAGGTCACCACACAGCCTTCTTTTCTCCAGGCTGAACAAGCCCAGCTCCCTCAGCCTGTCTTTGCAGGGGAGGTGCTCCTGTCCCCTGATCATCTCTGTGGCTCGCCTCTGGACCCTCTCCAACAGCTCCCTGTCTTTCTGGACACTGTACTGCAGCTGGGGCCTCACAAGAGCAGAGCAGGGGGGGACGATCACCTCCCTGTCCCTCATGGCCACCCCTCTGCTGATGGAGATAATGTGATCCTATGAGCTCCGCCAGCCAGCAGTTCTCAGCACTCACTGTCCCCCCGTCTCTCCCACACTGTCTCAGCTTACCTACAAGGTGCTGCACAGGACGGTGTGAAGACAAAGGGACGCAGTCGGTGCACAAGTGCAACAAGCGAGCTGCTCAGTCAGAGCTCCAGCGCTCCAATGAAGGGACGCAGCACGCACTGCTCCTCCCCTCATT
Source organism: Phasianus colchicus (assembly GCF_987193195.1). Taxonomy (NCBI): domain Eukaryota; kingdom Metazoa; phylum Chordata; class Aves; order Galliformes; family Phasianidae; genus Phasianus; species Phasianus colchicus. Next base: position 4,983,568 of record NC_143476.1, read on the forward strand.
CTAGCCCTTATGACATCACTGAGGGCCACCAGGCTGCTCCACCACGACGCACAGGGTGGGGAGGCAAGACCAGTCACAAGGGCAGAAGATTCCAACAGCCCAGCCCAACGTTCTGGAATCAGGGGCTGCTTGGAATTCTACCCCAGCCAAATCCTGGAGAAGCTGGCACGGGGTCGTCATGACCAAAGCGCAGGACCTGGCGCGTGCTCTTGTTGAGCCTCGCACAACTGGCCTCAGTGCATCCCTCTGGAGGGCCTTCCTGCCCTCAGCCAGATGGACGCTTCCTCCCAGCAGCGTACCTTGCAGTGCTGGGCCCATGTCAAATCCACACTAGAGTGGGTTTTGTTACATTCAAGGGCATGTTGCAGCACCCATCTATTTCACCTGGAAGGAAATAAAGCAGGAGATGGGAGAAACACAGAACTACTGCCAGACTGCTTTATCCCTTTCTCAGCCCAACTTCCCTTGCCTCATCCCCTACCCCAACTCCTGGATGATGCCCACAGGCTGATAGTTGGATCTCAAGTCCATAGGACTCCTTTCACAGAGTTCCATCAAAAAGGCTGTCACACTTGTTCCGTACACTCACACTGACCCAGCAGTGGTATCACAGTCACTTAACACACACACAACAACCAAACCCCGAGCATGCACATCCCTTCCTGCGTGACTGCAGCCCACAGCTCCCCTTCACACCTCCGTGGATCTCTGGTGTTTTACACTGATGCAGCCTCGCTGCAGCTCCGTGGCTGTCACACAAGGCCTGCAGGACCTCTTTCTCTGCAAACCCCGTCTGCAGGCATTGGTTCACGAGGTTCACCTCCTGCCCTCCTGAGCAAAAACAAGCACTAAGAACAAGAGCAAAGCACGCTGGACTCGACCTGGCTGGATCCCCAACCCTCAGTCCTGTCAGACGGACCCTGGTGTGGAGACTCATCCCCAAAGCCTGGCTGGACATCAGCACAGGCATCCTTCTTCAAACGCCCCATCCAAGCAGCAAGGGATCAAAGCGTTGGCACAGCTGAAACAGAAATGCTGTGTGAGTTTCCTGTTAGCACTGAGCAGGAACAAATCTACCGCTGAGCAGCAGGATGTGAGACAAGCAGCAGAAGACACCCAACCTGCAGAACCAGCTCGTTTGGGGTCGGTCCAGATGTTTGTCTGCTCCCTTCCCTGGCCCAGGCCAAGCTTGTGAGCTGCTCCTCCTTGGTGCAGGGGGAAATGGTGCAGATGCCATGTGGTGGCTATGCACAGCATGCCTTTTACTTGCTTTTCCTATCTCCATCTGCCATTAGCAAACAGCATCTCCAGCCTGCAGAGATCACTGAGTCCAACCCCTGCACAACAGTGAAAAAAAAGATATGATAAGGGGTACTTAAAGCACAGCATCTGTAATCAGATCAGACTCCTGCACTGTGAAGACTTCCATGAGTATTCCTGCAGAGTGCATCACTTAGTCTCTCTTTAGCCTTGTGTTCATGGTTTTCCTGTAAGAGCTTGTCTAAACACTGCCTGTAATCGTGGTTATGCTGGAAGCATTTGGATTTATTGATCCTCAGTGTGATTTCAATAACAAATGCAGATGTTTTTTTGTTAGGGACAGCTTTCAATTTCTCAACTGAAATTTCAATATTGCATTAGGTGTTGACAACCACGGGGCTGCAGTAGAGAGAATTACAGGAAGATTAATTTCTCCACCTCCATGCTCCTAGACATTTATGATTACAGTGATGTAGTTATAGACAAAGTTGCAAGATACCAAAGCTAGAATAACCTCTTGGTGCAGCAGGATGTCTGGAGCCCAAGTGCAGAGTCTCAGTGTTGCAAAGCCTTGAAGAGGTGCACCGTATGTGCTGGGGCTGATGACACAGACACTGGAGCAAGGCCAGTGTGATGTTAGAAACTTGACCAGCAGCTGATCTGTTGTCAGCCATTTCTGGACACAAACGGGATCTGGTCGACTTAGGACATGACCTTTGGGCTGGAGAGCAACTCCCCGAGGAATCACACAGCCACTGCAGACCGTTGGCAAGAACCCCATACCAAAACAGCTCCTCTGCAATCAGTTTTTAATCTGTGCAGCAGTGATTGGAACAGGCGCACGCTCTCTGCAATTGCAGGAATGTTCACAAGTGGAATGGACATCACCTGTGTGCTCCAGCTCTTCTGTGTGCATGCTAGGAGCAGTGATCCCCCTGCACCCAGGGCTGCAATAAAGTCATGCTGGGTTTCTAACCTGCCAACCAGCAGCCCAGGCTGCCCAGAGCCACATCCAGCCTGGCCTTGGATGCCTGCAGGGATGGGGCATCCACAGCCTCCCTGGGCAACCTGTTCCAGTGCCTCACCACCCTCTGGCTGAAAAACTTCCTCCTCACATCCAACCTAAACCTCAACACCCCCCGTCTCAGTTTAAAGCCATTCCCCACTTGTCCCATCACTGTCCACCCTCCAAAACAAAACACCTCGGCTGTTCAACACTGAAAGAGCAAAATAACCCACAGCTCTTACTTCCACTGTATGCATTTAATTCCAAACTTAAGGTCACAGGTTAATTACTCATGTGATCCTTCCTGACAGAAGAACTACTCGTAGTGATGTGTAGGAGTAAGGAACAGTTTGAAAAGGTCATGGACATATTAGAACTTGCAGCATTTATCTTAATAGATGCCTACATTGCAAAGCATTTTGTAAAACACACGTTACAAGTACTGTGCACTGGATTACACTATATCAAACTCTAAGTAACAATACAGGTTGCTTTTAAATCTACACTTACATGTTTTCTTCTAACTCCTTTTTTTTTTTTTTAAATGGTGAGTGTACCATTAATTCAAGACAAGAATTTTGTTTGTAAGTCGATCTCTATAACTGTTCTTGGCATCATTCTGTAGGATGAACTAGATACATGGAATTTGGCACTGGCTCCCCAGGGCAGTGGTTTGGCACTGAGCTGACAAAGGCCAAAGAGCATTTGCACAATGCTCTCAGACACAGGGCTTGACCCATAGGAGGTCCGGTGTGGAACCAGGAGGTGGAATACATGATCCTCGAGGTCCCTTCCAAATACAGATATTCCATGATCCTCTAATACTTATATTCCCAAGTCCTGTACACAGTGCTCAGGTGCTTAACTGAAAGGTTCCATGAAACAGTGAGGTATCTATGTCCCTTTACCACCCAGTTATTCAATTTGCCACGTGGATCTTTTATCCAGTCACATTAAAAAACCCCTCAAAGTATTTCCTTCAGTCTTCCATTCTGATAGAGCTTTCTGGAGCAAATAAAGAGTTGCAACTCAGAATGTCCACACCTCCCTTCCTGCACCCTGCATACTTTTTTCATTGCACTGTGATTACGTACCATTCTATTGTCACCCTCATTCTGTCATTATCGAGGCAGTTTACTGCCATTAAATTTTCCAGCAACAGATGCCCACAAGTACAGCCAGCCTGGACTTATTTCCAATACTTATCTTTGTCCTGATGTCCTTGTAGGAGGTGGGACATTTCTCCCTCTCAGCAGCAGAGGGCAGGAGGGGTCCAAGGTGAGGGCACGCTCTCCTCTATTTTTCTGGCACTCAAAGACAAAGGGAACAAGAAAACCAGATGTGTTTCCCTGCCCATGGCAAACACCAGCCTTTCCATCCTTACAGTCCTTCCTGCCATCAGCAGAGATATTTTGCTTTCTTGTGCCACTTCATCCCTTTAGCATCTGGCATTCCAACAAAAAAGTACTTACAAGGAATTTTAATATTTTCATATTAAATGTCAGAATTAGAACCTTATATTTACCAAATATTTAAAACGTTCAACCCAGTGAGAAGTGAATTGATGTTGTATTTAGCATTCAGATAAGAACTTGTAAAGGAAGTAAAAAGTGCTGCTTTCATAAACTATAGTCTCATTGTCAAGCCTTGCACTGTCTCAGCAGATTATTACAGAATGTTCATTCAAGCAGGAATTCAGAGATGCGTCTGAATTGATAACAACAACGAGTAATTAAGAAAGCTTGACTGCAGTCTGCTTGAGGATTCCAGTCTGAAGTGTGTTCCACCTGATGACAACTGGGAATGTCTTTCTCTCACCATTAGAACCATTGCACCTCTGACTAAACACATAGCTAATCACCACTGAAAACTAACTACATGTTGATTAACATTCAGAGAGATTGTGCAGGTGTCCTTTTAGGAACTGGCCTACAGTATGCTAAGAGGGATGGATGTGGGGACATTAGGATAACGTGCCCTCTGCCTTTTAAGACAGCCCCAGCAGAGCAGGTCAGCAGGCTGAAGAGCTGCGTGGGTCACCAGGGCTCAGAGACTTCACTCGGCCATCTGCAAGTTGAGGGACTTCAGCCCAAGCTGCCCTTTTCCATGCAGGCAAGGAGGCCAAGAGAAGGTGGATCGGCACGGTTCTGGTGCAGACAGGGGCTGCAGTGTGAGCAGGCCTACACAGACAAGGCTGTGCCCACACAGAGTGACAGCAGCTTTCGCTGTGAGCAGATTCCCAGGGGGCCTGAGCCATGGCAGTTCTTGATGGCAGCATGTTCCAATCAGCCCTGGAAGTCTTCTCTGGACGTCTGTCGCATTCTGGAATCCACACTGAGGACGCAGTCGCTGTGTCAGAGCAGCTGGCAGAGTCACGGGGAACCGTGACGTAGTTGGCCCAGGGAGCAACAACAAGGCCTGCACTGCTCAGCCAGCCCAGGCCAAAGGGGAGCACGAGAGAGAGCAGAGGAGAGAGGGGGGAAAGAGGTCCAGGAAGGAAAGGCCTGTGCCTGAATGGACGTGTAGCAGCAGCTGCTGACAGCAAACTCGGTGATGGCAGGGGCACAGCAGAGCAGTGCAATGCTGGCAGCTTCCTGTGTCTTTCACACAGGCACTGCAGACATGGCCAGCACTGGGAGATCAGCAGAACTGCTGCACACCTCTGCCAGCCCAGGCCAGAGGAGTGCAGAACAGTGAGCTGCTGCTGAGGGGAGAGAGGATGGCCTGAGAGCTGACCTGAGAGGCAGGGCTGGCTGTGTTACAGCAGCCTCTGTGTCCTCCTCCTGTGTCTGTGAGGGCCAGAGGGCCAGAAGAGAACATGCCCAGACAACGAAGCCCTGCTGTCCTCTGCTGCTCAGCTGGAGAGATGTTCCGCCTTCCTGAAGGACGCTGATCCAAAGGGAAGGAATCAAAGGAAGTCCAGGCTGGCTGTCCTTGTGGGCATCAGCTGCTGGCAGCTGCCTCTGTGCTGCCATGGGCAGGGCACAGCACACACAGTGTTTGCAGTTCCCTGTGTGACACTGGCCCTGGTGACCTGACAGCCATAGGGAGACAAGAGAAAGAGCTGCCTCCCTCTGCCAGATGAGGCAAAGGTGAGAATCCCAGAATCACAGCATGGCCCGGCTTGGAAAGGAGCTCAAGGTTCATGAATCTCCAACCCCCCTGCCATAGGCAGGGCCCCACCTTCTACATTTAATACGAGGCCAGTCTGCCCAGGGCTCCAGTGTTCGTGTAAGCTCTGCATTTTCAAGTGAAAAGAGTGTGATCCTTGTGACCTTAACTTAGTCATTTTTAATGCGCTCTCATCTAAACTACTGTGTCCTCCAGTGTCAGTGTTGTATGAATCAGGACTGTGGGATTTCATCAGTGAAAGGATTCTGCTCTAATGACTGTCATTCTAAAGCTGATATTGTTTCTACCGCATCAGGCTTGCATGAAGCATCTTTGATCAACAGAGAAATCAGAAAAATTGCTTTTCCTATTGCAGTTTCCTTTTAACTAGTGATGAAAGCTGTCAGTTTATTTTTGGCACCAGAAATCCTGGGATGCAACCAGGTTAGATAAGAAGTGACACTGAGTCAACAGAAAGGGAACACAGATGAGACAGCATCACACAGCTCTGGAAAAGATGTTCCAGCTCTGTGTCTACCTACACCTTCAGGAGATGAAAAGTACTGGCTTACTGAGGTGTCCTGGGTTGCAGGTTCTGTTAGTCTCCATTTTTGGAAGAGCTGCTTGCAATAAATACCTTGTAAGGTGAATGAGCTTGATAGAAGTAGGGTGTGAAAGAGATGGATTTGCTGTTTCCCTGAAGGTGCAGGAGTATTGCTGTGCCTACAGTCAGTAAACAAGGCAGAAATCACTGTGTTCCTCAGAATGAAAAGGAATAAAAATCTTTTTGGGAGTGACAGCACGCCTGAATGAAGCACAAATCTAAACATTTAAAATAAGGGCTAGTGTCAAAGGGACTTGCAGTATTTCTCGTGAAGAAATATTTGATGCTTCTTTATGAAAGTCATCATAACAAAAGTGTGCTGATGTCTTTGCTGAGGATTTCCTTGGTTCCAGCCTGAAGGTGTGCGCAGGCATGAGCAGGCAGTGCTGAGCTGCAGGTGAGTGCCTGTGTCCCACAGCAGGAAACCCGTGGATGTCTTCAGGGGTTTGAAATAAGCAGAGCTGAGAAACCTGCAGGCTTTCACTGAAATTGTCCTCTGCTTTATTTTGTAATCTTATTTTCACCAATGCTTTCCAATATTATTTTCGTATGAGTGCAGATACATGGGATAGGATTTAAAGTTTTTATGGTGCTGCTGTATAATTTTCTGTGGTCATCATAAGCCAATAAAAAAAATAAATGGTAATCAGGCAATCTATTAACAACCTGTGGCACGTGTCAAAACAATGAAATTCCTTGCAGGAAGACAATATTGCTATACAATTATGTGGCTATCCAAAACTGTTAATTATACTTGATGAGCTGGAGATAATCCTGAAATGCAGGACTTTGATCTTAGCCAAGAATAATAAAACTTATTATCATTCTTAAATTGGCAGCTGCTATCAAAAGCCTGTGTCTTATTTCCCTTTTAGTAACACTGAATAAATCAGAGAAACTGATAAAAGAATTTCATGATTGCAGCTTAGGGATTCTTTCCCACTTGACTAGAAGTAATCCATGTCCAAGAATGTCTGTAAATACTTTTTCTATCTTATTTTGCCAGATGTATTGATATTTGAGATGAATGGCAAAAACATTTTGCGTACATAGATAAGCAATGCAAATTTGCTGGATTGTTTTAGAGAAAAAAGCTCCGGTTATCTGATCGATTCCATGCAGAAATAAGATTTACAGAAAAATTCACATTATTATTATTCACGCATGAATAAGTTCAAAAAAGAGATGTGGGGGATGTTGTTTCAATTCCAGCTGATTGTAGGAAGGACTGTCAGGATGGAAAGGCTAGTGTCTGCCATGGGCAAAGAAACACTTCTGGTTTTCATCTTCTCTTTGCCTTTGAGTGCAAGAGGCCATGAGGAGAGTGTGCCCTAAACTTGGACCCTTTTTGACCATTGCAGCAGAGATGGAGAAGTGTTCAAGCTTCTAGACGGACTTCAAAACAAAGATATGTAATGAAAATAAGTCCAGGCTGGCTGTCCTTGTGGGCATCAGCTGCTGGCATCTGCATTGCTGCTGGCATGAGCATGGCACAGCAGGTAACAGATTGCTTTTCTTTGTGTGACACAGGAGCTCTTGACTTGAAAGCTAGAGGGATGCAATAGACAGAGCTGCAACCTCTGCCAGACATGGCAAAGGTGAGTGGGATGTTGTTTCAATTAGTGCTGATGTCAGGAAGGACTGTAAGGATGAAAGGGCTGGTGTTTGCCATGGACACGGAAACATATCTGGTTTTCATTTTCTCTTTCTCTTTGAGTGCTAGATAAACAGGGGAGAGTGTGCCCTCACCTTGTAACTCCCCAGCCCTCTTCTGCTGAGATGGTGAAATGTCCCAGCTTCTAGAAGGACATCAGGACAAAGATATGTCATGAAAATAAGTCCAGGTTGGCAGTCGTTGTGGGCATCAGCTGCTGGCATCTGCATTACTGCTGCCGTGAGCATGGCAAAGCAGGTAAAAGGTTGCTTTTCTTTGTGTGACACAGGAGCTCTTGACTTGACAGCTAGAGGGATGCAATAGACAGAGCTGCAACCTCTGCCAGACATGGCAAAGGTGAGTGGGATGTTGTTTCAATTAGTGCTGATGTCAGGAAGGACTGTAAGGATGGAAAGGCTGGTGTTTGCCATGGGCAGGGAAACACATCTGGTTTTCATCTTCTCTTTCTCTTTGAGTGCCAGATAAACAGGGGAGAGTGTGCCCTCACCTTGCAACTCTCCTGCCCTCTGCTGCTGAGAGGGAGAAATGTCCCAGCTTCTGGAAGGACATCAGGACAAAGGTATGTAATGAAAATAAGTCCAGGCTGGCTGTCCTTGTGGGCATCAGCTGCTGGCATCTGCATTGCTGCTGACATGAGCATGGCACAGCAGGTAACAGATTGCTTTTCCTTGTGTGACACAGGAGCTCTTGACTTGAAAGCTAGAGGGATGCAATAGACAGAGCTGCAACCTCTGCCAGACATGGCAAAGGTGAGTGGGATGTTGTTTCAGTTGCTGCTGATGTCAGGAAGGACTGTAAGGATGGAAAGGCTGGTGTTTGCCATGGGCAGGGAAACACATCTGGTTTTCATCTTCTCTTTCTCTTTGAGTGCCAGATAAACAGGGGAGAGTGTGCCCTCACCTTGCAACTCCCCTGCCCTCTTCTGCTGAGATGGTGAAATGTCCCAGCTTCTAGAAGGACATCAGGAGAAAGATATGTAATGAAAATAAGTCCAGGCTGGCTGTCCTTGTGGGCATCAGCTGCTGGCATCTGCATTGCTGCTGCCATGAGCATGGCAAAGCAGGTAAAAGGTTGCTTTTCCTTGTGTGACACAGGAGCTCTTGACTTGAAAGCTAGAGGGATGCAATAGACAGAGCTGCAACCTCTGCCAGACATGGCAAAGGTGAGTGGGATGTTGTTTCAATTAGTGCTGATGTCAGGAAGGACTGTAAGGATGGAAAGGCTGGTGTTTGCCATGGGCAGGGAAACACATCTGGTTTTCATTTTCTCTTTCTCTTTGAGTGCCAGATAAACAGGGGAGAGTGTGCCCTCACCTTGTAACTCCCCTGCCCTCTTCTGCTGAGGTGGTGAAATGTCCCAGCTTCTGGAAGGACATCAGGACAAAGGTATGTAATGAAAATAAGTCCAGGCTGGCTGTCCTTGTGGGCATCAGCTGCTGGCATCTGCATTGCTGCTGACATCAGCATGGCACAGCAGGTAACAGATTGCTTTTCCTTGTGTGACACAGGAGCTCTTGACTTGACAGCTAGAGGGATGCAATAGACAGAGCTGCAACCTCTGCCAGACATGGCAAAGGTGAGTGGGATGTTGTTTCAGTTGCTGCTGATGTCAGGAAGGACTGTAAGGATGGAAAGGCTGGTGTTTGCCATGGGCAGGGAAACACATCTGGTTTTCATCTTCTCTTTCTCTTTGAGTGCCAGATAAACAGGGGAGAGTGTGCCCTCACCTTGCAACTCCCCTGCCCTCTTCTGCTGAGATGGTGAAATGTCCCAGCTTCTAGAAGGACATCAGGACAAAGATATGTAATGAAAATAAGTCCAGGCTGGCAGTCGTTGTGGGCATCAGCTGCTGGCATCTGCATTGCTGCTGCCATGAGCATGGCAAAGCAGGTAAAAGGTTGCTTTTCCTTGTGTGACACAGGAGCTCTTGACTTGACAGCTAGAGGGATGCAATAGACAGAGCTGCAACCTCTGCCAGACATGGCAAAGGTGAGTGGGATGTTGTTTCAGTTAGTGCTGATGTCAGGAAGGACTGTAAGGATGGAAAGGCTGGTGTTTGCCATGGGCAGGGAAACACATCTGGTTTTCATTTTCTCTTTCTCTTTGAGTGCCAGATAAACAGGGGAGAGTGTGCCCTCACCTTGCAACTCCCCTGCCCTCTTCTGCTGAGATGGTGAAATGTCCCAGCTTCTAGAAGGACATCAGGACAAAGATATGTAATGAAAATAAGTCCAGGCTGGCTGTCCTTGTGGGCATCAGCTGCTGGCATCTGCATTGCTGCTGCCATGAGCATGGCAAAGCAGGTAAAAGGTTGCTTTTCCTTGTGTGACACAGGAGCTCTTGACTTGACAGCTAGAGGGATGCAATAGACAGAGCTGCAACCTCTGCCAGACATGGCAAAGGTGAGTGGGATGTTGTTTCAATTAGTGCTGATGTCAGGAAGGACTGTAAGGATGGAAAGGCTGGTGTTTGCCATGGGCAGGGAAACACATCTGGTTTTCATTTTCTCTTTCTCTTTGAGTGCCAGATAAACAGGGGAGAGTGTGCCCTCACCTTGCAACTCCCCTGCCCTCTTCTGCTGAGATGGTGAAATGTCCCAGCTTCTAGAAGGACATCAGGACAAAGATATGTAATGAAAATAAGTCCAGGCTGGCAGTCGTTGTGGGCATCAGCTGCTGGCATCTGCATTGCTGCTGCCATGAGCATGGCAAAGCAGGTAACAGATTGCTTTTCCTGGTGTGACACAGGAGCTCTTGACTTGACAGCTAGAGGGATGCAATAGACAGAGCTGCAACCTCTGCCAGACATGGCAAAGGTGAGTGGGATGTTGTTTCAATTAGTGCTGATGTCAGGAAGGACTGTAAGGATGGAAAGGCTGGTGTTTGCCATGGGCAGAAAAACACATCTGGTTTTCATTTTCTCTTTCTCTTTGAGTGCCAGATAAACAGGGGAGAGTGTGCGCTCACCTTGCAACTCCCCTGCCCTCTTCTGCTGAGATGGTGAAATGTCCCAGCTTCTAGAAGGACATCAGGACAAAGATATGTAATGAAAATAAGTCCAGGCTGGCTGTCCTTGTGGGCATCAGCTGCTGGCATCTGCATTGCTGCTGCCATGAGCATGGCACAGCAGGTAACAGATTGCTTTTCCTTGTGTGACACAGGAGCTCTTGAGTTGAAAGCTAGAGGGATGCAATAGACAGAGCTGCAACCTCTGCCAGACATGGCAAAGGTGAGTGGGATGTTGTTTCAATTAGTGCTGATGTCAGGAAGGACTGTAAGGGTGGAAAGGCTGGTGTTTGCCATGGGCAGGGAAACACATCTGGTTTTCATTTTCTCTTTCTCTTTGAGTGCCAGATAAACAGGGGAGAGTGTGCCCTCACCTTGTAACTCCCCTGCCCTCTTCTGCTGAGGTGGTGAAATGTCCCAGCTTCTGGAAGGACATCAGGACAAAGGTATGTAATGAAAATAAGTCCAGGCTGGCTGTCCTTGTGGGCATCAGCTGCTGGCATCTGCATTGCTGCTGCCATGAGCATGGCACAGCAGGTAACAGATTGCTTTTCCTTGTGTGACACAGGAGCTCTTGAGTTGAAAGCTAGAGGGATGCAATAGACAGAGCTGCAACCTCTGCCAGACATGGCAAAGGTGAGTGGGATGTTGTTTCAATTAGTGCTGATGTCAGGAAGGACTGTAAGGATGGAAAGGCTGGTGTTTGCCATGGGCAGGGAAACACATCTGGTTTTCATTTTCTCTTTCTCTTTGAGTGCCAGATAAACAGGGGAGAGTGTGCCCTCACCTTGCAACTCTCCTGCCCTCTGCTGCTGAGAGGGAGAAATGTCCCAGCTTCTGGAAGGACATCAGGACAAAGGTATGTAATGAAAATAAGTCCAGGCTGGCTGTCCTTGTGGGCATCAGCTGCTGGCATCTGCATTGCTGCTGACATGAGCATGGCACAGCAGGTAACAGATTGCTTTTCCTGGTGTGACACAGGAGCTCTTGACTTGAAAGCTAGAGGGATGCAATAGAAAGAGCTGCAACCTCTGCCAGACATGGCAAAGGTGAGTGGGATGTTGTTTCAGTTAGTGCTGATGTCAGGAAGGACTGTAAGGATGGAAAGGCTGGTGTTTGCCATGGGCAGGGAAACACATCTGGTTTTCATTTTCTCTTTCTCTTTGAGTGCCAGATAAACAGGGGAGAGTGTGCCCTCTCCTTGCAACTCCCCTGCCCTCTTCTGCTGTGATGGTGAAATGACCCAGCTTCTAGAAGGACATCAGGACAAAGATATGTAATGAAAATAAGTCCAGGCTGGCAGTCGTTGTGGGCATCAGCTGCTGGCATCTGCATTACTGCTGCCGTGAGCATGGCAAAGCAGGTAAAAGGTTGCTTTTCTTTGTGTGACACATAAGCTCTTGACTTGACAGCTAGAGGGATGCAATAGACAGAGCTGCAACCTCTGCCAGACATGGCAAAGGTGAGTGGGATGTTGTTTCAATTAGTGCTGATGTCAGGAAGGACTGTAAGGATGGAAAGGCTGGTGTTTGCCATGGGCAGGGAAACACATCTGGTTTTCATCTTCTCTTTCTCTTTGAGTGCCAGATAAACAGGGGAGAGTGTGCCCTCACCTTGCAACTCTCCTGCCCTCTGCTGCTGAGAGGGAGAAATGTCCCAGCTTCTGGAAGGACATCAGGACAAAGGTATGTAATGAAAATAAGTCCAGGCTGGCTGTCCTTGTGGGCATCAGCTGCTGGCATCTGCATTGCTGCTGACATGAGCATGGCACAGCAGGTAACAGATTGCTCTTCCTGGTGTGACACAGGAGCTCTTGACTTGACAGCTAGAGGGATGCAATAGACAGAGCTGCAACCTCTGCCAGACATGGCAAAGGTGAGTGGGATGTTGTTTCAATTAGTGCTGATGTCAGGAAGGACTGTAAGGATGGAAAGGCTGGTGTTTGCCATGGGCAGGGAAACACATCTGGTTTTCATCTTCTCTTTCTCTTTGAGTGCCAGATAAACAAGGGAGAGTGTGCCCTCACCTTGCAACTCTCCTGCCCTCTGCTGCTGAGAGGGAGAAATGTCCCAGCTTCTGGAAGGACATCAGGACAAAGGTATGTAATGAAAATAAGTCCAGGCTGGCTGTCCTTGTGGGCATCAGCTGCTGGCATCTGCATTGCTGCTGACATGAGCATGGCACAGCAGGTAACAGATTGCTTTTCCTGGTGTGACACAGGAGCTCTTGACTTGACAGCTAGAGGGATGCAATAGACAGAGCTGCAACCTCTGCCAGACATGGCAAAGGTGAGTGGGATGTTGTTTCAATTAGTGCTGATGTCAGGAAGGACTGTAAGGATGGAAAGGCTGGTGTTTGCCATGGGCAGGTAAACACATCTGGTTTTCATCTTCTCTTTCTCTTTGAGTGCCAGATAAACAAGGGAGAGTGTGCCCTCACCTTGCAACTCTCCTGCCCTCTGCTGCTGAGAGGGAGAAATGTCCCAGCTTCTGGAAGGACATCAGGACAAAGGTATGTAATGAAAATAAGTCCAGGCTGGCTGTCCTTGTGGGCATCAGCTGCTGGCATCTGCATTGCTGCTGACATGAGCATGGCACAGCAGGTATCAGATTGCTTTTCCTTGTGTGACACAGGAGCTCTTGAGTTGAAAGCTAGAGGGATGCAATAGACAGAGCTGCAACCTCTGCCAGACATGGCAAAGGTGAGTGGGATGTTGTTTCAATTAGTGCTGATGTCAGGAAGGACTGTAAGGATGGAAAGGCTGGTGTTTGCCATGGGCAGGGAAACACATCTGGTTTTCATTTTCTCTTTCTCTTTGAGTGCCAGATAAACAGGGGAGAGTGTGCCCTCACCTTGCAACTCCCCTGCCCTCTTCTGCTGAGACGGTGAAATGTCCCAGCTTCTGGAAGGACATCAGGACAAAGATATGTAATGAAAATAAGTCCAGGCTGGCAGTCGTTGTGGGCATCAGCTGCTGGCATCTGCATTGCTGCTGCCATGAGCATGGCAAAGCAGGTAAAAGGTTGCTTTTCCTTGTGTGACACAGGAGCTCTTGACTTGACAGCTAGAGGGATGCAATAGACAGAGCTGCAACCTCTGCCAGACATGGCAAAGGTGAGTGGGATGTTGTTTCAATTAGTGCTGATGTCAGGAAGGACTGTAAGGATGGAAAGGCTGGTGTTTGCCATGGGCAGGGAAACACATCTGGTTTTCATTTTCTCTTTCTCTTTGAGTGCCAGATAAACAGGGGAGAGTGTGCCCTCACCATGCAACTCTCCTGCCCTCTGCTGCTGAGAGGGAGAAATGTCCCAGCTTCTGGAAGGACATCAGGACAAAGGTATGTAATGAAAATAAGTCCAGGCTGGCTGTCCTTGTGGGCATCAGGTGCTGGCATCTGCATTGCTGCTGACATGAGCATGGCACAGCAGGTAACAGATTGCTTTTCCTTGTGTGACACAGGAGCTCTTGAGTTGAAAGCTAGAGGGATGCAATAGCAAGAGCTGCAACCTCTGCCAGACATGGCAAAGGTGAGTGGGATGTTGTTTCAGTTGCTGCTGATATCAGGAAGGACTGTAAGGATGGAAAGGCTGGTGTTTGCCATGGGCAGGGAAACACATCTGGTTTTCATCTTCTCTTTCTCTTTGAGTGCCAGATAAACAGGGGAGAGTGTGCCCTCACCTTGCAACTCCCCTGCCCTCTTCTGCTGAGATGGTGAAATGTCCCAGCTTCTGGAAGGACATCAGGACAAAGATATGTAATGAAAATAAGTCCAGGCTGGCAGTCGTTGTGGGCATCAGCTGCTGGCATCTGCATTGCTGCTGCCATGAGCATGGCAAAGCAGGTAACAGATTGCTTTTCCTGGTGTGACACAGGAGCTCTTGACTTGACAGCTAGAGGGATGCAATAGACAGAGCTGCAACCTCTGCCAGACATGGCAAAGGTGAGTGGGATGTTGTTTCAATTAGTGCTGATGTCAGGAAGGACTGTAAGGATGGAAAGGCTGGTGTTTGCCATGGGCAGAAAAACACATCTGGTTTTCATTTTCTCTTTCTCTTTGAGTGCCAGATAAACAGGGGAGAGTGTGCGCTCACCTTGCAACTCCCCTGCCCTCTTCTGCTGAGATGGTGAAATGTCCCAGCTTCTAGAAGGACATCAGGACAAAGATATGTAATGAAAATAAGTCCAGGCTGGCTGTCCTTGTGGGCATCAGCTGCTGGCATCTGCATTGCTGCTGCCATGAGCATGGCACAGCAGGTAACAGATTGCTTTTCCTTGTGTGACACAGGAGCTCTTGAGTTGAAAGCTAGAGGGATGCAATAGACAGAGCTGCAACCTCTGCCAGACATGGCAAAGGTGAGTGGGATGTTGTTTCAATTAGTGCTGATGTCAGGAAGGACTGTAAGGGTGGAAAGGCTGGTGTTTGCCATGGGCAGGGAAACACATCTGGTTTTCATTTTCTCTTTCTCTTTGAGTGCCAGATAAACAGGGGAGAGTGTGCCCTCACCTTGTAACTCCCCTGCCCTCTTCTGCTGAGGTGGTGAAATGTCCCAGCTTCTGGAAGGACATCAGGACAAAGGTATGTAATGAAAATAAGTCCAGGCTGGCTGTCCTTGTGGGCATCAGCTGCTGGCATCTGCATTACTGCTGACATGAGCATGGCACAGCAGGTAACAGATTGCTTTTCCTGGTGTGACACAGGAGCTCTTGACTTGAAAGCTAGAGGGATGCAATAGAAAGAGCTGCAACCTCTGCCAGACATGGCAAAGGTGAGTGGGATGTTGTTTCAGTTAGTGCTGATGTCAGGAAGGACTGTAAGGATGGAAAGGCTGGTGTTTGCCATGGGCAGGGAAACACATCTGGTTTTCATTTTCTCTTTCTCTTTGAGTGCCAGATAAACAGGGGAGAGTGTGCCCTCTCCTTGCAACTCCCCTGCCCTCTTCTGCTGTGATGGTGAAATGACCCAGCTTCTAGAAGGACATCAGGACAAAGATATGTAATGAAAATAAGTCCAGGCTGGCAGTCGTTGTGGGCATCAGCTGCTGGCATCTGCATTACTGCTGCCGTGAGCATGGCAAAGCAGGTAAAAGGTTGCTTTTCTTTGTGTGACACATAAGCTCTTGACTTGACAGCTAGAGGGATGCAATAGACAGAGCTGCAACCTCTGCCAGACATGGCAAAGGTGAGTGGGATGTTGTTTCAATTAGTGCTGATGTCAGGAAGGACTGTAAGGATGGAAAGGCTGGTGTTTGCCATGGGCAGGGAAACACATCTGGTTTTCATCTTCTCTTTCTCTTTGAGTGCCAGATAAACAGGGGAGAGTGTGCCCTCACCTTGCAACTCTCCTGCCCTCTGCTGCTGAGAGGGAGAAATGTCCCAGCTTCTGGAAGGACATCAGGACAAAGGTATGTAATGAAAATAAGTCCAGGCTGGCTGTCCTTGTGGGCATCAGCTGCTGGCATCTGCATTGCTGCTGACATGAGCATGGCACAGCAGGTAACAGATTGCTCTTCCTGGTGTGACACAGGAGCTCTTGACTTGACAGCTAGAGGGATGCAATAGACAGAGCTGCAACCTCTGCCAGACATGGCAAAGGTGAGTGGGATGTTGTTTCAATTAGTGCTGATGTCAGGAAGGACTGTAAGGATGGAAAGGCTGGTGTTTGCCATGGGCAGGGAAACACATCTGGTTTTCATCTTCTCTTTCTCTTTGAGTGCCAGATAAACAAGGGAGAGTGTGCCCTCACCTTGCAACTCTCCTGCCCTCTGCTGCTGAGAGGGAGAAATGTCCCAGCTTCTGGAAGGACATCAGGACAAAGGTATGTAATGAAAATAAGTCCAGGCTGGCTGTCCTTGTGGGCATCAGCTGCTGGCATCTGCATTGCTGCTGACATGAGCATGGCACAGCAGGTAACAGATTGCTTTTCCTGGTGTGACACAGGAGCTCTTGACTTGACAGCTAGAGGGATGCAATAGACAGAGCTGCAACCTCTGCCAGACATGGCAAAGGTGAGTGGGATGTTGTTTCAATTAGTGCTGATGTCAGGAAGGACTGTAAGGATGGAAAGGCTGGTGTTTGCCATGGGCAGGTAAACACATCTGGTTTTCATCTTCTCTTTCTCTTTGAGTGCCAGATAAACAAGGGAGAGTGTGCCCTCACCTTGCAACTCTCCTGCCCTCTGCTGCTGAGAGGGAGAAATGTCCCAGCTTCTGGAAGGACATCAGGACAAAGGTATGTAATGAAAATAAGTCCAGGCTGGCTGTCCTTGTGGGCATCAGCTGCTGGCATCTGCATTGCTGCTGCCATGAGCATGGCACAGCAGGTAACAGATTGCTTTTCCTTGTGTGACACAGGAGCTCTTGAGTTGAAAGCTAGAGGGATGCAATAGACAGAGCTGCAACCTCTGCCAGACATGGCAAAGGTGAGTGGGATGTTGTTTCAATTAGTGCTGATGTCAGGAAGGACTGTAAGGATGGAAAGGCTGGTGTTTGCCATGGGCAGGTAAACACATCTGGTTTTCATTTTCTCTTTCTCTTTGAGTGCCAGATAAACAGGGGAGAGTGTGCCCTCACCTTGCAACTCCCCTGCCCTCTTCTGCTGAGATGGTGAAATGTCCCAGCTTCTAGAAGGACATCAGGACAAAGATATGTAATGAAAATAAGTCCAGGCTGGCTGTCCTTGTGGGCATCAGCTGCTGGCATCTGCATTGCTGCTGCCATGAGCATGGCACAGCAGGTATCAGATTGCTTTTCCTTGTGTGACACAGGAGCTCTTGAGTTGAAACCTAGAGGGATGCAATAGACAGAGCTGCAACCTCTGCCAGACATGGCAAAGGTGAGTGGGATGTTGTTTCAATTAGTGCTGATGTCAGGAAGGACTGTAAGGATGGAAAGGCTGGTGTTTGCCATGGGCAGGGAAACACATCTGGTTTTCATTTTCTCTTTCTCTTTGAGTGCCAGATAAACAGGGGAGAGTGTGCCCTCACCTTGCAACTCCCCTGCCCTCTTCTGCTGAGACGGTGAAATGTCCCAGCTTCTGGAAGGACATCAGGACAAAGATATGTAATGAAAATAAGTCCAGGCTGGCAGTCGTTGTGGGCATCAGCTGCTGGCATCTGCATTGCTGCTGCCATGAGCATGGCAAAGCAGGTAAAAGGTTGCTTTTCCTTGTGTGACACAGGAGCTCTTGACTTGACAGCTAGAGGGATGCAATAGACAGAGCTGCAACCTCTGCCAGACATGGCAAAGGTGAGTGGGATGTTGTTTCAATTAGTGCTGATGTCAGGAAGGACTGTAAGGATGGAAAGGCTGGTGTTTGCCATGGGCAGGGAAACACATCTGGTTTTCATTTTCTCTTTCTCTTTGAGTGCCAGATAAACAGGGGAGAGTGTGCCCTCACCATGCAACTCTCCTGCCCTCTGCTGCTGAGAGGGAGAAATGTCCCAGCTTCTGGAAGGACATCAGGACAAAGGTATGTAATGAAAATAAGTCCAGGCTGGCTGTCCTTGTGGGCATCAGGTGCTGGCATCTGCATTGCTGCTGACATGAGCATGGCACAGCAGGTAACAGATTGCTTTTCCTTGTGTGACACAGGAGCTCTTGAGTTGAAAGCTAGAGGGATGCAATAGCAAGAGCTGCAACCTCTGCCAGACATGGCAAAGGTGAGTGGGATGTTGTTTCAGTTGCTGCTGATGTCAGGAAGGACTGTAAGGATGGAAAGGCTGGTGTTTGCCATGGGCAGGGAAACACATCTGGTTTTCATCTTCTCTTTCTCTTTGAGTGCCAGATAAACAGGGGAGAGTGTGCCCTCACCTTGCAACTCCCCTGCCCTCTTCTGCTGAGATGGTGAAATGTCCCAGCTTCTAGAAGGACATCAGGACAAAGATATGTAATGAAAATAAGTCCAGGCTGGCAGTCGTTGTGGGCATCAGCTGCTGGCATCTGCATTGCTGCTGCCATGAGCATGGCAAAGCAGGTAAAAGGTTGCTTTTCCTTGTGTGACACAGGAGCTCTTGACTTGACAGCTAGAGGGATGCAATAGACAGAGCTGCAACCTCTGCCAGACATGGCAAAGGTGAGTGGGATGTTGTTTCAGTTAGTGCTGATGTCAGGAAGGACTGTAAGGATGGAAAGGCTGGTGTTTGCCATGGGCAGGGAAACACATCTGGTTTTCATTTTCTCTTTCTCTTTGAGTGCCAGATAAACAGGGGAGAGTGTGCCCTCACCTTGCAACTCTCCTGCCCTCTGCTGCTGAGAGGGAGAAATGTCCCAGCTTCTGGAAGGACATCAGGACAAAGGTATGTAATGAAAATAAGTCCAGGCTGGCTGTCCTTGTGGGCATCAGCTGCTGGCATCTGCATTGCTGCTGCCATGAGCATGGCACAGCAGGTAACAGATTGCTTTTCCTTGTGTGACACAGGAGCTCTTGAGTTGAAAGCTAGAGGGATGCAATAGACAGAGCTGCAACCTCTGCCAGACATGGCAAAGGTGAGTGGGATGTTGTTTCAATTAGTGCTGATGTCAGGAAGGACTGTAAGGATGGAAAGGCTGGTGTTTGCCATGGGCAGGGAAACACATCTGGTTTTCATTTTCTCTTTCTCTTTGAGTGCCAGATAAACAGGGGAGAGTGTGCCCTCACCTTGCAACTCCCCTGCCCTCTTCTGCTGAGATGGTGAAATGTCCCAGCTTCTACAAGGAAATCAGGACAAAGATATGTAATGAAAATAAGTCCAGGCTGGCAGTCGTTGTGGGCATCAGCTGCTGGCATCTGCATTGCTGCTGCCATGAGCATGGCAAAGCAGGTAACAGATTGCTTTTCCTGGTGTGACACAGGAGCTCTTGACTTGACAGCTAGAGGGATGCAATAGACAGAGCTGCAACCTCTGCCAGACATGGCAAAGGTGAGTGGGATGTTGTTTCAATTAGTGCTGATGTCAGGAAGGACTGTAAGGATGGAAAGGCTGGTGTTTGCCATGGGCAGGTAAACACATCTGGTTTTCATCTTCTCTTTCTCTTTGAGTGCCAGATAAACAGGGGAGAGTGTGCCCTCACCTTGCAACTCTCCTGCCCTCTGCTGCTGAGAGGGAGAAATGTCCCAGCTTCTGGAAGGACATCAGGACAAAGGTATGTAATGAAAATAAGTCCAGGCTGGCTGTCCTTGTGGGCATCAGCTGCTGGCATCTGCATTGCTGCTGACATGAGCATGGCACAGCAGGTAACAGATTGCTTTTCCTTGTGTGACACAGGAGCTCTTGACTTGAAAGCTAGAGGGATGCAATAGACAGAGCTGCAACCTCTGCCAGACATGGCAAAGGTGAGTGGGATGTTGTTTCAATTAGTGCTGATGTCAGGAAGGACTGTAAGGATGGAAAGGCTGGTGTTTGCCATGGGCAGGGAAACACATCTGGTTTTCATTTTCTCTTTCTCTTTGAGTGCCAGATAAACAGGGGAGAGTGTGCCCTCACCTTGCAACTCCCCTGCCCTCTTCTGCTGAGATGGTGAAATGTCCCAGCTTCTGGAAGGACATCAGGACAAAGATATGTAATGAAAATAAGTCCAGGCTGGCAGTCGTTGTGGGCATCAGCTGCTGGCATCTGCATTGCTGCTGCCATGAGCATGGCAAAGCAGGTAAAAGGTTGCTTTTCCTTGTGTGACACAGGAGCTCTTGACTTGACAGCTTGAGGGATGCAATAGACAGAGCTGCAACCTCTGCCAGACATGGCAAAGGTGAGTGGGATGTTGTTTCAATTAGTGCAGATGTCAGGAAGGACTGTAAGGATGGAAAGGCTGGTGTTTGCCATGGGCAGGTAAACACATCTGGTTTTCATCTTCTCTTTCTCTTTGAGTGCCAGATAAACAGGGGAGAGTGTGCCCTCACCTTGCAACTCTCCTGCCCTCTGCTGCTGAGAGGGAGAAATGTCCCAGCTTCTGGAAGGACATCAGGACAAAGGTATGTAATGAAAATAAGTCCAGGCTGGCTGTCCTTGTGGGCATCAGCTGCTGGCATCTGCATTGCTGCTGACATGAGCATGGCACAGCAGGTAACAGATTGCTTTTCCTTGTGTGACACAGGAGCTCTTGACTTGAAAGCTAGAGGGATGCAATAGAAAGAGCTGCAAGCTCTGCCAGACATGGCAAAGGTGAGTGGGATGTTGTTTCAATTAGTGCTGATGTCAGGAAGGACTGTAAGGATGGGAAGGCTGGTGTTTGCCATGGGCAGGGAAACACATCTGGTTTTCATTTTCTCTTTCTCTTTGAGTGCCAGATAAACAGGGGAGAGTGTGCCCTCACCTTGCAACTCCCCTGCCCTCTTCTGCTGAGATGGTGAAATGTCCCAGCTTCTAGAAGGACATCAGGACAAAGATATGTAATGAAAATAAGTCCAGGCTGGCAGTCGTTGTGGGCATCAGCTGCTGGCATCTGCATTGCTGCTGCCATGAGCATGGCAAAGCAGGTAACAGATTGCTTTTCCTGGTGTGACACAGGAGCTCTTGACTTGACAGCTAGAGGGATGCAATAGACAGAGCTGCAACCTCTGCCAGACATGGCAAAGGTGAGTGGGATGTTGTTTCAATTAGTGCTGATGTCAGGAAGGACTGTAAGGATGGAAAGGCTGGTGTTTGCCATGGGCAGGTAAACACATCTGGTTTTCATCTTCTCTTTCTCTTTGAGTGCCAGATAAACAGGGGAGAGTGTGCCCTCACCTTGCAACTCTCCTGCCCTCTGCTGCTGAGAGGGAGAAATGTCCCAGCTTCTGGAAGGACATCAGGACAAAGGTATGTAATGAAAATAAGTCCAGGCTGGCTGTCCTTGTGGGCATCAGGTGCTGGCATCTGCATTGCTGCTGACATGAGCATGGCACAGCAGGTAACAGATTGCTTTTCCTTGTGTGACACAGGAGCTCTTGAGTTGAAAGCTAGAGGGATGCAATAGACAGAGCTGCAACCTCTGCCAGACATGGCAAAGGTGAGTGGGATGTTGTTTCAATTAGTGCTGATGTCAGGAAGGACTGTAAGGATGGAAAGGCTGGTGTTTGCCATGGGCAGAAAAACACATCTGGTTTTCATCTTCTCTTTCTCTTTGAGTGCCAGATAAACTGAGGAGAGTGTGCCCTCACCTTGCAACTCCCCTGCCCTCTGCTGCTGAGAGGGAGAAATGTCCCAGCTTCTAGAAGGACATCAGGACAAAGATATGTAATGAAAATAAGTCCAGGCTGGCAGTCGTTGTGGGCATCAGCTGCTGGCATCTGCATTGCTGCTGCCATGAGCATGGCAAAGCAGGTAACAGATTGCTTTTCCTGGTGTGACACAGGAGCTCTTGACTTGACAGCTAGAGGGATGCAATAGACAGAGCTGCAACCTCTGCCAGACATGGCAAAGGTGAGTGGGATGTTGTTTCAATTAGTGCTGATGTCAGGAAGGACTGTAAGGATGGAAAGGCTGGTGTTTGCCATGGGCAGGTAAACACATCTGGTTTTCATCTTCTCTTTCTCTTTGAGTGCCAGATAAACAGGGGAGAGTGTGCCCTCACCTTGCAACTCTCCTGCCCTCTGCTGCTGAGAGGGAGAATTGTCCCAGCTTCTGGAAGGACATCAGGACAAAGGTATGTAATGAAAATAAGTCCAGGCTGGCTGTCCTTGTGGGCATCAGGTGCTGGCATCTGCATTGCTGCTGACATGAGCATGGCACAGCAGGTAACAGATTGCTTTTCCTTGTGTGACACAGGAGCTCTTGAGTTGAAAGCTAGAGGGATGCAATAGACAGAGCTGCAACCTCTGCCAGACATGGCAAAGGTGAGTGGGATGTTGTTTCAATTAGTGCTGATGTCAGGAAGGACTGTAAGGATGGAAAGGCTGGTGTTTGCCATGGGCAGAAAAACACATCTGGTTTTCATTTTCTCTTTCTCTTTGAGTGCCAGATAAACAGGGGAGAGTGTGCCCTCACCTTGCAACTCTCCTGCCCTCTGCTGCTGAGAGGGAGAAATGTCCCAGCTTCTGGAAGGACATCAGGACAAAGGTATGTAATGAAAATAAGTCCAGGCTGGCAGTCGTTGTGGGCATCAGCTGCTGGCATCTGCATTGCTGCTGCCATGAGCATGGCAAAGCAGGTAAAAGGTTGCTTTTCCTTGTGTGACACAGGAGCTCTTGACTTGACAGCTAGAGGGATGCAATAGACAGAGCTGCAACCTCTGCCAGACATGGCAAAGCTGAGTGGGATGTTGTTTCAATTAGTGCTGATGTCAGGAAGGACTGTAAGGATGGAAAGGCTGGTGTTTGCCATGGGCAGGTAAACACATCTGGTTTTCATCTTCTCTTTCTCTTTGAGTGCCAGATAAACAGGGGAGAGTGTGCCCTCACCTTGCAACTCTCCTGCCCTCTGCTGCTGAGAGGGAGAAATGTCCCAGCTTCTGGAAGGACATCAGGACAAAGATATGTAATGAAAATAAGTCCAGGCTGGCTGTCCTTGTGGGCATCAGCTGCTGGCATCTGCATTGCTGCTGCCATGAGCATGGCAAAGCAGGTAAAAGGTTGCTTTTCCTTGTGTGACACAGGAGCTCTTGACTTGACAGCTAGAGGGATGCAATAGACAGAGCTGCAACCTCTGCCAGACATGGCAAAGGTGAGTGGGATGTTGTTTCAATTAGTGCAGATGTCAGGAAGGACTGTAAGGATGGAAAGGCTGGTGTTTGCCATGGGCAGGTAAACACATCTGGTTTTCATCTTCTCTTTCTCTTTGAGTGCCAGATAAACAGGGGAGAGTGTGCCCTCACCTTGCAACTCTCCTGCCCTCTGCTGCTGAGAGGGAGAAATGTCCCAGCTTCTGGAAGGACATCAGGACAAAGGTATGTAATGAAAATAAGTCCAGGCTGGCTGTCCTTGTGGGCATCAGCTGCTGGCATCTGCATTGCTGCTGACATGAGCATGGCACAGCAGGTAACAGATTGCTTTTCCTTGTGTGACACAGGAGCTCTTGACTTGAAAGCTAGAGGGATGCAATAGAAAGAGCTGCAAGCTCTGCCAGACATGGCAAAGGTGAGTGGGATGTTGTTTCAGTTAGTGCTGATGTCAGGAAGGACTGTAAGGATGGGAAGGCTGGTGTTTGCCATGGGCAGGGAAACACATCTGGTTTTCATTTTCTCTTTCTCTTTGAGTGCCAGATAAACAGGGGAGAGTGTGCCCTCACCTTGCAACTCCCCTGCCCTCTTCTGCTGAGATGGTGAAATGTCCCAGCTTCTAGAAGGACATCAGGACAAAGATATGTAATGAAAATAAGTCCAGGCTGGCAGTCGTTGTGGGCATCAGCTGCTGGCATCTGCATTGCTGCTGCCATGAGCATGGCAAAGCAGGTAACAGATTGCTTTTCCTGGTGTGACACAGGAGCTCTTGACTTGACAGCTAGAGGGATGCAATAGACAGAGCTGCAACCTCTGCCAGACATGGCAAAGGTGAGTGGGATGTTGTTTCAATTAGTGCTGATGTCAGGAAGGACTGTAAGGATGGAAAGGCTGGTGTTTGCCATGGGCAGGTAAACACATCTGGTTTTCATCTTCTCTTTCTCTTTGAGTGCCAGATAAACAGGGGAGAGTGTGCCCTCACCTTGCAACTCTCCTGCCCTCTGCTGCTGAGAGGGAGAAATGTCCCAGCTTCTGGAAGGACATCAGGACAAAGGTATGTAATGAAAATAAGTCCAGGCTTGCTGTCCTTGTGGGCATCAGCTGCTGGCATCTGCATTGCTGCTGACATGAGCATGGCACAGCAGGTAACAGATTGCTTTTCCTTGTGTGACACAGGAGCTCTTGACTTGAAAGCTAGAGGGATGCAATAGACAGAGCTGCAACCTCTGCCAGACATGGCAAAGGTGAGTGGGATGTTGTTTCAGTTAGTGCTGATGTCAGGAAGGACTGTAAGGATGGAAAGGCTGGTGTTTGCCATGGGCAGGGAAACACATCTGGTTTTCATTTTCTCTTTCTCTTTGAGTGCCAGATAAACAGGGGAGAGTGTGCCCTCACCTTGCAACTCTCCTGCGCTCTGCTGCTGAGAGGGAGAAATGTCCCAGCTTCTGGAAGGACATCAGGACAAAGATATGTAATGAAAATAAGTCCAGGCTGGCAGGCGTTGTGGGCATCAGCTGCTGGCATCTGCATTGCTGCTGACATGAGCATGGCACAGCAGGTAACAGATTGCTTTTCCTTGTGTGACACAGGAGCTCTTGAGTTGAAAGCTAGAGGGATGCAATAGACAGAGCTGCAACCTCTGCCTGACATGGCAAAGGTGAGTGGGATGTTGTTTCAATTATTGCTGATGTCAGGAAGGACTGTAAGGATGGAAAGGCTGGTGTTTGCCATGGGCAGGGAAACACATCTGGTTTTCATTTTCTCTTTCTCTTTGAGTGCCAGATAAACAGGGGAGAGTGTGCCCTCACCTTGCAACTCTCCTGCCCTCTGCTGCTGAGCGGGAGAAATGTCCCAGCTTCTGGAAGGACATCAGGACAAAGGTATGTAATGAAAATAAGTCCAGGCTGGCTGTCCTTGTGGGCATCAGCTGCTGGCATCTGCATTGCTGCTGCCATGAGCATGGCACAGCAGGTAACAGATTGCTTTTCCTTGTGTGACACAGGAGCTCTTGAGTTGAAAGCTAGAGGGATGCAATAGACAGAGCTGCAACCTCTGCCTGACATGGCAAAGGTGAGTGGGATGTTGTTTCAATTATTGCTGATGTCAGGAAGGACTGTAAGGATGGAAAGGCTGGTGTTTGCCATGGGCAGGGAAACACATCTGGTTTTCATTTTCTCTTTCTCTTTGAGTGCCAGATAAACAGGGGAGAGTGTGCCCTCACCTTGCAACTCTCCTGCCCTCTGCTGCTGAGCGGGAGAAATGTCCCAGCTTCTGGAAGGACATCAGGACAAAGGTATGTAATGAAAATAAGTCCAGGCTGGCTGTCCTTGTGGGCATCAGCTGCTGGCATCTGCATTGCTGCTGCCATGAGCATGGCACAGCAGGTAACAGATTGCTTTTCCTTGTGTGACACAGGAGCTCTTGAGTTGAAAGCTAGAGGGATGCAATAGACAGAGCTGCAACCTCTGCCAGACATGGCAAAGGTGAGTGGGATGTTGTTTCAATTAGTGCAGATGTCAGGAAGGACTGTAAGGATGGAAAGGCTGGTGTTTGCCATGGGCAGGGAAACACATCTGGTTTTCATTTTCTCTTTCTCTTTGAGTGCCAGATAAACAGGGGAGAGTGTGCCCTCACCTTGCAACTCTCCTGCGCTCTGCTGCTGAGAGGGAGAAATGTCCCAGCTTCTGGAAGGACATCAGGACAAAGATATGTAATGAAAATAAGTCCAGGCTGGCAGGCGTTGTGGGCATCAGCTGCTGGCATCTGCATTGCTGCTGCCATGAGCATGGCACAGCAGGTAACAGATTGCTTTTCCTTGTGTGACACAGGAGCTCTTGAGTTGAAAGCTAGAGGGATGCAATAGACAGAGCTGCAACCTCTGCCTGACATGGCAAAGGTGAGTGGGATGTTGTTTCAATTATTGCTGATGTCAGGAAGGACTGTAAGGATGGAATGGCTGGTGTTTGCCATGGGCAGGGAAACACATCTGGTTTTCATTTTCTCTTTCTCTTTGAGTGCCAGATAAACAGGGGAGAGTGTGCCCTCACCTTGCAACTCTCCTGCCCTCTGCTGCTGAGCGGGAGAAATGTCCCAGCTTCTGGAAGGACATCAGGACAAAGGTATGTAATGAAAATAAGTCCAGGCTGGCTGTCCTTGTGGGCATCAGCTGCTGGCATCTGCATTGCTGCTGCCATGAGCATGGCACAGCAGGTAACAGATTGCTTTTCCTTGTGTGACACAGGAGCTCTTGAGTTGAAAGCTAGAGGGATGCAATAGACAGAGCTGCAACCTCTGCCAGACATGGCAAAGGTGAGTGGGATGTTGTTTCAATTAGTGCTGATGTCAGGAAGGACTGTAAGGATGGAAAGGCTGGTGTTTGCCATGGGCAGGGAAACACATCTGGTTTTCATTTTCTCTTTCTCTTTGAGTGCCAGATAAACAGGGGAGAGTGTGCCCTCACCTTGCAACTCCCCTGCCCTCTTCTGCTGAGACGGTGAAATGTCCCAGCTTCTGGAAGGACATCAGGACAAAGATATGTAATGAAAATAAGTCCAGGCTGGCAGTCGTTGTGGGCATCAGCTGCTGGCATCTGCATTGCTGCTGCCATGAGCATGGCAAAGCAGGTAAAAGGTTGCTTTTCCTTGTGTGACACAGGAGCTCTTGACTTGACAGCTAGAGGGATGCAATAGACAGAGCTGCAAGCTCTGCCAGACATGGCAAAGGTGAGTGGGATGTTGTTTCAGTTAGTGCTGATGTCAGGAAGGACTGTAAGGATGGGAAGGCTGGTGTTTGCCATGGGCAGGGAAACACATCTGGTTTTCATTTTCTCTTTCTCTTTGAGTGCCAGATAAACAGGGGAGAGTGTGCCCTCACCTTGCAACTCCCCTGCCCTCTTCTGCTGAGATGGTGAAATGTCCCAGCTTCTAGAAGGACATCAGGACAAAGATATGTAATGAAAATAAGTCCAGGCTGGCAGTCGTTGTGGGCATCAGCTGCTGGCATCTGCATTGCTGCTGCCATGAGCATGGCAAAGCAGGTAACAGATTGCTTTTCCTGGTGTGACACAGGAGCTCTTGACTTGACAGCTAGAGGGATGCAATAGACAGAGCTGCAACCTCTGCCAGACATGGCAAAGGTGAGTGGGATGTTGTTTCAATTAGTGCTGATGTCAGGAAGGACTGTAAGGATGGAAAGGCTGGTGTTTGCCATGGGCAGGTAAACACATCTGGTTTTCATCTTCTCTTTCTCTTTGAGTGCCAGATAAACAGGGGAGAGTGTGCCCTCACCTTGCAACTCTCCTGCCCTCTGCTGCTGAGAGGGAGAAATGTCCCAGCTTCTGGAAGGACATCAGGACAAAGGTATGTAATGAAAATAAGTCCAGGCTGGCTGTCCTTGTGGGCATCAGGTGCTGGCATCTGCATTGCTGCTGACATGAGCATGGCACAGCAGGTAACAGATTGCTTTTCCTTGTGTGACACAGGAGCTCTTGAGTTGAAAGCTAGAGGGATGCAATAGACAGAGCTGCAACCTCTGCCAGACATGGCAAAGGTGAGTGGGATGTTGTTTCAATTAGTGCTGATGTCAGGAAGGACTGTAAGGATGGAAAGGCTGGTGTTTGCCATGGGCAGGGAAACACATCTGGTTTTCATTTTCTCTTTCTCTTTGAGTGCCAGATAAACAGGGGAGAGTGTGCCCTCACCTTGCAACTCTCCTGCCCTCTGCTGCTGAGAGGGAGAAATGTCCCAGCTTCTGGAAGGACATCAGGACAAAGGTATGTAATGAAAATAAGTCCAGGCTGGCAGTCGTTGTGGGCATCAGCTGCTGGCATCTGCATTGCTGCTGCCATGAGCATGGCAAAGCAGGTAAAAGGTTGCTTTTCCTTGTGTGACACAGGAGCTCTTGACTTGACAGCTAGAGGGATGCAATAGACAGAGCTGCAACCTCTGCCAGACATGGCAAAGCTGAGTGGGATGTTGTTTCAATTAGTGCTGATGTCAGGAAGGACTGTAAGGATGGAAAGGCTGGTGTTTGCCATGGGCAGGTAAACACATCTGGTTTTCATCTTCTCTTTCTCTTTGAGTGCCAGATAAACTGAGGAGAGTGTGCCGTCACCTTGCAACTCTCCTGCCCTCTGCTGCTGAGAGGGAGAAATGTCCCAGCTTCTGGAAGGACATCAGGACAAAGGTATGTAATGAAAATAAGTCCAGGCTGGCTGTCCTTGTGGGCATCAGCTGCTGGCATCTGCATTGCTGCTGACATGAGCATGGCACAGCAGGTAACAGATTGCTTTTCCTTGTGTGACACAGGAGCTCTTGACTTGAAAGCTAGAGGGATGCAATAGAAAGAGCTGCAAGCTCTGCCAGACATGGCAAAGGTGAGTGGGATGTTGTTTCAGTTAGTGCTGATGTCAGGAAGGACTGTAAGGATGGAAAGGCTGGTGTTTGCCACGGGCAGGTAAACACATCTGGTTTTCATCTTCTCTTTCTCTTTGAGTGCCAGATAAACAGGGGAGAGTGTGCCCTCACCTTGCAACTCCCCTGCCCTCTTCTGCTGAGATGGTGAAATGTCCCAGCTTCTAGAAGGACATCAGGACAAAGATATGTAATGAAAATAAGTCCAGGCTGGCTGTCCTTGTGGGCATCAGCTGCTGGCATCTGCATTGCTGCTGCCATGAGCATGGCAAAGCAGGTAAAAGGTTGCTTTTCCTTGTGTGACACAGGAGCTCTTGAGTTGAAAGCTAGAGGGATGCAATAGACAGAGCTGCAACCTCTGCCAGACATGGCAAAGGTGAGTGGGATGTTGTTTCAATTAGTGCTGATGTCAGGAAGGACTGTAAGGATGGAAAGGCTGGTGTTTGCCATGGGCAGGGAAACACATCTGGTTTTCATTTTCTCTTTCTCTTTGAGTGCCAGATAAACAGGGGAGAGTGTGCCCTCACCTTGCAACTCTCCTGCCCTCTGCTGCTGAGAGGGAGAAATGTCCCAGCTTCTGGAAGGACATCAGGACAAAGATATGTAATGAAAATAAGTACACTCTGACAGGCGTTGTGGGCATCAGCTGCTGGCATCTGCATTGCTGCTGCCATGAGCATGGCAAAGCAGGTAAAAGGTTGCTTTTCCTGGTGTGACACAGGAGCTCTTGACTTGAAAGCTAGAGGGATGCAATAGAAAGAGCTGCAAGCTCTGCCAGACATGGCAAAGGTGAGTGGGATGTTGTTTCAGTTAGTGCTGATGTCAGGAAGGACTGTAAGGATGGAAAGGCTGGTGTTTGCCATGGGCAGGGAAACACATCTGGTTTTCATTTTCTCTTTCTCTTTGAGTGCCAGATAAACAGGGGAGAGTGTGCCCTCACCTTGCAACTCCCCTGCCCTCTTCTGCTGAGATGGTGAAATGTCCCAGCTTCTAGAAGGACATCAGGACAAAGATATGTAATGAAAATAAGTCCAGGCTGGCAGTCGTTGTGGGCATCAGCTGCTGGCATCTGCATTGCTGCTGCCATGAGCATGGCAAAGCAGGTAACAGATTGCTTTTCCTGGTGTGACACAGGAGCTCTTGACTTGACAGCTAGAGGGATGCAATAGACAGAGCTGCAACCTCTGCCAGACATGGCAAAGGTGAGTGGGATGTTGTTTCAATTAGTGCTGATGTCAGGAAGGACTGTAAGGATGGAAAGGCTGGTGTTTGCCATGGGCAGGTAAACACATCTGGTTTTCATCTTCTCTTTCTCTTTGAGTGCCAGATAAACAGGGGAGAGTGTGCCCTCACCTTGCAACTCTCCTGCCCTCTGCTGCTGAGAGGGAGAAATGTCCCAGCTTCTGGAAGGACATCAGGACAAAGGTATGTAATGAAAATAAGTCCAGGCTGGCTGTCATTGTGGGCATCAGGTGCTGGCATCTGCATTGCTGCTGACATGAGCATGGCACAGCAGGTAACAGATTGCTTTTCCTTGTGTGACACAGGAGCTCTTGACTTGAAAGCTAGAGGGATGCAATAGAAAGAGCTGCAAGCTCTGCCAGACATGGCAAAGGTGAGTGGGATGTTGTTTCAGTTAGTGCTGATGTCAGGAAGGACTGTAAGGATGGAAAGGCTGGTGTTTGCCACGGGCAGGGAAACACATCTGGTTTTCATTTTCTCTTTCTCTTTGAGTGCCAGATAAACAGGGGAGAGTGTGCCCTCACCTTGCAACTCCCCTGCCCTCTTCTGCTGAGATGGTGAAATGTCCCAGCTTCTAGAAGGACATCAGGACAAAGATATGTAATGAAAATAAGTCCAGGCTGGCTGTCCTTGTGGGCATCAGCTGCTGGCATCTGCATTGCTGCTGCCATGAGCATGGCAAAGCAGGTAAAAGGTTGCTTTTCCTTGTGTGACACAGGAGCTCTTGAGTTGAAAGCTAGAGGGATGCAATAGACAGAGCTGCAACCTCTGCCAGACATGGCAAAGGTGAGTGGGATGTTGTTTCAATTAGTGCTGATGTCAGGAAGGACTGTAAGGATGGAAAGGCTGGTGTTTGCCATGGGCAGGGAAACACATCTGGTTTTCATTTTCTCTTTCTCTTTGAGTGCCAGATAAACAGGGGAGAGTGTGCCCTCACCTTGCAACTCTCCTGCCCTCTGCTGCTGAGAGGGAGAAATGTCCCAGCTTCTGGAAGGACATCAGGACAAAGATATGTAATGAAAATAAGTACACTCTGACAGGCGTTGTGGGCATCAGCTGCTGGCATCTGCATTGCTGCTGCCATGAGCATGGCAAAGCAGGTAAAAGGTTGCTTTTCCTTGTGTGACACAGGAGCTCTTGAGTTGAAAGCTAGAGGGATGCAATAGACAGAGCTGCAACCTCTGCCAGACATGGCAAAGGTGAGTGGGATGTATTTTCAATTTGTGCTGATGTCAGGAAGGACTGTAAGGATGGAAAGGCTGGTGTTTGCCATGGGCAGGGAAACACATCTGGTTTTCATTTTCTCTTTCTCTTTGAGTGCCAGATAAACAGGGGAGAGTGTGCCCTCACCTTGCAACTCTCCTGCGCTCTGCTGCTGAGAGGGAGAAATGTCCCAGCTTCTGGAAGGACATCAGGACAAAGATATGTAATGAAAATAAGTCCAGGCTGGCAGGCGTTGTGGGCATCAGCTGCTGGCATCTGCATTGCTGCTGCCATGAGCATGGCAAAGCAGGTAAAAGGTTGCTTTTCCTTGTATGACACAGGAGTTCTTGAGTTGAAAGCTAGAGGGATGCAATAGACAGAGCTGCAACCTCTGCCAGACATGGCAAAGGTGAGTGGGATGTTGTTTCAATTAGTGCAGATGTCAGGAAGGACTGTAAGGATGGAAAGGCTGGTGTTTGCCACGGGCAGGGAAACACATCTGGTTTTCATTTTCTCTTTCTCTTTGAGTGCCAGATAAACAGGGGAGAGTATGCCCTCACCTTGCAACTCCCCTGCCCTCTTCTGCTGAGATGGTGAAATGTCCCAGCTTCTAGAAGGACATCAGGACAAAGATATGTAATGAAAATAAGTCCAGGCTGGCAGTCGTTGTGGGCATCAGCTGCTGGCATCTGCATTGCTGCTGCCATGAGCGTGGCACAGCAGGTAAAAGATTGCTTTTCCTTGTGTGACACAGGAGCTCTTGACTTGACAGCTAGAGGGATGCAATAGACAGAGCTGCAACCTCTGCCTGACATGGCAAACCTGAGTGGGATGTTGTTTCAGTTGCTGCTGATGTCAGGAAGGACTGTAAGGATGGAAAGGCTGGTGTTTGCCATGGGCAGAAAAACACATCTGGTTTTCATTTTCTCTTTCTCTTTGAGTGCCAGATAAACAGGGGAGAGTATGCCCTCACCTTGCAACTCTCCTGCCCTCTGCTGCTGAGAGGGAGAAATGTCCCAGCTTCTGGAAGGACATCAGGACAAAGATATGTTATAAAAATAAGTCCAGGCTGGCAGTCCTTGTGGGCATCAGCTGCTGGCATCTGCATTGCTGCTGCCATGAGCATGGCAAAGCAGGTAAAAGGTTGCTTTTCCTTGTGTGACACAGGAGCTCTTGAGTTGAAAGCTAGAGGGATGCAATAGACAGAGCTGCAACCTCTGCCAGACATGGCAAAGGTGAGTGGGATGTTGTTTCAATTAGTGCTGATGTCAGGAAGGACTGTAAGGATGGAAAGGCTGGTGTTTGCCACGGGCAGGGAAACACATCTGGTTTTCATTTTCTCTTTCACTTTGAGTGCCAGATAAACAGGGGAGAGTGTGCCCTCACCTTGTAACTCCCCTGCCCTCTTCTGCTGAGATGGTGAAATGTCCCAGCTTCTAGAAGGACATCAGGACAAAGATATGTAATGAAAATAAGTCCAGGCTGGCTGTCCTTGTGGGCATCAGCTGCTGGCATCTGCATTGCTGCTGCCATGAGCATGGCAAAGCAGGTAATAGATTGCTTTTCCTTGTGTGACACAGGAGCTCTTGTCTTGACAGCTAGAGGGATGTAATAGAAAGAGCTGCAACCTCTGCCAGACATGGCAAAGGTGAGTGGGATGTTGTTTCCATTGCTGCTGATGTCAGGAAGGACTGTAAGGATGGAAAGGCTGGTGTTTGCCATGGGCAGGGAAACACATCTGGTTTTCATCTTCTCTTTCTCTTTGTGTGCAGAAAAAGAGGAGTGTGTGCCTGCACCTTGGAACTCTCCTGCCCTCTGCTGCTCAGAGGGAGAAATGTCCCAGGTTCTAGAAGGACATCAGGACAAAGATATGTAATGAAAATAAGTCCAGGCTGGCTGTCCTTGTGGGCATCAGCTGCTGGCATCTGCATTGCTGCTGCCATGAGAATGGCAAAGCAGGTAAAAGATTGCTTTTCCTTCTGTGACACAGGAGCTCTTGACTTGAAAGCTAGAGGGATGCAATAGAAAGAGCTGCAACCTCTGCCAGACATGGCAAGGGTGAGTGGGATTTTGTTTCAGTTGCTGCTGATGTCAGGAAGGACTGTAAGGATGGAAAGGGCAGGGAAACACATCTCGTTTTCATTTTGTCTTAATCTTTCAGTGCTAGATAAATAGAGGAGAGTGTGCCCTCACCTTGGAACTCTCCTGCCCTCTTCTGCTGAGATGGAGAAATGTCCCAGCTTCTAGAAGGACATCAGGACAAAGTTACGAAATGAAAATAAGTCCAGGCTGGCTGTCCTTGTGGGCATCAGCAGCTGGCATCTGCATTGCTGCTGCCCTGAGCATGGCACAGCAGGTAAAAGATTGCTTTTCCTTGTGTGACACAGGAGCTCTTGACTTGAAAGCTAGAGGGATGCAATAGAAAGAGCTGCAACCTCTGCCAGACATGGCAAAGGTGAGTGGGATGTTGTTTCCATTGCTTCTGATGTCAGGAAGGACTGTAAGGATGGAAAGGCTGGTGTTTGCCATGGGCAGGGAAACACATCTGGTTTTGATGCTCTCTTTGTCTCTCAGTGCCAGAAAAAGAGGAGAGTGTGCCCTCACCTTGGACCCCTCCTGCCCTCTTCTGCTGAGATGGAGAAATGTTCCAGCTTCTAGAAGGACATCAGGACAAAGATATGTAATGAAAATAATTCCAGGCTGGCTGTCCTTGTGGGCATCAGCTGCTGGCATCTGCATTGCTGCTGCCATGAGCATGGCAAAGCAGGTAAAAGATTGCTTTTCCTTCTGTGACACAGGAGCTCTTGACTTGAAAGCTAGAGGGATGCAATAGAAAGAGCTGCAACCTCTGCCAGACATGGCAAGGGTGAGTGGGATTTTGTTTCAGTTGCTGCTGATGTCAGGAAGGACTGTAAGGATGGAAAGGGCAGGGAAACACATCTCGTTTTCATTTTGTCTTAATCTTTCAGTGCTAGATAAATAGAGGAGAGTGTGCCCTCACTGTGGAACTCTCCTGCCCTCTGCTGCTGAGATGGAGAAATGTTCCAGCTTCTAGAAGGACATCAGGAAATTACGAGATATGTAATGAAAATAAGTCCAGGCTGGCTGTCCTTGTGGGCATCAGCTGCTGGCATCTGCATTGCTGCTGCCATGAGCATGGCAAAGCAGGTAATAGATTGCTTTTCCTTGTGTGACACAGGTTCTCTTGACTCTAAAGCTAGAGGGATGCAATAGAAAGAGCTGCAATCTCTGCCAGACATGGCAAAGGTGAGTGGGATGTTGTTTCAATTAGTGCTGATGTCAGGAAGGACTGTAAGGATGGAAAGGCTGGTGTTTGCCATGGGCAGGGAAACACATCTGGTTTTCATCTTCTCTTTGAGTGCCAGAAAAAGAGGAGAGTGTGCCCTCACCTTGGACCCCTCCTGCCCTCTTCTGCTGAGATGGAGAAATGTTCCAGCTTCTAGAAGGACATCAGGAAATTACGAGATATGTAATGAAAATAAGTCCAGGCTGGCTGTCCTTGTGGGCATCAGCTGCTGGCATCTGCATTGCTGCTGCCATGAGCATGGCACAGCAGGTAAAAGATTGCTTTTCCTTGTGTGACACAGGAGCTCTTGACTTGAAAGCTAGAGGGATGCAATAGAAAGAGCTGCAACCTCTGCCAGACATTGCAAAGTTGAGTGGGATGTTGTTTCGGTTGCTGCTGATGTCAGGAAGGATTGTAAGGATGGAAAAGCTGGTGTTTGCCATGGTCAAGGAAACACATCTGGTTATCATCTTATCTTTGTGTGCCAGAAAAAGAGGAGAGTGTGCCCTCACCTTGGACCCCTCCTGCCCTCTTCTGCTGAGATGGAGAAATGTCCCAGGTTCTACAAGGACATCAGGACAAAGATATGTAATGAAAATAAGTCCAGGCTGGCTGTCCTTGTGGGCATCAGCTGCTGGCATCTGCATTGGTGTTGCCATGATCATGGCACAGCAGCTAAGGGATTGCTTTTCCTTGTGGGACAGCTGGTAAGCCATTCTGATTCATCCTTTGCATCCACAGCATACAGTTTTTTCTACACTGCTGTTTCTATCCAGCAATGTGCATATGTGCAGTGCTACAGAGGTTCGTGGCCCTGCCTGTGGCAGGGAGTTGGAGATTCCTGATCCTTGAGGTCCCTTCCAACCCGGGCCATTCTGTGTGTGTGTGTGTGACTGGCTAAACACCAATTGTTGCTAGCTCAGCAGGTATACTGCTAATTTTTGAACGCCTGACAGCTGCTTATCAACACTTGGCCACTATTTCTGGACACCTGCTCATCCCTGAATAGAGAGAAGTTTGGAAGGAGGACAGAGGGGAGTCTCTTGATGCCTGCCTGTTGCATCCCAACTTGCCTACAGAGTGATTCAGTTCTGCCTTGTGTGCAGGCCCTGGCTTCTTTGGAGTCTGTTTTTCTTTTGCTGAGCTTCTCCTATCCAAACAGAATGGCCTTACAACATGCTTTCTGGTCCTTAATACTAAACCCATGCAATTTGTAACTATTACAGTTCTGTAAGTGAGAATTGATCACATGATTGAACAACTGTATCTCTAAAATATGTTATGAAATAACTTCTTTTTACTAATACTAATAAAGTCTTTCTACTTTTTCAAACTGTTTCTAAGGGCAAATTACAAAACACATGGTGCTGTACTGCTTCAGAGCAATCCCACATTTGATAGCCAGTGCAGAAACAACATTCCATCCTACAGCATTAGCTAGTTCAGAGGTACCAGACGTGTATCTGGATATGGCTGTTGTGCATAACTGGGGCTGAGGGATCAGAAATGACAGCTCCACTCTTGGAGACCACAGAACTAAAATGGAAAGATAAAATAGTTGCAGGGCAATTGTTCTCTGTGCCTGAAGCAGGGACCGATTTATGGGGGAGAGATTTAACAGTTAAATGAGGATTACAGCTGCAAGTCTGTGAAACAGATGTCAGGTGTCAATGAATGTGTTAACAGCTGTGATGAAGAAGAAATGAATCCAAAGCTGTGGGCAGGGGAAGGAAATCGGGGTGGACTCACAATTTTCCCTTACAAATAACTGCCCAAGGAGGGAGTGGAGCTGTGAAACAGCAACAATATCCCATAGCCTTAGAAAGGAGAGTGGGTCAAAAGCTGTAACACAGACAGTGGTTAAGGATGGTCTTCTGGAACCTTGTCTGTGGCCTTATAACACCCCAATCCTGTCGGCACGGAAGGCAGACGGCACGTATCGGCTGGTGCAAGATGTAAGGAAATGACTGAACCCGTTCTCAAAAGACAGCCTGTGGTTCCTAACCCCTATACCCTAATGAGTCAGATCCCACACGGACAGCAGTGGTTTGGTGTGAGAGACCTCAAAGATGCTTTCCGGACAGCCTTTGGACTCAGAGAGAAATGGCTGCGTTTGTATGAGGACACATTGTAATCCTATCGTGATTCGTGATGATACTGTAGATACTGGAACTCGTGCTAATCCTTGTCTTTGCAGCATTTGAAGCAAGCAACTGGTGCTGCTGTCATGCAGAAAGCTCCCTTCCAACCACTCAGCAAGAATTTGGATGAGACAGCTTCCTGCTGGGAGCCCTCCGACATCACTGCTGCCTCCTCCAGAACCATACCTGCAGATGCTTCAGAGCTCTTCAGCATGGACTTCCTTCCTCCCATCAGCAGCTGCTCCTGCACTGACCTTCATTCACACTGGGATACCATCTGCTTCCAGCAGGAGCTGACCTGCGAGACAGAGAAAGGAAACGTGGGATGAGCACCAATGCAGAAGCACAAGGCTGTGTCACCACCACGTCTTGCAGCCTTGGGAAGTCAGCTGCAACTGCAGCCTTGGTCAGAATTACAAGGGGCACCGTAAATTAAGTGTGACCTCTGAAGTTGTTGCCATGATCAGAAATAGACGCTGAAATCGCTCACATAACTGTCGGTGGTTCCCTCCAAATTCTTTTGCTTTGGGGAACAGATGGACTCGGAATGGAAGGACACGAGAAAAATGACATCTGTTTGAGCTCAGCAGACTTGAGAGGTGGGCCTGGGTGAACCTCATGAGGTTCAGCACAGCCAAGTGCAAGGTTTGGCATTTGGGCCGGAGGAATCCCAGGCATTCTTTTGTCATCGTGGTGGTTTCCAATAGACCCCAACAATGAGACATCAGGTCGCCGTGTGGGCTCCTGGGTGACACTGCCATTTCCCAGCCATTGCAGCCTAGGGGCAAATAAAGTAAAATACTTCAGAAAGATCTCACACTGATTGCATATTTTACTGTTCTTTTACACAAAACAGAAGGGGAGGGCAGCAGATGCATGCAGCTGCATCAACACCCAGGCTGCTAAAGGAATGGAAAGACAGAAACATCAAATATCAATGCCTTATTCTAATGCAAGGAGGGAAGCTTTTTTCAATGTTACTTTTTATCATTTAAAATAAGCAGTTGGCACTCTAAGGAAAATCCTAGGCCCCAGGTTCTGACAGTGTGGCAATCTGGACTCAGCTGTGAATGATCCAAACAGTCTGTTCCAGATTTTAACATCCCTTCTATGCATTCACAAGTTTTCTCTCTTGACTTCCCCTTACAGCCGTTAGATGCCAGCAAAACATCCCACAAACACTCCTTACCTCTGTGCACACAGGCACCCATCCAACCAGAGCCATCAGTCATTCCCAGCCATGCGCTCTTCCTCCAATCATGGTCAGCATCACACGGCCGTCACGCAGCTCACTTGACTCAGTTTTTCTCTTCTTTCTGGAGGTGTCCTTGCTTCTCAGCCTTACCTTCTCGTGATGTTTATCTCGCTCTGCAGCTCCTGCTCTGAATAGGCTTTCTTGGATTCCCGCATGACAGGCACAAAATGCAGCCACAGCCCCTGCCACCAAGGTCAGCTCTTCAGCACACATTACCTGAGGAGCACTTGGCAACTCCTGCAACCTGAGCAGTGCCAGGAAGACTCTTTCACTTCTGCTTCTCCTGGCTCAGAAATTCATTTTCCTACCTAGAAAATGGAAAAAGAAAAGAAAGAAAAAAAATCCTGACATTAGCAGACACAATTGATACTATGGAATTCTGGAAGGCAAGGGATTTGCCCTCTATGATGAGAAGTTGAGTGCAAAGAACTCAGAAGAGCCATGACCAGGTTGTGAACTTGTGGGTAAAATTAGGAAGTGCAGCAGTGCAGGGCTTCTGGAGGTGAGGGTCTGCTACAGCCGCCTGGAAAGAGAGCCTGTTGGTGGGAGCTGCTTACTGCAGCCAGCAGAAGCATCGCACTCACTGACTCTCATCCTGATGGGGGATTCCAGTCAGTCTGGGAAATCAGCATGGCTGGCTGCAAGCAATCTGACAGACTCCTGGAGTGCAGTGAGAATCACTCTGTGGTGCAGGCATTGGGCACAGCAAGCAGAAGGGAAGCATTGCTGGACATGGTGCACACCAGGGGTTACGACAGGAGGCGGTCAGGGCTGCAGTGACCATGCCCTCCTTGAGCTTGTGATCTCAAGGAATGCGGGCCTGGCAGGAAGCAAAGGCAGGAGCCTGAACTTCAGGAGAGCCAGCTGCAGGCTGTTCCAGGAATTCTTGGACGAGATCCTCTGGACAACTGTTTGTAGGGGCAAAGGGATGGAAAAGAGCTGGTCACTTTCTCAGAAAAAAACTTGCTCAGGTTGCAGGCTGAGCTGCAGGAGAGGAAGGGGAGGAGGTGCCAGCACGGCTCTGCACGATGCTCTGCCACACTGGGCAGCTTGATCATGGCTCAGCAGTGGGATCCGACGAGGAGAAGGGGAGAAGGAAATCAAGGATGGGAGGGAGCCATCAGACACAGTCAATAAGTGTCTGTGAAGTCTTGCAAACCAGAGATTCCCAGGTTGTTTCTGCTTTTGCAGCATTTGTGTGGTGCAGGGTGAGCAAAAGGTTCTGCTGCTTGATTCTTCTGCAGGAGCCGCCTAAAAGGGAAATGGCCACTGAGCTGCAGACCAAGCAGTACTGCCTGACGTTGGCCAGGGGGAGCTTCTCCTGCCGCAGTGTGCTGATGACAGGTCTGGAGATGATCTGCAGGGCCAGTTCGTAGATGGGAGCCAGGAAAGGACATGATGGGAGGAGGGAGGTGTTAAGCAACATCCAAGGCATCAAAATGCATCAGAAGGCCCTGAAAAGCATCACAAAGCCACAGCCAGGAAGCTTGGGAGTATCATGAGCAGCATCCAGGATGCGAGAGATTATTTGCTACCATGCCAAATGGTAGCAGAGCTCCCCCTGCAGACATCCCAAAGCCAGACAAAACAGGAACAAACCCGGAGCTGTGCTGCACGCACCCCACAGCCACAGCATTGCAAGCTGGGGTGCCTTGCTGTGTGCTGCATTCATCCCAGTCCGTGTGAATGAAGACTCTGGAGGCAGTCAAGGCGTTGATTGAGCACGAGTGTGCTTTTATTATTATATAAAGGACAGGAGGGTGTGAGAGGTCCACGGTGAAGATGGGACTCATCCTGTCTTGTCATGGAGAGAGTGGCTCAGAGCTCTCAGTGCTGCTGTCCGGTGCCTGGGACTGGAGGCCTGATTGAAAGTCCCCCTGCAAGAGGCTCTGCTCCTCTTCACTGATGCTGACCTGCTCCTGCATGGAGGTGCTGCTGTCGGGGCACTCACACTGTGCTTCAGATGGGCTGCACTGCAGAGACTCTGGGTTAAAATCCACACTTGTGACTATGGTGTCTGGGAGGCTCAGGTCAGCAACTTCAGCAGAGCCAGGTGTAATGAGAGCATGGACTTCGATGAGCTCCTTCTCTCCATTAATGATGTCAGATGGAAGGCTGCTATTGGAACTGCAGCAATTTGTGCTTCCTATGAGCTCTCCACTGATGGAAGCACACAGAGCATCCTCGCTACTTGCCCTGGATCTTATGGCTTGGCAAGGGCTCGATTCACCTAGAAAGGATACACAGGGGTTAGTGTCAAACTTTCACAAGCTGAATTACGACAGTGGTTCTTGATCAGGGGTGAAGATTTAGGCAGGGGATTGAATGCTAGAAGGAGATAGAAGTGCACTGCAAGCTTGAATTCTATGTTCCTGAAAAGCAGGGATTTGGAAACTGCATTTGCACCCTTACCTGCCAGGACTACCACTGCTGTTTCTGAGGGCTGCCTGGCATTGCGCTGCAGTTGGCGTTTGCTGC
The DNA here is from genome assembly GCF_987193195.1 of Phasianus colchicus. Taxonomy (NCBI): domain Eukaryota; kingdom Metazoa; phylum Chordata; class Aves; order Galliformes; family Phasianidae; genus Phasianus; species Phasianus colchicus. The sequence goes on from NC_143476.1 coordinate 5,023,873, forward strand.
CAGAGGATGGCTTCCTGAGGCTGAAGCAGCAACACCAACTGCTAGCTGGTGATTCCTCAGTCTTGCTGGGTGGATTTTGCCTGGAGAGAGAAAACAGCCAATGCTGTGAGTCGTGCGTGGTGCAGGGTGAGGGAAGAGCAGCACTGAGCTCTTGGCAGCAGTTGCTTGTTCCTAGCACTGCCTGGTTTCTGCAGGAAAACACAAAAACCCACCCAAACAATGATGCTGGGTGCTGGAAAAGAAAGTCCTCTTTACCTGTCAGATGGAAAGTCAACGACGGTGTGGAATTTGCCCTGCCCAGCTGCAGGGCTTTCTTCCACTTCAATGTCCCTGCTGCTCTCTGTTACCACAGAAGAGGTGCTGTGGCCTCGCCTCTGTGCCTGTGCCTCCTCCAGGCTGAGCAGCTTTGTGGCAGCAGAAGAGACCCCCACAGACTTGGGCCCTGGGAGAGAATTGTGCCCTGTCAGGGAAAACCACAGGTAAGAGCGAGGATCAGAAAGCAGCAGCACAGCCACCACAGTTCTGGGGGAGGTGCTGTATTTTTCTCAGGCTTGCTTATCCCACTGGATAGAGCCACTGGAAGAAGAGGAGCTCAAAATAACCATGTGGGCAGAGGTCTGTTTATGGCAAAGGACACGGTCATCTTTAAGAGAGCTCACCCCTAGATAAAAGGGGCAGGGAACTGAGAAAGCTTCGCTGCCACACTTGCATCAAGCTTTTCCTGCGTGCAAACCATAATAATGACGGTTTCCTCCTTGTGAAGTTTGGGCTTGGACATTCTCAGCATCCAGCAACAGGATGCCATACCCTAATGGAAGTCCAGAGGTCTGCTGTCCCCTTGATGGTAAAAGAGTATCTCAAAGGTCCTGGAGAAGGCCTGCATTTGGTCAAGGTGTCAGGTCAAGATCAAGCTAATGGAGGAAGACACTCACCTGCTGCATCTGCAATGTCTGCTCCGGATTTGGAGCCGAAGAGGACGTCGGTGTGGTTGATGATGAATTCCACCACATCCGACTGCGTCTGCAGCTCCATGCAGGCAGCTCTTCCGCTGGCGCAGGCAGACTCGTTCTGCTGTGATCTGTAGAAAAGGCAGATTTTAGAAGTCATTTCTCCAAGACCGTTTCCCCGAGTCTGAATTGTTGCAGCCAAAAGCTGTCAGCTGAGGCTCTGGAGACTTCCGCAGTGGGCAATCAGTGATGCCACTGCAGAAATTCCCCTGGATGATCAAGGACACGTCAGTCCCATCTAAAGAACAGAGCACAATTGTCACCTAGACATTGTGCCCGTGGGGTTGGAGAACAGCCCAGGCTCCTGCTCTTCTGTCAGCCACAGATTTTACAGGAGAAGAGCACATCTGATGGAGAAAAAGAGAGGACTGCTTTTCTTAACTGGAGAACAGATGAAGTGTTGAAACAGAAGCAGAAGTTTACCTTAAGAGGTTTGGAGCCCACACAATGGCTAGGTTCTTGGCATGCATGTTTGTTACCGTGGAGCTCCCAGCCAGACACGCCAAGTGTCTCATCAGGAACTCCAGTGTCCTGGAAAACAAGAGAGGCAAACGTTCAGCACCAACGAGCATGCCGTGCTGCAATTCAGAAAGCAAACCTCCATTCATGCTACTTCTTATGATTGCTACTGTCAGCAATGATGAAGTAGATCCCACTTGACTAAGTGCCACGCTGCAGCACCAAGCCCCAGCACAGCACAGCCGCAGCCATCAGCTGCACCAAGCGTGCCCCCGTGCCCAGGAACTGACCCCATAAAGTAACCCCATGGAGCCTTCAACCCTTCAGCATACACAGGCATCGTGTTGCCGGCGTGAGACAGAGCCTGGAACCGCATCGTTGCCCTCTGCAATGCAGCAGGGCTGAGCTCAGCAGGCTGAGGGCAGCACTGACCTGTAGTGAGGAGCGGGCAGCTGCTGGATGACGTCCTGCATTCTGAGCAGCCGCTCCTCCTCTGTAGCGGCACCAACAGCATCCTGGAGTAGTGCAGAAAGGGAGCGAGACACCAATCAGGCTAGTACACCACTGCGAGTAAACCTCGTGGGGCTGACAGCAAAAGGGCCTCCGAGCTGGGGCACTGCTGCAGCCATCTGCCAAGAGGCCCAGGAAGAGGGAAATGAAAGACGTGGCCTTGTGCTTACCGAGAACTTGCCGTACAGCTGGTGGGTGAGCAGAGGGTTTGGGAGCTCCCTGAAGTACATCTTGCAGAGGGAGCTCACGCTGTGAATGTCACGGACGGTGAGCTCAGGAATCTGCTCCGACTCAAATTCCTGCCTGGAGAGAGGGACGCAAACCCGGTTGAGCGAGAGGAAGGCAAGCCCAAAGCCACACCAGATGCACTCAGGCTGTGTCAGTCGCAGCACTCTTACCGCAGTCTCTGGATGTTGGACGCGACGCCGGACAGGCGGTATATCCCCTGCACCACGCCGTGCTGCTCAATGAACTCAGCGCAGCTCTGGAGGACCTGGGGGACTGAAGAACACGTGCCAGCCGTCAGTGGAGCTCCTGATTCAAGTCCTGCTGCAGGCTGTGCTTCACATCCCATCCACTAAGCCCAGCCAGGCTTGGCTGAAGCAAATACAGATGTGCTTGTCTCTTAGGAGCATCCGCCTCACTTGATCCTTCAGCCATCAACTCCCATGACACGTGTCTCCACGGCTATCAGCCTGCCCCCTGCTAGATATGAGCTCCCTTTCATCTTCTTTAGATGCCCAGCAGAGGAAGATCTCAGGAATGGGCAGCTCCTTACCATCACGACCGGAGTGGAGAAGATGCTCTCCCAGGTCACCGCCAAACACCCTTTCCTTCTCCACCTCCCGCTCGGTCGGTTTCTTTGGGCGGGCCTTCACCAAGGAACGAAGGAAGGTGAGGATCTTGCTGCGTTTCTTGGGCACTGCACAACAAAAGGAAGAAACCAGGTCATTTCAGGTCTGGCTCCGTTGGACGAGGCCGAGCACAGCACATTCTACAGAGCACGTCAGAACGGGAAGAACATTACCAACCAGTACATACAAAAAGGGATTTTCCCCATCTCTGGAGGAGCCCAAGGCCAGGCTGGATGGGGCCCTGGGCAGCCTGATCTAGTCTCACATTAAATGTGGGGGCTGGGAGACCATCCTGAGGCAGGAGGGTTGGAGCATGATGATCCCTGAGGTCCCTTCCATCCCAAGCCATTCTATGAAGATTCTATAGTTTCCCCAAGTCCAATCATAAACACAGGAAGATTGGGCCAAATCTTCTCCCCATGGTATGCATGAAAGATCATCAATCCAGATGACAATGTGGGATGGATAAAGGAGGTATAAAACACTGAGCCACCCCAAAAAAGACTCCCTTTTGCTTCACGACACCATCAAATGTAACATCCATACCTGGCTTTGGCACAGAATTGATGAGTGCCTCAGGAATGTTCTTATTAATGAGTTCCACACACTCCCCTGGGAAAAATCCAACCTGTAACAAGAAGAAAAGAGAGGCCAACTATTGCATGCAGCACTTCTCAGATCTGAACTGTTAAACCTAAAGCCACATAACATTTCCCTCGGAACGTGCTTGCCTGACGTTCCATAAGACTATCCAGCAGAAAATGGCCATAGTTCACAGCATAAAGGTAACAATTTTTCAACATTAGCAGCCAAGGGCAAGGTCCTCTGACACCAACACAGGGAAACTGTTTATGTCCTTTAGGCATCCTATGCAGGCAGAGCAGCTCTAAGCTGAGATTCCTGCCTCTACTGAAGTTGCACTCTCCAGTCTGAAGCTTGTGCCTACCTGGAAGCCGAGCTTGCCTCTCCACCAGGGGGTCAGCTCCTTTGGTGGCATGTCGATGACACAGATGATGTCTCCCACCTGCAAGAGATTGCAGTGTCAGTCCCAGCTTCAGCACGGCTGGGAGGAAAGCACAGCTCAAATGACTGCATTCTTCTGCACTGCCCAACATCGCCGAGCTTGAGAGCACTTGCACCAGTGCAGCTCTGAAGGCATTTGCCACTGTAAAATTGAACAACAAGGAACGCCTTGAACTGCTTACCTCAAAGGAGAGTTCATCCGCTGCCTGGGCAACGTGTCTCTTAACGACATGGGCAGCAGCAATAGCTGGAACATTCACAGGTGCCACCTCATGGTCCAGCAGGGGCTTCCCCTTGTTCTCAGCCTGAAACAGAGAGCACAGGCCACAGTGAGGAGCTGGGAACCAACAAGGAGGACTTCAAGGTGAGGAGCACATCTGCAGAGAAAGCTGCAGGAAATGCACTCGGTCCTTATCGTGGGCACTTCAGAAGGAACTGCAAGTCTAATAACGGCTGTTTCTCTCCCTGGTGTGCAGCAGGCACACGCCAGGCAATGCAAAGATGCATCTCTCCCCACCCAGACTAATCAGCAATGGCACTGACGCAGACAGGTGGCCTTGTCCATTTTGCCCCCTCCTTTCCTGCGCTCTTTGTGCAGGAAGGCTGACTGTTTAAGATGCTAGGAGACCGTGAAGAGGGAAACCAAAGCTACGGCTGCAGTTACAAGGTGCAAACAGTGCCATTGCAAGCACCAAGCAGCTCTCTTGAGCAGTCCAACCAACAGCGAGGCCAAACAGAGCAGAGAATGATTGTTGTTTCTGCAGCCATTTCAAGGGAAAAGTCAGTAGAGGACAAACACAACAGCCGAGATGGCTCTGGTACTTTTATAAACTTGCCACGCTTGCACTACTGTCTTGCCACAGAGGAGCTCTCCTGGAAAGCAGGAGAGCACATCTGCGGCTCACTCTGCTGGCTGCAGTCAGGGAACAAAGACCAGTCAGAGCTTCATACTCTACCTCTGTCCATGCCAGGTCAGGCCCACAGCTGATCTCGCTGCATGCCACAGCCATCAGCGTAGGTGTGACAAGCTGGAACTGAAAAGAAACACCCTTTTATTTTCTCTGTTCACATCTCTGCTGTGCTCCCTACAGCTGTCGGGCACACTCACACAGCCCAAGCACGCCTGCTGGTGTCCCTGGTGATGCTGTGCAGCTCTGCACAAGCTGGGGCTGGGACTCTTTGCCTAAGGGATTGGTTTCCTGTAGACCAGCTGGTCACAGCACCACAGACAGCATCCTTCTGAGGGCTGAGCTGCAGAGCACGTGGAGAAAACCCACACGTGACCAGCGTCCCATCAAAGCTGGATGAGGCTGTGTTACTAAACACGGGGCGTCACGGGCTGCTAAAGCATGTGGGGGGACAAACCATGGCAGGTACCTGGCAAGAGATCAGAACGAGGGAGAGAAATCTCACGAATCCGCAGCCGTTCCTTGTCACTATGCTCTGATCTTCCACGAGCAAAAGCTGCAGCAGGGAAGCAGGCAGAGGGTGGAGAGAGGAGAGAGAAAGAGCAGGTCAGTTTGCTTCCACGGTTTAGCAAAGACAACGACGGAAAATCCAAAGTCTGCCCTCCCTCAACTTAAAAACTCAAGTTTTCAACTTAAAACCGTTTCCCCTTGTCCTGCTGTTATCTACCCTTTCAAAGAGTTGATTCCCCTCCTCTTTTTAGGCTCCCTTTAGGTACTGAAGGCTGCCATGAGGTCACCCCACAGCCTTCATTTCTCCAGGCTGAACAAGCCCAGCTCCCTCAGCCTGTCTTTGCAGGGGAGGTGCTCCAGTCCCCTGATCATCTCTGTGGCTCGCCTCTGGACCCTCTCCAACAGCTCCCTGTCTTTCTGGACACTGTACTGCAGCTGGGGCCTCACAAGAGCAGAGCAGGGGGGGACGATCACCTCCCTGTCCCTCATGGCCACCCCTCTGCTGATGGAGATAATGTGATCCTATGAGCTCCGCCAGCCAGCAGTTCTCAGCACTCACTGTCCCCCCGTCTCTCCCACACTGTCTCAGCTTACCTACAAGGTGCTGCACAGGACGGTGTGAAGACAAAGGGACGCAGTCGGTGCACAAGTGCAACAAGCGAGCTGCTCAGTCAGAGCTCCAGCGCTCCAATGAAGGGACGCAGCACGCACTGCTCCTCCCCTCATTCTAGCCCTTATGACATCACTGAGGGCCACCAGGCTGCTCCACCACGACGGACAGGGTGGGGAGGCAAGACCAGTCACAAGGGCAGAAGATTCCAACAGCCCAGCCCAACGTTCTGGAATCAGGGGCTGCTTGGAATTCTACCCCAGCCAAATCCTGGAGAAGCTGGCACGGGGTCGTCATGACCAAAGCGCAGGACCTGGCGCTTGCTCTTGTTGAGCCTCGCACAACTGGCCTCAGTGCATCCCTCTGGAGGGCCTTCCTGCCCTCAGCCAGATGGACGCTTCCTCCCAGCAGCGTACCTTGCAGTGCTGGGCCCATGTCAAATCCACACTAGAGTGGGTTTTGTTACATTCAAGGGCATGTTGCAGCACCCATCTATTTCACCTGGAAGGAAATAAAGCAGGAGATGGGAGAAACACAGAACTACTGCCAGACTGCTTTATCCCTTTCTTAGCCCAACTTCCCTTGCCTCATCCCCTACCCCAACTCCTGGATGATGCCCACAGGCTGATAGTTGGATCTCAAGTCCATAGGACTCCTTTCACAGGGCTCCATCAAAAAGGCTGTCACACTTGTTCCGTACACTCACACTGACCCAGCAGTGGTATCACAGTCACTTAACACACACACAACAACCAAACCCCGAGCATGCACATCCCTTCCTGCGTGACTGCAGCCCACAGCTCCCCTTCACACCTCCGTGGATCTCTGGTGTTTTACACTGATGCAGCCTCGCTGCAGCTCCGTGGCTGTCACACAAGGCCTGCAGGACCTCTTTCTCTGCAAACCCCGTCTGCAGGCATTGGTTCACGAGGTTCACCTCCTGCCCTCCTGAGCAAAAACAAGCACTAAGAACAAGAGCAAAGCACGCTGGACTCGACCTGGCTGGATCCCCAACCCTCAGTCCTGTCAGACGGACCCTGGTGTGGAGACTCATCCCCAAAGCCTGGCTGGACATCAGCACAGGCATCCTTCTTCAAACGCCCCATCCAAGCAGCAAGGGATCAAAGCGTTGGCACAGCTGAAACAGAAATGCTGTGTGAGTTTCCTGTTAGCACTGAGCAGGAACAAATCTACCGCTGAGCAGCAGGATGTGAGACAAGCAGCAGAAGACACCCAACCTGCAGAACCAGCTCGTTTGGGGTCGGTCCAGATGTTTGTCTGCTCCCTTCCCTGGCCCAGGCCAAGCTTGTGAGCTGCTCCTCCTTTGTGCAGGGGGAAATGGGGCAGATGCCATGTGGTGGCTATGCACAGCATGCCTTGGACTTGCTTTTCCTATCTCCATCTTCCATTAGCAAACAGCATCTCCAGCCTCCAGAGATCACTGAGTCCAACCCCTGCACAACAGTGAAAAAAAAGATATGATAAGGGGTACTTAAAGCACAGCATCTGTAATCAGATCAGACTCCTGCACTGTGAAGACTTCCATGAGTATTCCTGCAGAGTGCATCACTTAGTCTCTCTTTAGCCTTGTGTTCATGGTTTTCCTGTAAGAGCTTGTCTAAACACTGCCTATAATCGTGGTTATGCTAGAAGCATTTGGATTTATTGATCCTCAGTGTGATTTCAGTAACAAATCCAGATGCTTTTTTGTTAAGGGCAGCTTTCAATTTCTCAACTGAAATTTCAATATTGCATTAGGTGTTGACAACCACGGGGCTGCAGTACAGAGAATTACAGGGAGATTAATTTCTCCATCTCCATGCTCCTAGACATTTATGATTACAGTGATGTAGTTATATACAAAGTTGCAAGATACCAAAGCTAGAATAACCTCTTGGTGCAGCAGGATGTCTGGAGCCCAAGTGCAGAGTCTCAGTGTTGCAAAGCCTTGAAGAGGTGCACCGTATGTGCTGGGGCTGATGACACAGACACTGGAGCAAGGCCAGTGTGATGTTAGAAACTTGACCAGCAGCTGATCTGTTGTCAGCCATTTCTGGACACAAACGGGATCTGGTCGACTTAGGACATGACCTTTGGGCTGGAGAGCAACTCCCCGAGGAATCACACAGCCACTGCAGACCGTTGGCAAGAACCCCATACCAAAACAGCTCATCTGCAATCAGTTTTTAATCTGTGCAGCAGTGATTGGAACAGGCGCACGCTCTCTGCAATTGCAGGAATGTTCACAAGTGGAATGTACATCACCTGTGTGCTCCAGCTCTTCTGTGTGCATGCTAGGAGCAGTGATCCCCCTGCACCCAGGGCTGCAATAAAGTCCTGTGGGCTTTCTAACCTGCCCACCAGCAGCCCAGGCTGCCCAGAGCCACATCCAGCCTGGCCTTGGATGCCTGCAGGGATGGGGCATCCACAGCCTCCCTGGGCAACCTGTTCCAGTGCCTCACCACCCTCTGGCTGAAAAACTTCCTCCTCACATCAAACCTAAACCTCAACACCACTCGTCTCAGTTTAAAGCCATTCCCCACTTGTCCCATCACTGTCCACCCTCCAAAACAAAACACCTCGGCTGTTCAACACTGAAAGAGCAAAATAACCCACAGCTCTTACTTCCACTGTATGCATTTAATTCCAAACTTAAGGTCACAGGTTAATTACTCATGTGATCCTTCCTGACAGAAGAACTACTCGTAGTGATGTGTAGGAGTAAGGAACAGTTTGAAAAGGTCATGGACATATTAGAACTTGCAGCATTTATCTTAATAGATGCCTACATTGCAAAGCATTTTGTAAAACACACGTTACAAGTACTGTGCATTGGATTACACTATATCAAACTCTAAGTAACAATACAGGTTGCTTTTCAATCTACACTTACATGTTTTCTTCTAACTCCTTGATAAAATTCCTTACTACCTTCAGTTTTACAGCCAAAGCAGTGTTTGAGCTGGTAATGTACTCTTGAACAGCACTGCTGCCTTTAGCATTTGTATGTTTAGATCTGAAAAGAGAATTTGGTCATTATTTCATGATGAGAGAATCTTATATGACAAAACAGAATTACAAAAATCTGACAATACTGTAAAATGCCAGTGTTAGAATGTGGCTCTGATTTTTTTTTTTCTTCTTTTTTCTTCTTTTTTCTTTTTTTTTTCTTTTTTTTTCTCTATTATTTCCTTTTTTTTTTTTTTCTTTCTTTTTTTTTTTTTTTAAATGGTGAGTGTACCATTACTTCAAGACAAGAATTTTGTTTGTAAGTCGATCTCTATAACTGTTCTTGGCATCATTCTGGAGGATGAACTAGATACATGGAATTTGGCACTGGCTCCCCAGGGCAGTGGTTTGGCACTGAGCTGACAAAGGCCAAAGAGCATTTGCACAATGCTCTCAGACACAGGGCTTGACCCATAGGAGGCCCGGTGTGGAACCAGGAGGTGGAATACATGATCCTCGAGGTCCCTTCCAAATACAGATATTCCATGATCCTCTAATACTTATATTCCCAAGTCCTGTACACAGTGCTCAGATGCTTAATTGAAAGGTTCCATGAAACAGTGAGGTATCTATGTCCCTTTACCACTCAGTTATTCAATTTGCCACGTGGATCTTTTATCCAGTCACATTAAAAAGCACTCAAAGTATTTACTTCAGTCTTCCATTCTGATAGAGCTTTCTAGAGCAAATAAAGAGTTGCAACTCAGAATGTCCACACCTCCCTTCCTGCACCCTGCATACTTTTTTCATTGTACTGTGATTACGTACCATTCTATTGTCACCCTCATTCTGTCATTATCTAGGCAGTTTACTGCCATTAAATTTTCCAGCAACAGATGCCCACAAGTACAATTCCAGTCTGAAGTGTGTTCCACCTGATGACAACTGGGAATGTCTTTCTCTCACAATTAGAATCATTGCACCTCTGACTAAACACATAGCGAATCACCACTGAAAACTAACTACATGTTGATTAACATTCAGAGAGATTGTGCAGGTGTCCTTTTAGGAACTGGCCTACAGTATGCTAAGAGGGATGGATGTGGGGACATTAGGATAACGTGCCCTCTGCCTTTTAAGACAGCCCCAGCAGAGCAGGTCAGCAGGCTGAAGAGCTGCGTGGGTCACCAGGGCTCAGAGACTTCACTCGGCCATCTGAAAGTTGAGGGCCTTCAGCCCAAGCTGCCCTTTTCCATGCAGGCAAGGAGGCCAAGAGAAGGTGGATCGGCACGGTTCTGGTGCAGACAGGGGCTGCAGTGTGAGCAGGCCTACACAGACAAGGCTGTGCCCACACAGAGTGACAGCAGCTTTCGCTGTGAGCAGATTCCCAGGGGGCCTGAGCCATGGCAGTTCTTGATGGCAGCATGTTCCAATCAGCCCTGGAAGTCTTCTCTGGACATCTGTCGCATTCTGGAATCCACACTGAGGACGCAGTCGCTGTGTCAGAGCAGCTGGCAGAGTCACGGGGAACCGTGACGTAGTTGGCCCAGGGAGCAACAACAAGGCCTGCACTGCTCAGCCAGCCCAGGCCAAAGGGGAGCACGAGAGAGAGCAGAGGAGAGAGGGGGGGAAAGAGGGCCAGGAAGGAAAGGCCTGTGCCTGAATGGACGTGTAGCAGCAGCTGCTGACAGCAAACTCGGTGATGGCAGGGGCACAGCAGAGCAGTGCAATGCTGGCAGCTTCCTGTGTCTTTCACACAGGCACTGCAGACATGGCCAGCACTGGGAGATCAGCAGAACTGCTGCACACCTCTGCCAGCCCAGGCCAGAGGAGTGCAGAACAGTGAGCTGCTGCTGAGGGGAGAGAGGATGGCCTGAGAGCTGACCTGAGAGGCAGGGCTGGCTGTGTTACAGCAGCCTCTGTGTCCTCCTCCTGTGTCTGTGAGGGCCAGAGGGCCAGAAGAGAACATGCCCAGACAACGAAGCCCTGCTGTCCTCTGCTGCTCAGCTGGAGAGATGTTCCGCCTTCCTGAAGGACGCTGATCCAAAGGGAAGGAATCAAAGGAAGTCCAGGCTGGCTGTCCTTGTGGGCATCAGCTGCTGGCAGCTGCCTCTGTGCTGCCATGGGCAGGGCACAGCACACACAGTGTTTGCAGTTCCCTGTGTGACACTGGCCCTGGTGACCTGACAGCCAGAGGGAGACAAGAGAAAGAGCTGCCTCCCTCTGCCAGATGAGGCAAAGGTGAGAATCCCAGAATCACAGCATGGCCCGGGTTGGAAAGGAGCTCAAGGTTCATGAATCTCCAACCCTTGGCTCTCCAAGGGTGCACAGGGGGCTTTGTTCTCCCTGTGGTGCAGCTTCAGTGCCAACTCACAGCTGAGCTGGTTGGCACACTGTGACAGCCTGCCGCTCTGAAGCTCTTGGGGCAGTGCTCAGTTCTTTCTGAAGTACTCTGCAAAATGCTGCTGTCATGACTGTCATTCTAAAGCTGATATTGTTTCTACCGCATCAGGCTTGCAGGAAGCATCTCTGATCAACAGAGAAATCAGAAAAATTGCTTTTCCTATTGCAGTTTCCTTTTAACTAGTGATGAAAGCTGTCAGTTTATTTTTGGCACCAGAAATCCTGGGATGCAACCAGGTTAGATAAGAAGTGACACTGAGTCAACAGTAAAGGAACATAGATGAGATAGCATCACACAGCTCTGGAAAAGATGTTCCAGCTCTGTGTCTACCTACACCTTCAGGAGATGAAAAGTACTGGCTTACTGAGGTGTCCTGGGTTGAAGGTTCTGTTAATCTCCATTTTTGGAAGAGCTGCTTGCAATAAATAGCTTGTAAGGTGAATGAGCTTGATAGAAGTAGGGTGTGAAAGAGATGGATTTGCTGTTTCCCTGAAGGTGCAGGAGTATTGCTGTGCCTACAGTCAGTAAACAAGGCAGAAATCACTCTGTTCCTCAGAATGAAAAACAAAAGAATAAAAATCTTTTTGGGAGTGACAGCACGCCTGAATGAAGCACAAATCTAAACATTTAAAATAAGGGCTAGTGTCAAAGGGACTTGCAGTATTTCTCGTGAAGAAATATTTGATGCTTCTTTAGGAAAGTCATCCTAACAAAAGTGTGCTGATGTCTTTGCTGAGGATTTCCTTGGTTCCAGCCTGAAGGTGTGCGCAGGCATGAGCAGGCAGTGCTGAGCTGCAGGTGAGTGCCTGTGTCCCACAGCAGGAAACCCGTGGATGTCTTCAGGGGTTTGAAATGGGCAGAGCTGTAAAACCTGCAGGCTTTCACTGAAATTGTCCTCTGCTTTATTTTGTAATCTTAGTTTCACCAATGCTTTCCAATATGATTTTCATATGAGTGCAGATACATGGGATAGGATTTAAAGTTTTTATGGTGCTGCTGTATAATTTTCTGTGGTCATCATAAGCCAATAAAAAAAATAAATGGTAATCAGGCAATCTATTAACAACCTGTGGCACGTGTCAAAACAATGAAATTCCTTGCAGGAAGACAATATTGCTATACAATAATGTGGCTATCCAAAACTGTTAATTATACTTGATGAGCTGGAGATAATCCTGAAATGCGGGACTTTGATCTTAGCCAAGAATAATAAAAGTTATTATCATTCTTAAATTGGCAGCTGCTATCAAAAGCCTGTATCTTATTTCCTTCTTGGTAACACTGGCTAAATCAGAGAAAGTGATAAAAGAATGTCATGATTGCAGCTTAGGGATTCTTTCCCACTTGACCAGAAGTAATCTATGTCCAAAAATGTCTGTAAATACTTTTTCTATCTTATTTTGCCAGATGTATTGATATTTGAGATGAATGGCAAAAACATTTTGCGTACATAGATAAGCAATGCAAATTCGCTGGGTTGTTTTAGAGGAAAAAGCTCCGGTTATCTGATCGTTTCCATGCAGAAATAAGATTTACAGAAAAATTCTCCTTATTATTATTCACGCATGAATAAGTTCAAAAAAGAGATGTGGGGGATGTTGTTTCAATTCCAGGTGATAGTAGGAAGGACTGTCAGGATGGAAAGGCTGGTGTTTGCCATGGGCAGGGAAACACATCTGGTTTTCATCTTCTCTTTGTTTTCCAGAAAAAGAGGAGAGTGTGCCCTCACCTTGGACCCCTCCTGCCCTCTTCTGCTGAGATGGAGAAATGTCCCAGCTTCTAGAAGTACATCAGGACAAAGATATGTAATGAAAATAAGTCCAGGCTGGTTGTCCTTGTGGGCATCAGCTGCTGGCATCTGCATTGCTGCTGCCATGAGCATGGCAAAGCAGGTAAAAGATTGCTTTTCCTTGAGTGACACAGGTTCTCTAGACTTGTAAGCTAGAGGGATGCAATAGAAAGAGCTGCAACCTCTGCCAGACATGGCAAAGGTGAGTGGGATGTTGTTTCAATTAGTGCTGATGTCAGGAAGGACTGTAAGGATGGAAAGGCTGGTGTTTGGCAAGGGCAAGGAAACACATCTGGTTTTCATCTTCTCTTTGTGTGCTAGAAAAAGAGGAGAGTGTGCCTGCAACTTGGACCCCACCTGCCCTCTTCTGCTGAGATGGAGAAATGTTCCAGCTTCTAGAAGGACATCAGGACAAAGATATGTAATGAAAATAAGTCCAGGCTGGCTGTCCTTGTGGGCATCAGCTGCTGGCGTCTGCATTGCTGCTGCCATGAGCATGGCATAGCAGGTAAAAGATTGCTTTTCCTTGTCTGACACAGGAGCTCTAGACTTGAAAGCTAGAGGGATGCAATAGAAAGAGCTGCAAACTCTGCCAGACATGGCAAAGGTGAGTGGGATTTTGTGTCAGTTGGTGCTGATGTCAGGAAGGACTGTAAGGATGGAAAGTCTAGTGTTTGCCCTGGGCAGGGAAACACATCTGGTTTTCATTTTCTCTTTGTGTTCCAGAAAAAGAGGAGAGTGTGCCCTAACCTTGGACCCACCTGCCCTCTTCTGCTGAGATGGAGAAATGTTCCAGCTTCTAGAAGGACATCAGGACAAAGATATGTAATGAAAATAAGTCCAGGCTGGCTTTCCTTGTGGGCATCAGCTGCTGGCATCTGCATTGCTGCTGCCATGAGCATGGCAAAGCAGGTAAAAGATTGCTTTTCCTTGTGTGACACAGGAGCTCTTGACTTGAAAGCAAGAGGGATGCAATAGAAAGGGCTGCAACCTCTGCCAGACATGGCAAAGGTGAGTGGGATGTTGTTTCAGTTGCTGCTGATGTCAGGAAGGACTGTAAGGATGGAAAGTCTAGTGTTTGCCCTGGGCAGGGAAACACAGCTGGTTTTCATCTTTTCTTTGTGTAACAGAAAATGAGGAGATTTTGCCCTCACCTTGGAACTCTCCTGCCCTCTGCTGCTCAGAGGGAGAAATTTCCAAGATTGTAGAAGGACATCAGGACAAAGATATGTAATGAAAATAAGTCCAGGCTGGCTGTCCTTGTGGGCATCAGCTGCTGGCATCTGCATTGCTGCTGCCATGAGCATGGCAAAGCAGGTAAAAGATTGCTTTTCCTTGTGTGACACAGGAGCTCTTGACTTGAAAGCTAGAGGGATGCAATAGAAAGAGCTGCAACCTCCGCCAGACATGGCAAAGGAGAGTGGGATGTTGTTTCCATTAGTGCTGAAGTTAGGAAGGACTGTAAGGATGGAAAGGCTGTTGTTTGGCATGGGCAGGGAAACACATCTGTATTTCGTTTTCTCTTTCTCTTTCAGTGCCAGATAAACAGGGGAGAGTGTTCCTGCAACTTGGACCCCTCCTGCCCTCTTCTGCTGAGATGGTGAAATGTTCCAGCTTCTAGAAGGACATCAGGACAAAGATATGTAATGAAAATAAGTCCAGGCTGGCTGTCCTTGTGGGCATCAGCTGATGGCATCTGCATTGCTGCTGCCATGAGCATGGCACAGCAGGTAAAAGATTGCTTTTCCATTTGTGACACAGGAGCTCTTGACTTGAAAGCAAGAGGGATGCAATAGAAAGAGCTGCAACGTCTGCCAGGCATGGCAAATGTGAGTGGGATGTTGTTTCAATTAGTGCTGATGTCAGAAAGGACTGTAAGGATGGAAAGGCTGGTGTTTGCCATGGGCAGGGTATCTCATCTAGTTTACATTTTCTCTTTCTCTTTGAGTGCCAGATAAACAGGGGAGAGTGTGCCCTCACCTTGCAACTCTCCTGCCCTCGTCTACTGAGAGGGAGAAATGTCCCAGCTTCTAGAAGGACATCAGGACAAAGATATGTAATGAAAATAAGTCCAGGCTGGCTGTCCGTGTGGGCATCAGCTGCTGGCATCTGCATTGCTGCTGCCATGAGCATGGCAAAGCAGGTAAAAGATTGCTTTTCCTTGTGTGACACAGGAGCTCTTGACTTGAAAGCTAGAGGGATGCAATAGACAGAGCTGCAACCTCTGCCAGACATGGGAAAGGTGAGTGGGATATTGTTTCAATTAGTGCTGATGTCAGGAAGGACTGTAAGGATGGAAAGGCTGGTGTTTGGCAAGGGCAAGGAAACACATCTGGTTTTCATCTTCTCTTTGTGTGCTAGAAAAAGAGGAGAGTGTGCCTGCAACTTGGACCCCACCTGCCCTCTTCTGCTGAGATGGAGAAATGTTCCAGCTTCTAGAAGGACATCAGGACAAAGATATGTAATGAAAATAAGTCCAGGCTGGCTTTCCTTGTGGGCATCAGCTGCTGGCATCTGCATTGCTGCTGCCATGAGCATGGCAAAGCAGGTAAAAGATTGCTTTTCCTTGTGTGACACAGGAGCTCTTGACTTGAAAGCAAGAGGGATGCAATAGAAAGGGCTGCAACCTCTGCCAGACATGGCAAAGGTGAGTGGGATGTTGTTTCAGTTGCTGCTGATGTCAGGAAGGACTGTAAGGATGGAAAGTCTAGTGTTTGCCCTGGGCAGGGAAACACAGCTGGTTTTCATCTTTTCTTTGTGTAACAGAAAATGAGGAGATTTTGCCCTCACCTTGGAACTCTCCTGCCCTCTGCTGCTCAGAGGGAGAAATTTCCAAGATTGTAGAAGGACATCAGGACAAAGATATGTAATGAAAATAAGTCCAGGCTGGCTGTCCTTGTGGGCATCAGCTGCTGGCATCTGCATTGCTGCTGCCATGAGCATGGCAAAGCAGGTAAAAGATTGCTTTTCCTTGTGTGACACAGGAGCTCTTGACTTGAAAGCTAGAGGAATGCAATAGAAAGAGCTGCAACCTCCGCCAGACATGGCAAAGGTGAGTGGGATGTTGTTTCCATTAGTGCTGAAGTTAGGAAGGACTGTAAGGATGGAAAGGCTGTTGTTTGGCATGGGCAGGGAAACACATCTGTATTTCGTTTTCTCTTTCTCTTTCAGTGCCAGATAAACAGGGGAGAGTGTTCCTGCAACTTGGACCCCTCCTGCCCTCTTCTGCTGAGATGGTGAAATGTTCCAGCTTCTAGAAGGACATCAGGACAAAGATATGTAATGAAAATAAGTCCAGGCTGGCTGTCCTTGTGGGCATCAGCTGATGGCATCTGCATTGCTGCTGCCATGAGCATGGCACAGCAGGTAAAAGATTGCTTTTCCATTTGTGACACAGGAGCTCTTGACTTGAAAGCAAGAGGGATGCAATAGAAAGAGCTGCAACGTCTGCCAGGCATGGCAAATGTGAGTGGGATGTTGTTTCAATTAGTGCTGATGTCAGAAAGGACTGTAAGGATGGAAAGGCTGGTGTTTGCCATGGGCAGGGTATCTCATCTAGTTTACATTTTCTCTTTCTCTTTGAGTGCCAGATAAACAGGGGAGAGTGTGCCCTCACCTTGCAACTCTCCTGCCCTCGTCTACTGAGAGGGAGAAATGTCCCAGCTTCTAGAAGGACATCAGGACAAAGATATGTAATGAAAATAAGTCCAGGCTGGCTGTCCGTGTGGGCATCAGCTGCTGGCATCTGCATTGCTGCTGCCATGAGCATGGCAAAGCAGGTAAAAGATTGCTTTTCCTTGTGTGACACAGGAGCTCTTGACTTGAAAGCTAGAGGGATGCAATAGACAGAGCTGCAACCTCTGCCAGACATGGGAAAGGTGAGTGGGATATTGTTTCAATTAGTGCTGATGTCAGGAAGGACTGTAAGGATGGAAAGGCTGGTGTTTGGCATGGGCAGGGAAACACATCTGGTTTACATTTTCTCTTTCTCTTTGAGTGCCAGATGAACAGGGTAGAGTGTTCCCTCACCTTGCAACTCTCCTGCCCTCTGCTGCTGAGAGGGAGAAATGTTCCAGCTTCTAGAAGGACATCAGGACAAAGATATGTAATGAAAATAAGTCCAGGCTGGCTTTCCTTGTGGGCATCAGCTGCTGGCATCTGCATTCCTGCTGCCATGAGCATGGCAAAGCAGGTAAAAGATTGCTTTTCCTTGTGTGACACAGGAGCTCTTGACTTGAAAGTAAGAGGGATGCAATAGAAAGGGCTGCAACCTCTGCCAGACATGGCAAAGGTGAGTGGGATGTTGTTTCAGTTGCTGCTGATGTCAGGAAGGACTGTAAGGATGGAAAGTCTAGTGTTTGCCCTGGGCAGGGAAACACAGCTGGTTTTCATCTTCTCTTTGTGTAACAGAAAATGAGGAGATTTTGCCCTCACCTTGGAACTCTCCTGCCCTCTGCTGCTCAGAGGGAGAAATGTCCCAGCTTCTAGAAGGACATCAGGACAAAGATATGTAATGAAAATAAGTCCAGGCTGGCTGTCCTTGTGGGCATCAGCTGCTGGCATCTGCATTGCTGCTGCCATGAGCATGGCACAGCAGGTAAAAGATTGCTTTTCCTTGTGAGACGCAGGAGCTCTTGACTTGAAAGCAAGAGGGATGCAATAGAAAGAGCTGCTACTTCTGCCAGACATGGCAAAGGTGAGTGGGATGTTGTTTCAATTAGTGCTGATGTCAGGAACGACTGTAAGCATGGAAAGGCTGGTGTTTTCCATGGACAGGGAAACACATCTGGTTTACATTTTCTCTTTCTCTTTGAGTGCCAGAAAAAGAGGAGAGTGTGCCCTCACCTTGTAACTCCCCTGCCCTCTTCTGCTGAGATGGAGAAATGTTCCAGCTTGTAGAAGGACATCAGGACAAAGATATGTAATGAAAATAAGTCCAGGCTGGCTGTCCTTGTGGGCATCAGCTGCTGGCATCTGCATTGCTGCTGCCATGAGCATGGCAAAGCAGGTAAAAGATTGCTTTTCCTTGTGTGACACAGGAGCTCTTGACTTGACAGAAAGACGGATGCAATAGACAGAGCTGCAACCTCTGCCAGACATGGCAAAGGTGAGTGGGATGTCGTTTCAGTTGCTGCTGATGGCAGGAAGCACTGTAAGGATGGAAAGGCTGGTGTTTGCCATGGGCAGGGAAACACATTTGGTTTACATTTTCTCTTTCTCTTTGAGTGCCAGAAAAAGAGGAGAGTGTGCCCTAACCTTGGACCCACCTGCCCTCTTCTGCTGAGATGGAGAAATGTTCCAGCTTCTAGAAGGACATCAGGACAAAGATATGTAATGAAAATAAGTCCAGGCTGGCTGTCCTTGTGGGCATCAGCTGCTGGCATCTGCATTGGTGTTGCCATGAGCATGGCAAAGCAGGTAAAAGATTGCTTTTCCTTGTGTGACACAGGAGCTCTTGACTTGAAAGCTAGAGGGATGCAATAGAAAGAGCTGCAACCTCTGCCAGACATGGCAAAGGTGAGTGGGATGTTGTTTCAATTAGTGCTGATGTCAGGAAGGACTGTAAGGATGGAAAGGCTGGTGTTTGCCACGGGCAGGGAAACACATCTGGTTTACATTTTGTCTTAACCACTCAGTGCTAGATAAATAGAGGAGAGTGTGCCCTGACCTTGGAACTCTCCTGCCCTCTGCTGCTCAGAGGGAGAAATTTCCAAGATTGTAGAAGGACATCAGGACAAAGAAATGTAATGAAAATAAGTCCAGGCTGGCTGTCCTTGTGGGCATCAGCTGCTGGCATCTGCTTTGCTGCTGCCATGAGCATGGCAAAGCAGGTAACAGATTGCTTTTCCTTGTGTGACACAGGAGTTATTGAGTTGAAAGCTAGAGGGATGCAATAGACAGAGCTGCAACCTCTGCCAGACATGGCAAAGGTGAGTGGGATGTTGTTTCAATTAGTGCTGATGTCAGGAAGGACTGTAAGGATGGAAAAGCTGGTGTTTGCCATGGGCAGGGAAACACATCTGGTTTACATTTTCTCTTTCTCTTTGAGTGCCAGAAAAAGAGGAGAGTGTGCCCTCACCTTGTAACTCCCCTGCCCTCTTCTGCTGAGATGGAGAAATGTTCCAGCTTCTAGAAGGACATCAGGACAAAGATATGTAATGAAAATAAGTCCAGGCTGGTTGTCCTTGTGGGCATCAGCTGCTGGCATCTGCATTGCTGCTGCCATGAGCATGGCAAAGCAGGTAAAAGATTGCTTTTCCTTGTGTGACACAGGAGCTCTTGACTTGACAGCTAGAGGGATGCAATAGACAGAGCTGCAACCTCTGCCAGACATGGCAAAGGTGAGTGGGATGTTGTTTCCATTGCTGCTGATGTCAGGAAGGACTGTAAGGATGGAAAGGATGGTGTTTGCCATGGGCAGGGAAACACATCTGGTTTTCATCTTCTCTTTGTGTGCCAGAAAAAGAGGAGAGTGTGCCCTAACCTTGGACCCACCTGCCCTCTTCTGCTGAGATGGAGAAATGTTCCAGCTTCTAGAAGGACATCAGGACAAAGATATGTAATGAAAATAAGTCCAGGCTGGCTGTCCTTGTGGGCATCAGCTGCTGGCATCTGCATTGTTGCTGCCATGAGCATGGCACAGCAGGTAAAAGATTGCTTTTCCTTGTGAGACACAGGAGCTCTTGACTTGAAAGCAAGAGGGATGCAATAGAAAGAGCTGCTACCTCTGCCAGACATGGCAAAGGTGAGTGGGATGTTGTTTCAATTAGTGCTGATGTCAGGAAGGACTGTAAGGATGGAAAGTCTGGTGTTTGACATGGGCAGGGAAACACATCTGGTTTTCATTTTCTCGTTCACTTTGAGTGCCAGATAAACAGGGGAGAGTGTGCCCTCACCTTGGAACTCTCCTGCCCTCTGCTGCTTAGTTGGAGAAATGTTCCAGCTTGTAGAAGGACATCAGGACAAAGTTATGTAATGAAAATAACTCCAGGCTGGCTGTCCTTGTGGGCATCAGCTGATGGCATCTGCATTGCTGCTGCCATGAGCATGGCACAGCAGGTAAAAGATTGCTTTTCCTTGTGTGACACAGGAGCTCTTGACTTGAAAGCTAGAGGGATGCAATAGAAAGAGCTGCAACTTCTGCCAGACATGGCAAACTTGAGTGGGATGTTGTTTCCATTGCTACTGATATCAGGAAGGACTGTCAGAATGGAAAGGCTGGTGTTTGCCATGGGCAGGGAAACACATCTGGTTTTCATCTTCTCTTTGTGTGCCAGAAAAAGAGGAGAGTGTGCCCTAACCTTGGACCCACCTGCCCTCTTCTGCTGAGATGGAGAAATGTTCCAGCTTCTAGAAGGACATCAGGACAAAGATATGTAATGAAAATAAGTCCAGGCTGGCTGTCCTTGTGGGCATCAGCTGCTGGCATCTGCATTGCTGCTGCCATGAGCATGGCAAAGCAGGTAAAAGATTGCTTTTCCTTGTGTGACACAGGAGTTATTGAGTTGAAAGCTAGAGGGATGCAATAGACAGAGCTGCAACCTCTGCCAGACATGGCAAAGGTGAGTGGGATGTTGTTTCAATTAGTGCTGATGTCAGGAAGGACTGTAAGGATGGAAAGGCTGGTGTTTGCCATGGGCAGGGAAACACATCTGGTTTTCATTTTCTCTTTCTCTTTGAGTGCCAGATAAACAGGGGAGAGTGTGCCCTCACCTTGTAACTCCCCTGCCCTCTGCTGCTGAGAGGGAGAAATGTCCCAGCTTCTAGAAGGACATCAGGACAAAGATATGTAATGAAAATAAGTCCAGGCTGGCTGTCCTTGTGGGCATCAGCTGCTGGCATCTGCATTGCTGCTGCCATGAGCATGGCAAAGCAGGTAAAAGATTGCTTTTCCTTGTGTGACACAGGAGCTCTTGACTTGACAGAAAGACGGATGCAATAGACAGAGCTGCAACCTCTGCCAGACATGGCAAAGGTGAGTGGGATGTCGTTTCAGTTGCTGCTGATGGCAGGAAGCACTGTAAGGATGGAAAGGCTGGTGTTTGCCCTGGGCAGGGAAACACATCTGGTTTTCATTTTCTCTTTCTCTTTGAGTGCCAGATAAACAGGGGAGAGTGTGCCCTCACCTTGGACCCCTCCTGCCCTCTTCTGCTGAGATGGAGAAATGTTCCAGCTTCTAGAAGGACATCAGGACAAAGATATGTAATGAATATAAGTCCAGGCTAGCTATCCTTGTGGGCATCAGCTGCTGGCATCTGCATTGCTGCTGCCATGAGCATTGCAAAGCAGGTAAAAGATTGCTTTTCCTTGTGTGACACAGGAGCTCTTGACTTGACAGAAAGAGGGATGCAATAGACAGAGCTGCAACCTCTGCCAGACATGGCAAAGGTGAGTGGGATGTTGTTTCAATTAGTGCTGATGTCAGGAAGGACTGTAAGGATGGAAAGGCTGGTGTTTGCCATGGGCAGGGAAACACATCTGGTTTACATTTTCTCTTTCTCTTTGAGTGCCAGAAAAAGAGGAGAGTGTGCCCTCACCTTGTAACTCCCCTGCCCTCTTCTGCTGAGATGGAGAAATGTTCCAGCTTCTAGAAGGACATCAGGACAAAGATATGTAATGAAAATAAGTCCAGGCTGGCTGTCCTTGTGGGCATCAGCTGCTGGCATCTGCATTGCTGCTGACATGAGCATGGCAAAGCAGGTAAAAGATTGCTTTTCCTTGTGTGACACAGGAGTTACTGAGTTGAAAGCTAGAGGGATGGAATAGACAGAGCTGCAACCTCTGCCAGACATGGCAAAGGTGAGTGGGATGTTGTTTCAATTAGTGCTGATGTCAGGAATGACTGTAAGGATGGAAAGGCTGGTGTTTGCCACGGGCAGGGAAACACATCTGGTTTTCATTTTGTCTTAACCATTCAGTGCTAGATAAATAGAGGAGAGTGTGCCCTGACCTTGGAACTCTCCTGCCCTCTGCTGCTCAGAGGGAGAAATTTCCAAGATTGTAGAAGGACATCAGGACAAAGAAATGTAATGAAAATAAGTCCAGGCTGGCTGTCCTTGTGGGCATCAGCTGCTGGCATCTGCTTTGCTGCTGCCATGAGCATGGCAAAGCAGGTAAAAGGTTGCTTTTCCTTGTGTGACACAGGAGCTCTTGAGTTGAAAGCTAGAGGGATGCAATAGAAAGAGCTGCAACCTCTGCCAGACATGGCAAAGGTGAGTGGGATGTTGTTTCAATTAGTGCTGATGTCAGGAACGACTGTAAGCATGGAAAGGCTGGTGTTTTCCATGGACAGGGAAACACATCTGGTTTACATTTTCTCTTTCTCTTTGAGTGCCAGAAAAAGAGGAGAGTGTGCCCTCACCTTGTAACTCCCCTGCCCTCTTCTGCTGAGATGGAGAAAAGTTCCAGCTTCTAGAAGGACATCAGGACAAAGATATGTAATGAAAATAAGTCCAGGCTGGCTGTCCTTGTGGGCATCAGCTGCTGGCATCTGCATTGCTGCTGCCATGAGCATGGCAAAGCAGGTAAAAGATTGCTTTTCCTTGTGTGACACAGGAGCTCTTGACTTGAAAGCTAGAGGGATGCAATAGACAGAGCTGCAACCTCTGCCAGACATGGCAAAGGTGAGTGGGATGTCGTTTCAGTTGCTGCTGATGGCAGGAAGCACTGTAAGGATGGAAAGGCTGGTGTTTGCCCTGGGCAGGGAAACACATCTGGTTTTCATTTTCTCTTTGTGTTCCAGAAAAAGAGGAGAGAGTGCCCTAACCTTGGACACCTCCTGCCCTCTTCTGCTGAGATGGAGAAATGTTTCAGCTTCTAGAAGGACATCAGGACAAAGATATGTAATGAAAATAAGTCCAGTCTGGCTGTCCTTGTGGGCATCAGCTGCTGCCATCTGCATTGCTGTTGCCATGAGCATGGCACAGCATGTAAAAGATTGCTTTTCCTTGTGTGACACAGGAGCTCTTGACTTGAAAGCTAGAGGGATGCAATAGAAAGAGCTGCAACCTCTGCCAGACATGGGAAAGGTGAGTGGGATGTTGTTTCCATTGCTGCTGATGTCAGGAAGGACTGTTAGAATGGAAAGGCTGGTGTTTGCCATGGGCAGGGAAAGACATCTGCTTTTTATCTTCACTTTGTCTTTGTGTTCCAGAAAAAGAGGAGAGTGTGCCTGAAACTTGGACCCCTCCTGCCCTCTTCTGCTGAGATGGTGAAATGTTCCAGCTTGTAGAAGGACATCAGGACAAAGATATGTAATGAAAATAAGTCCAGGCTGGCTGTCCTTGTGGGCATCAGCTGCTGGCATCTGCATTGCTGCTGCCATGAGCATGGCACAGCAGGTAAAAGATTGCTTTTCCATTTGTGACACAGGAGCTCTTGACTTGAAAGCAAGAGGGATGCAATAGAAAGAGCTGCAACTTCTGCCAGACATGGCAAACTTGAGTGGGATGTTGTTTCCATTGCTACTGATATCAGGAAGGACTGTCAGAATGGAAAGGCTGGTGTTTGCCATGGGCAGGGAAAGACATCTGCTTTTCATCTTCGCTTTGTCTTTGTGTTCCAGAAAAAGAGGAGAGTGTGCCTGAAACTTGGACACCTCCTGCCCTCTTCTGCTGAGATGGAGAAATGTCCCAGCTTCTAGAAGGACATCAGGACAAATATATGTAATGAAAATAAGTCCAGGCTGGCTGTCCTTGTGGGCATCAGCTGCTGGCATCTGCATTGCTGCTGCCATGAGCATGGCACAGCAGGTAAAAGATTGCTTTTCCTTGTGTGACACAGGAGCTCTTGACTTGAAAGCTAGAGGGATGCAATAGAAAGAGCTGCAACCTCTGCCAGACATGGCAAAGGTGAGTGGGATGTTGTTTCAATTAGTGCTGATGTCAGGAAGGAATGTAAGGTTGGATAGGCTGGTGTTTGCCATGGGCAGGGAAACACATCTGGTTTTCATTTTCTCTTTCTCTTTGAGTGCCAGATAAACAGGGGATAGTGTGCCCTCACCTTGTAACTCCCCTGCCCTCTTCTGCTGAGATGGAGAAATGTTCCAGCTTCTAGAAGGACATCAGGACAAAGATATGTAATGAAAATAAGTCCAGGCTGGTTGTCCTTGTGGGCATCAGCTGCTGGCATCTGCATTGCTGCTGCCATGAGCATGGCAAAGCAGGTAAAAGATTGCTTTTCCTTGTGTGACACAGGAGCTCTTGACTTGACAGCTAGAGGGATGCAATAGACAGAGCTGCAACCTCTGCCAGACATGGCAAAGGTGAGTGGGATGTTGTTTCCATTGCTGCTGATGTCAGGAAGGACTGTAAGGATGGAAAGGCTGGTGTTTGCCATGGGCAGGGAAACACATCTGGTTTTCATCTTCTCTTTGTGTGCCAGAAAAAGAGGAGAGTGTGCCCTAACCTTGGACCCACCTGCCCTCTTCTGCTGAGATGGAGAAATGTTCCAGCTTCTAGAAGGACATCAGGACAAAGATATGTAATGAAAATAAGTCCAGGCTGGCTGTCCTTGTGGGCATCAGCTGCTGGCATCTGCATTGTTGCTGCCATGAGCATGGCACAGCAGGTAAAAGATTGCTTTTCCTTGTGAGACACAGGAGCTCTTGACTTGAAAGCAAGAGGGATGCAATAGAAAGAGCTGCTACCTCTGCCAGACATGGCAAAGGTGAGTGGGATGTTGTTTCAATTAGTGCTGATGTCAGGAAGGACTGTAAGGATGGAAAGTCTGGTGTTTGCCATGGGCAGGGAAACACATCTGGTTTTCATTTTCTCGTTCACTTTGAGTGCCAGATAAACAGGGGAGAGTGTGCCCTCACCTTGGAACTCTCCTGCCCTCTGCTGCTTAGTTGTAGAAATGTTCCAGCTTGTAGAAGGACATCAGGACAAAGTTATGTAATGAAAATAACTCCAGGCTGGCTGTCCTTGTGGGCATCAGCTGATGGCATCTGCATTGCTGCTGCCATGAGCATGGCACAGCAGGTAAAAGATTGCTTTTCCTTGTGTGACACAGGAGCTCTTGACTTGAAAGCTAGAGGGATGCAATAGAAAGAGCTGCAACCTCTGCCAGACATGGCAAAGGTGAGTGGGATGTTGTTTCAATTAGTGCTAATGTCAGGAAGGACTGTAAGGATGGAAAAGCTGGTGTTTGCCATGGGCAGGGAAACACATCTGGTTTACATTTTCTCTTTCTCTTTGAGTGCCAGAAAAAGAGCAGAGTGTGCCCTCACCTTGTAACTCCCCTGCCCTCTTCTGCTGAGATGGAGAAATGTTCCAGTTTCTAGAAGGACATCAGGACAAAGATATGTAATGAAAATAAGTCCAGGCTGGCTGTCCTTGTGGGCATCAGCTGCTGGCATCTGCATTGCTGCTGCCATGAGCATGGCACAGCAGGTAAAAGATTGCTTTTCCTTGTGTGACACAGGAGCTCTTGACTTGAAAGCTAGAGGGATGCAATAGAAAGAGCTGCAACCTCTGCCAGACATGGCAAAGGTGAGTGGGATGTTGTTTCAATTAGTGCTGATGTCAGGAAGGAATGTAAGGTTGGATAGGCTGGTGTTTGCCATGGACAGGGAAACACATCTGGTTTTCATTTTCTCTTTCTCTTTGAGTGCCAGATAAACAGGGGATAGTGTGCCCTCACCTTGTAACTCCCCTGCCCTCTTCTGCTGAGATGGAGAAATGTTCCAGCTTCTAGAAGGACATCAGGACAAAGATATGTAATGAAAATAAGTCCAGGCTGGTTGTCCTTGTGGGCATCAGCTGCTGGCATCTGCATTGCTGCTGCCATGAGCATGGCAAAGCAGGTAAAAGATTGCTTTTCCTTGTGTGACACAGGAGCTCTTGACTTGACAGCTAGAGGGATGCAATAGACAGAGCTGCAACCTCTGCCAGACATGGCAAAGGTGAGTGGGATGTTGTTTCCATTGCTGCTGATGTCAGGAAGGACTGTAAGGATGGAAAGGATGGTGTTTGCCATGGGCAGGGAAACACATCTGGTTTTCATCTTCTCTTTGTGTGCCAGAAAAAGAGGAGAGTGTGCCCTAACCTTGGACCCACCTGCCCTCTTCTGCTGAGATGGAGAAATGTTCCAGCTTCTAGAAGGACATCAGGACAAAGATATGTAATGAAAATAAGTCCAGGCTGGCTGTCCTTGTGGGCATCAGCTGCTGGCATCTGCATTGCTGCTGCCATGAGCATGGCAAAGCAGGTAAAAGATTGCTTTTCCTTGTGTGACACAGGAGTTATTGAGTTGAAAGCTAGAGGGATGCAATAGACAGAGCTGCAACCTCTGCCAGACATGGCAAAGGTGAGTGGGATGTTGTTTCAATTAGTGCTGATGTCAGGAAGGACTGTAAGGATGGAAAGGCTGGTGTTTGCCATGGGCAGGGAAACACATCTGGTTTTCATTTTCTCTTTCTCTTTGAGTGCCAGATAAACAGGGGAGAGTGTGCCCTCACCTTGTAACTCCCCTGCCCTCTGCTGCTGAGAGGGAGAAATGTCCCAGCTTCTAGAAGGACATCAGGACAAAGATATGTAATGAAAATAAGTCCAGGCTGGCTGTCCTTGTGGGCATCAGCTGCTGGCATCTGCATTGCTGCTGCCATGAGCATGGCAAAGCAGGTAAAAGATTGCTTTTCCTTGTGTGACACAGGAGCTCTTGACTTGACAGAAAGACGGATGCAATAGACAGAGCTGCAACCTCTGCCAGACATGGCAAAGGTGAGTGGGATGTCGTTTCAGTTGCTGCTGATGGCAGGAAGCACTGTAAGGATGGAAAGGCTGGTGTTTGCCCTGGGCAGGGAAACACATCTGGTTTTCATTTTCTCTTTCTCTTTGAGTGCCAGATAAACAGGGGAGAGTGTGCCCTCACCTTGGACCCCTCCTGCCCTCTTCTGCTGAGATGGAGAAATGTTCCAGCTTCTAGAAGGACATCAGGACAAAGATATGTAATGAATATAAGTCCAGGCTAGCTATCCTTGTGGGCATCAGCTGCTGGCATCTGCATTGCTGCTGCCATGAGCATTGCAAAGCAGGTAAAAGATTGCTTTTCCTTGTGTGACACAGGAGCTCTTGACTTGACAGAAAGAGGGATGCAATAGACAGAGCTGCAACCTCTGCCAGACATGGCAAAGGTGAGTGGGATGTTGTTTCAATTAGTGCTGATGTCAGGAAGGACTGTAAGGATGGAAAGGCTGGTGTTTGCCATGGGCAGGGAAACACATCTGGTTTACATTTTCTCTTTCTCTTTGAGTGCCAGAAAAAGAGGAGAGTGTGCCCTCACCTTGTAACTCCCCTGCCCTCTTCTGCTGAGATGGAGAAATGTTCCAGCTTCTAGAAGGACATCAGGACAAAGATATGTAATGAAAATAAGTCCAGGCTGGCTGTCCTTGTGGGCATCAGCTGCTGGCATCTGCATTGCTGCTGACATGAGCATGGCAAAGCAGGTAAAAGATTGCTTTTCCTTGTGTGACACAGGAGTTACTGAGTTGAAAGCTAGAGGGATGGAATAGACAGAGCTGCAACCTCTGCCAGACATGGCAAAGGTGAGTGGGATGTTGTTTCAATTAGTGCTGATGTCAGGAATGACTGTAAGGATGGAAAGGCTGGTGTTTGCCACGGGCAGGGAAACACATCTGGTTTTCATTTTGTCTTAACCATTCAGTGCTAGATAAATAGAGGAGAGTGTGCCCTGACCTTGGAACTCTCCTGCCCTCTGCTGCTCAGAGGGAGAAATTTCCAAGATTGTAGAAGGACATCAGGACAAAGAAATGTAATGAAAATAAGTCCAGGCTGGCTGTCCTTGTGGGCATCAGCTGCTGGCATCTGCTTTGCTGCTGCCATGAGCATGGCAAAGCAGGTAAAAGGTTGCTTTTCCTTGTGTGACACAGGAGCTCTTGAGTTGAAAGCTAGAGGGATGCAATAGAAAGAGCTGCAACCTCTGCCAGACATGGCAAAGGTGAGTGGGATGTTGTTTCAATTAGTGCTGATGTCAGGAACGACTGTAAGCATGGAAAGGCTGGTGTTTTCCATGGACAGGGAAACACATCTGGTTTACATTTTCTCTTTCTCTTTGAGTGCCAGAAAAAGAGGAGAGTGTGCCCTCACCTTGTAACTCCCCTGCCCTCTTCTGCTGAGATGGAGAAAAGTTCCAGCTTCTAGAAGGACATCA
Source organism: Phasianus colchicus (assembly GCF_987193195.1). Taxonomy (NCBI): domain Eukaryota; kingdom Metazoa; phylum Chordata; class Aves; order Galliformes; family Phasianidae; genus Phasianus; species Phasianus colchicus. Next base: position 5,052,067 of record NC_143476.1, read on the forward strand.
GGACAAAGATATGTAATGAAAATAAGTCCAGGCTGGCTGTCCTTGTGGGCATCAGCTGCTGGCATCTGCATTGCTGCTGCCATGAGCATGGCAAAGCAGGTAAAAGATTGCTTTTCCTTGTGTGACACAGGAGCTCTTGACTTGAAAGCTAGAGGGATGCAATAGACAGAGCTGCAACCTCTGCCAGACATGGCAAAGGTGAGTGGGATGTCGTTTCAGTTGCTGCTGATGGCAGGAAGCACTGTAAGGATGGAAAGGCTGGTGTTTGCCCTGGGCAGGGAAACACATCTGGTTTTCATTTTCTCTTTGTGTTCCAGAAAAAGAGGAGAGAGTGCCCTAACCTTGGACACCTCCTGCCCTCTTCTGCTGAGATGGAGAAATGTTTCAGCTTCTAGAAGGACATCAGGACAAAGATATGTAATGAAAATAAGTCCAGTCTGGCTGTCCTTGTGGGCATCAGCTGCTGCCATCTGCATTGCTGTTGCCATGAGCATGGCACAGCATGTAAAAGATTGCTTTTCCTTGTGTGACACAGGAGCTCTTGACTTGAAAGCTAGAGGGATGCAATAGAAAGAGCTGCAACCTCTGCCAGACATGGGAAAGGTGAGTGGGATGTTGTTTCCATTGCTGCTGATGTCAGGAAGGACTGTTAGAATGGAAAGGCTGGTGTTTGCCATGGGCAGGGAAAGACATCTGCTTTTTATCTTCACTTTGTCTTTGTGTTCCAGAAAAAGAGGAGAGTGTGCCTGAAACTTGGACCCCTCCTGCCCTCTTCTGCTGAGATGGTGAAATGTTCCAGCTTGTAGAAGGACATCAGGACAAAGATATGTAATGAAAATAAGTCCAGGCTGGCTGTCCTTGTGGGCATCAGCTGCTGGCATCTGCATTGCTGCTGCCATGAGCATGGCACAGCAGGTAAAAGATTGCTTTTCCATTTGTGACACAGGAGCTCTTGACTTGAAAGCAAGAGGGATGCAATAGAAAGAGCTGCAACTTCTGCCAGACATGGCAAACTTGAGTGGGATGTTGTTTCCATTGCTACTGATATCAGGAAGGACTGTCAGAATGGAAAGGCTGGTGTTTGCCATGGGCAGGGAAAGACATCTGCTTTTCATCTTCGCTTTGTCTTTGTGTTCCAGAAAAAGAGGAGAGTGTGCCTGAAACTTGGACACCTCCTGCCCTCTTCTGCTGAGATGGAGAAATGTCCCAGCTTCTAGAAGGACATCAGGACAAATATATGTAATGAAAATAAGTCCAGGCTGGCTGTCCTTGTGGGCATCAGCTGCTGGCATCTGCATTGCTGCTGCCATGAGCATGGCACAGCAGGTAAAAGATTGCTTTTCCTTGTGTGACACAGGAGCTCTTGACTTGAAAGCTAGAGGGATGCAATAGAAAGAGCTGCAACCTCTGCCAGACATGGCAAAGGTGAGTGGGATGTTGTTTCAATTAGTGCTGATGTCAGGAAGGAATGTAAGGTTGGATAGGCTGGTGTTTGCCATGGGCAGGGAAACACATCTGGTTTTCATTTTCTCTTTCTCTTTGAGTGCCAGATAAACAGGGGATAGTGTGCCCTCACCTTGTAACTCCCCTGCCCTCTTCTGCTGAGATGGAGAAATGTTCCAGCTTCTAGAAGGACATCAGGACAAAGATATGTAATGAAAATAAGTCCAGGCTGGTTGTCCTTGTGGGCATCAGCTGCTGGCATCTGCATTGCTGCTGCCATGAGCATGGCAAAGCAGGTAAAAGATTGCTTTTCCTTGTGTGACACAGGAGCTCTTGACTTGACAGCTAGAGGGATGCAATAGACAGAGCTGCAACCTCTGCCAGACATGGCAAAGGTGAGTGGGATGTTGTTTCCATTGCTGCTGATGTCAGGAAGGACTGTAAGGATGGAAAGGCTGGTGTTTGCCATGGGCAGGGAAACACATCTGGTTTTCATCTTCTCTTTGTGTGCCAGAAAAAGAGGAGAGTGTGCCCTAACCTTGGACCCACCTGCCCTCTTCTGCTGAGATGGAGAAATGTTCCAGCTTCTAGAAGGACATCAGGACAAAGATATGTAATGAAAATAAGTCCAGGCTGGCTGTCCTTGTGGGCATCAGCTGCTGGCATCTGCATTGTTGCTGCCATGAGCATGGCACAGCAGGTAAAAGATTGCTTTTCCTTGTGAGACACAGGAGCTCTTGACTTGAAAGCAAGAGGGATGCAATAGAAAGAGCTGCTACCTCTGCCAGACATGGCAAAGGTGAGTGGGATGTTGTTTCAATTAGTGCTGATGTCAGGAAGGACTGTAAGGATGGAAAGTCTGGTGTTTGCCATGGGCAGGGAAACACATCTGGTTTTCATTTTCTCGTTCACTTTGAGTGCCAGATAAACAGGGGAGAGTGTGCCCTCACCTTGGAACTCTCCTGCCCTCTGCTGCTTAGTTGTAGAAATGTTCCAGCTTGTAGAAGGACATCAGGACAAAGTTATGTAATGAAAATAACTCCAGGCTGGCTGTCCTTGTGGGCATCAGCTGATGGCATCTGCATTGCTGCTGCCATGAGCATGGCACAGCAGGTAAAAGATTGCTTTTCCTTGTGTGACACAGGAGCTCTTGACTTGAAAGCTAGAGGGATGCAATAGAAAGAGCTGCAACCTCTGCCAGACATGGCAAAGGTGAGTGGGATGTTGTTTCAATTAGTGCTAATGTCAGGAAGGACTGTAAGGATGGAAAAGCTGGTGTTTGCCATGGGCAGGGAAACACATCTGGTTTACATTTTCTCTTTCTCTTTGAGTGCCAGAAAAAGAGCAGAGTGTGCCCTCACCTTGTAACTCCCCTGCCCTCTTCTGCTGAGATGGAGAAATGTTCCAGTTTCTAGAAGGACATCAGGACAAAGATATGTAATGAAAATAAGTCCAGGCTGGCTGTCCTTGTGGGCATCAGCTGCTGGCATCTGCATTGCTGCTGCCATGAGCATGGCACAGCAGGTAAAAGATTGCTTTTCCTTGTGTGACACAGGAGCTCTTGACTTGAAAGCTAGAGGGATGCAATAGAAAGAGCTGCAACCTCTGCCAGACATGGCAAAGGTGAGTGGGATGTTGTTTCAATTAGTGCTGATGTCAGGAAGGAATGTAAGGTTGGATAGGCTGGTGTTTGCCATGGACAGGGAAACACATCTGGTTTTCATTTTCTCTTTCTCTTTGAGTGCCAGATAAACAGGGGATAGTGTGCCCTCACCTTGTAACTCCCCTGCCCTCTTCTGCTGAGATGGAGAAATGTTCCAGCTTCTAGAAGGACATCAGGACAAAGATATGTAATGAAAATAAGTCCAGGCTGGTTGTCCTTGTGGGCATCAGCTGCTGGCATCTGCATTGCTGCTGCCATGAGCATGGCAAAGCAGGTAAAAGATTGCTTTTCCTTGTGTGACACAGGAGCTCTTGACTTGACAGCTAGAGGGATGCAATAGACAGAGCTGCAACCTCTGCCAGACATGGCAAAGGTGAGTGGGATGTTGTTTCCATTGCTGCTGATGTCAGGAAGGACTGTAAGGATGGAAAGGATGGTGTTTGCCATGGGCAGGGAAACACATCTGGTTTTCATCTTCTCTTTGTGTGCCAGAAAAAGAGGAGAGTGTGCCCTAACCTTGGACCCACCTGCCCTCTTCTGCTGAGATGGAGAAATGTTCCAGCTTCTAGAAGGACATCAGGACAAAGATATGTAATGAAAATAAGTCCAGGCTGGCTGTCCTTGTGGGCATCAGCTGCTGGCATCTGCATTGCTGCTGCCATGAGCATGGCAAAGCAGGTAAAAGATTGCTTTTCCTTGTGTGACACAGGAGCTCTTGACTTGACAGAAAGACGGATGCAATAGACAGAGCTGCAACCTCTGCCAGACATGGCAAAGGTGAGTGGGATGTCGTTTCAGTTGCTGCTGATGGCAGGAAGCACTGTAAGGATGGAAAGGCTGGTGTTTGCCCTGGGCAGGGAAACACATCTGGTTTTCATTTTCTCTTTCTCTTTGAGTGCCAGATAAACAGGGGAGAGTGTGCCCTCACCTTGGACCCCTCCTGCCCTCTTCTGCTGAGATGGAGAAATGTCCCAGCTTCTGGAAGGACATCAGGACAAAGATATGTAATGAATATAAGTCCAGGCTAGCTATCCTTGTGGGCATCATCTGCTGGCATCTGCATTGCTGCTGCCATGAGCATTGCAAAGCAGGTAAAAGATTGCTTTTCCTTGTGTGACACAGGAGCTCTTGACTTGACAGAAAGAGGGATGCAATAGACAGAGCTGCAACCTCTGCCAGACATGGCAAAGGTGAGTGGGATGTTGTTTCAATTAGTGCTGATGTCAGGAAGGACTGTAAGGATGGAAAGGCTGGTGTTTGCCATGGGCAGGGAAACACATCTGGTTTACATTTTCTCTTTCTCTTTGAGTGCCAGAAAAAGAGGAGAGTGTGCCCTCACCTTGTAACTCCCCTGCCCTCTTCTGCTGAGATGGAGAAATGTTCCAGCTTCTAGAAGGACATCAGGACAAAGATATGTAATGAAAATAAGTCCAGGCTGGCTGTCCTTGTGGGCATCAGCTGCTGGCATCTGCATTGCTGCTGACATGAGCATGGCAAAGCAGGTAAAAGATTGCTTTTCCTTGTGTGACACAGGAGTTACTGAGTTGAAAGCTAGAGGGATGGAATAGACAGAGCTGCAACCTCTGCCAGACATGGCAAAGGTGAGTGGGATGTTGTTTCAATTAGTGCTGATGTCAGGAATGACTGTAAGGATGGAAAGGCTGGTGTTTGCCACGGGCAGGGAAACACATCTGGTTTTCATTTTGTCTTAACCATTCAGTGCTAGATAAATAGAGGAGAGTGTGCCCTGACCTTGGAACTCTCCTGCCCTCTGCTGCTCAGAGGGAGAAATTTCCAAGATTGTAGAAGGACATCAGGACAAAGAAATGTAATGAAAATAAGTCCAGGCTGGCTGTCCTTGTGGGCATCAGCTGCTGGCATCTGCTTTGCTGCTGCCATGAGCATGGCAAAGCAGGTAAAAGGTTGCTTTTCCTTGTGTGACACAGGAGCTCTTGAGTTGAAAGCTAGAGGGATGCAATAGAAAGAGCTGCAACCTCTGCCAGACATGGCAAAGGTGAGTGGGATGTTGTTTCAATTAGTGCTGATGTCAGGAACGACTGTAAGCATGGAAAGGCTGGTGTTTTCCATGGACAGGGAAACACATCTGGTTTACATTTTCTCTTTCTCTTTGAGTGCCAGAAAAAGAGGAGAGTGTGCCCTCACCTTGTAACTCCCCTGCCCTCTTCTGCTGAGATGGAGAAAAGTTCCAGCTTCTAGAAGGACATCAGGACAAAGATATGTAATGAAAATAAGTCCAGGCTGGCTGTCCTTGTGGGCATCAGCTGCTGGCATCTGCATTGTTGCTGCCATGAGCATGGCACAGCAGGTAAAAGATTGCTTTTCCTTGTGTGACACAGGAGCTCTTGACTTGAAAGCTAGAGGGATGCAATAGACAGAGCTGCAACCTCTGCCAGACATGGCAAAGGTGAGTGGGATGTCGTTTCAGTTGCTGCTGATGGCAGGAAGCACTGTAAGGATGGAAAGGCTGGTGTTTGCCCTGGGCAGGGAAACACATCTGGTTTTCATTTTCTCTTTGTGTTCCAGAAAAAGAGGAGAGAGTGCCCTAACCTTGGACACCTCCTGCCCTCTTCTGCTGAGATGGAGAAATGTTTCAGCTTCTAGAAGGACATCAGGACAAAGATATGTAATGAAAATAAGTCCAGTCTGGCTGTCCTTGTGGGCATCAGCTGCTGGCATCTGCATTGCTGCTGCCATGAGCATGGCACAGCATGTAAAAGATTGCTTTTCCTTGTGTGACACAGGAGCTCTTGACTTGAAAGCTAGAGGGATGCAATAGAAAGAGCTGCAACCTCTGCCAGACATGGGAAAGGTGAGTGGGATGTTGTTTCCATTGCTGCTGATGTCAGGAAGGACTGTTAGAATGGAAAGGCTGGTGTTTGCCATGGGCAGGGAAAGACATCTACTTTTTATCTTCACTTTGTCTTTGTGTTCCAGAAAAAGAGGAGAGTGTGCCTGAAACTTGGACCCCTCCTGCCCTCTTCTGCTGAGATGGTGAAATGTTCCAGCTTGTAGAAGGACATCAGGACAAAGATATGTAATGAAAATAAGTCCAGGCTGGCTGTCCTTGTGGGCATCAGCTGCTGGCATCTGCATTGCTGCTGCCATGAGCATGGCACAGCAGGTAAAAGATTGCTTTTCCATTTGTGACACAGGAGCTCTTGACTTGAAAGCAAGAGGGATGCAATAGAAAGAGCTGCAACTTCTGCCAGACATGGCAAACTTGAGTGGGATGTTGTTTCCATTGCTACTGATATCAGGAAGGACTGTCAGAATGGAAAGGCTGGTGTTTGCCATGGGCAGGGAAAGACATCTGCTTTTCATCTTCGCTTTGTCTTTGTGTTCCAGAAAAAGAGGAGAGTGTGCCTGAAACTTGGACACCTCCTGCCCTCTTCTGCTGAGATGGAGAAATGTCCCAGCTTCTAGAAGGACATCAGGACAAATATATGTAATGAAAATAAGTCCAGGCTGGCTGTCCTTGTGGGCATCAGCTGCTGGCATCTGCATTGCTGCTGCCATGAGCATGGCACAGCAGGTAAAAGATTGCTTTTCCTTGTGTGACACAGGAGCTCTTGACTTGAAAGCTAGAGGGATGCAATAGAAAGAGCTGCAACCTCTGCCAGACATGGCAAAGGTGAGTGGGATGTTGTTTCAATTAGTGCTGATGTCAGGAAGGAATGTAAGGTTGGATAGGCTGGTGTTTGCCATGGGCAGGGAAACACATCTGGTTTTCATTTTCTCTTTCTCTTTGAGTGCCAGATAAACAGGGGATAGTGTGCCCTCACCTTGTAACTCCCCTGCCCTCTTCTGCTGAGATGGAGAAATGTTCCAGCTTCTAGAAGGACATCAGGACAAAGATATGTAATGAAAATAAGTCCAGGCTGGTTGTCCTTGTGGGCATCAGCTGCTGGCATCTGCATTGCTGCTGCCATGAGCATGGCAAAGCAGGTAAAAGATTGCTTTTCCTTGTGTGACACAGGAGCTCTTGACTTGACAGCTAGAGGGATGCAATAGACAGAGCTGCAACCTCTGCCAGACATGGCAAAGGTGAGTGGGATGTTGTTTCCATTGCTGCTGATGTCAGGAAGGACTGTAAGGATGGAAAGGCTGGTGTTTGCCATGGGCAGGGAAACACATCTGGTTTTCATCTTCTCTTTGTGTGCCAGAAAAAGAGGAGAGTGTGCCCTAACCTTGGACCCACCTGCCCTCTTCTGCTGAGATGGAGAAATGTTCCAGCTTCTAGAAGGACATCAGGACAAAGATATGTAATGAAAATAAGTCCAGGCTGGCTGTCCTTGTGGGCATCAGCTGCTGGCATCTGCATTGTTGCTGCCATGAGCATGGCACAGCAGGTAAAAGATTGCTTTTCCTTGTGAGACACAGGAGCTCTTGACTTGAAAGCAAGAGGGATGCAATAGAAAGAGCTGCTACCTCTGCCAGACATGGCAAAGGTGAGTGGGATGTTGTTTCAATTAGTGCTGATGTCAGGAAGGACTGTAAGGATGGAAAGTCTGGTGTTTGCCATGGGCAGGGAAACACATCTGGTTTTCATTTTCTCGTTCACTTTGAGTGCCAGATAAACAGGGGAGAGTGTGCCCTCACCTTGGAACTCTCCTGCCCTCTGCTGCTTAGTTGTAGAAATGTTCCAGCTTGTAGAAGGACATCAGGACAAAGTTATGTAATGAAAATAACTCCAGGCTGGCTGTCCTTGTGGGCATCAGCTGATGGCATCTGCATTGCTGCTGCCATGAGCATGGCACAGCAGGTAAAAGATTGCTTTTCCTTGTGTGACACAGGAGCTCTTGACTTGAAAGCTAGAGGGATGCAATAGAAAGAGCTGCAACCTCTGCCAGACATGGCAAAGGTGAGTGGGATGTTGTTTCAATTAGTGCTAATGTCAGGAAGGACTGTAAGGATGGAAAAGCTGGTGTTTGCCATGGGCAGGGAAACACATCTGGTTTACATTTTCTCTTTCTCTTTGAGTGCCAGAAAAAGAGCAGAGTGTGCCCTCACCTTGTAACTCCCCTGCCCTCTTCTGCTGAGATGGAGAAATGTTCCAGTTTCTAGAAGGACATCAGGACAAAGATATGTAATGAAAATAAGTCCAGGCTGGCTGTCCTTGTGGGCATCAGCTGCTGGCATGTGCATTGCTGCTGCCATGAGCATGGCACAGCAGGTAAAAGATTGCTTTTCCTTGTGTGACACAGGAGTTACTGAGTTGAAAGCTAGAGGGATGAAATAGAAAGAGCTGCAACCTCTGCCAGACATGGCAAAGGTGAGTGGGATGTTGTTTCAATTAGTGCTGATGTCAGGAAGGACTGTAAGGATGGAAAGTCTGGTGTTTGCCATGGGCAGGGAAACACATCTGGTTTTCATTTTCTCGTTCACTTTGAGTGCCAGATAAACAGGGGAGAGTGTGCCCTCACCTTGGAACTCTCCTGCCCTCTGCTGCTTAGTTGGAGAAATGTTCCAGCTTGTAGAAGGACATCAGGACAAAGTTATGTAATGAAAATAAGTCCAGGCTGGCTGTCCTTGTGGGCATCAGCTGATGGCATCTGCATTGCTGCTGCCATGAGCATGGCACAGCAGGTAAAAGATTGCTTTTCCTTGTGTGACACAGGAGCTCTTGACTTGAAAGCTAGAGGGATGCAATAGAAAGAGCTGCAACCTCTGCCAGACATGGCAAAGGTGAGTGGGATGTTGTTTCAATTAGTGCTGATGTCAGGAAGGACTGTAAGGATGGAAAGGCTGGTGTTTGCCATGGGCAGGGAAACACATCTGGTTTTCATTTTCTCTTTCTCTTTGAGTGCCAGATAAACAGGGGAGAGTGTGCCCTCACCTTGTAACTCCCCTGCCCTCTGCTGCTGAGAGGGAGAAATGTCCCAGCTTCTAGAAGGACATCAGGACAAAGATATGTAATGAAAATAAGTCCAGGCTGGCTGTCCTTGTGGGCATCAGCTGCTGGCATCTGCATTGCTGCTGCCATGAGCATGGCAAAGCAGGTAAAAGATTGCTTTTCCTTGTGTGACACAGGAGCTCTTGACTTTAAAGCTAGAGGGATGCAATAGACAGAGCTGCAACCTCTGCCAGACATGGCAAAGGTGAGTGGGATGTTGTTTCAATTAGTGCTGATGTCAGGAAGGACTGTAAGGATGGAAAGGCTGGTGTTTGCCATGGGCAGGGAAACACATCTGGTTTTCATTTTCTCTTTCTCTTTGAGTGCCAGATAAACAGGGGAGAGTGTGCCCTCACCTTGTAACACCCCTGCCCTCTTCTGCTGAGATGGAGAAATGTTCCAGGTTCAAGAAGGACATCAGGAGAAAGATATGTAATGAAAATAAGTCCAGGCTGGCTGTCCTTGTGGGCATCAGCTGCTGGCATCTGCATTGCTGCTGCCATGAGCATGGCAAAGCAGGTAAAAGATTGCTTTTCCTTGTGTGACACAGGAGTTATTGAGTTGAAAGCTAGAGGGATGCAATAGACAGAGCTGCAACCTCTGCCAGACATGGCAAAGGTGAGTGGGATGTTGTTTCAATTAGTGCTGATGTCAGGAAGGACTGTTAGAATGGAAAGGCTGGTGTTTGCCATGGGCAGGGAAACACATCTGCTTTTCATTTTCTCTTTCTCTTTGAGTTCCAGATAAACAGGGGAGAGTGTGCCCTCACCTTGGTCCCCTCCTGCCCTCTGCTGATCAGAGGGAGAAATGTTCCAGCTTGTAGAAGGACATCAGGACAAAGATAAGTCCAGGCTGGCTGTCCTTGTGGGCATCAGCTGCTGGCATCTGCATTGGTTTTGCCATGGGCATGGCACAGCAGGTAAGGGATTGCTTTTCCTTGTGGGACAGCTGTTAAGCCATTCTGATTCACCCTTTGCATCCACAGCATACAGTTTTTTCCCACACTGCTGTTTCTATCCAGCAGTGTGCATATGTGCAGTGCTACAGATGTTGGTGGTCCTGCCTGTGGCAGGGGGTTGGAGATTCCTGATTCTTGAGGTCCCTTCCAACCCGGGCCATTCTGTGTGTGTGTGTGTGACTGGCTAAACACCAATTGTTGCTAGCTCAGCAGGTATACTGCTAATTATTGAACGTCTGACAGCTGCTTATCAACACTTGGCCACTATTTCTGGACACCTGCTCATCCCTGAAGAGAGAGAAGTTTGGAAGGAGGACAGAGGGGAGTCTCTTGATGCCTGCCTGTTGCATCCCAACCTGCCCACAGAGTGAGTCACTTCGGCCTTGTGTGGAGGCCCTGGCTTCTTTGGAGTCTGTTTTTCTTTTGCTGAGCTTCTCCTATCCAAACAGAATGGCCTTACAACATGCTTTCTGGTCCTTAATGCTATACCCATGCAGTTTGTAACTATTACAGTTCTGTAAGTGAGAATTGATCACATGATTGAACAACTGTATTTCTAAAATATGTTATGAAATAACTTCTTTTTACTAATACTAATAAAGTCTT